>NC_137135.1:2729770-2734770 GCF_949319135.1 Squalius cephalus | reverse complement strand
TAAATAATTTAATCAGATTAATTCAACATTTTAACTAGACTGCAGCAATCAGCATTTTGTCGGAACCTCTATTAACCCCCTGAGGTCGGCTATCGCGCCGGCGCGATAGGCTCGTTTTTTTTCGTATGAGTGCAAAAAAATAAATAAAAAAAAAAATTTAATTTTTATCTTATATGCTTGTGTTATACATCAATCGATCCTGTTTAGTGTGTATTTTTTTTGTGTATGCTCATAATAAAAACAAAGTGTTGTGCTTTTCGCCAAATAAAGAAAAATAAACATGATGCGAGTTCTGCCTACTCTCCGTCAGTGAAGTCAATTCTGAAACGCGTCCGAAAATGAACTGTAACTCAGCGAATACTCAGTCAAACAGGCATACAGTCACACAGGCATGAAGCTTGAATTATCTTCTTTCAAATGAAGTAATTTGTATAAAAAACAAATATTCACAGTTTATATAATATGTATGTAAAGAGAGAGATGTCAGTCGTTCTCATCTCAGCTAATTAAGTTTTAATGTGACTCCGCCTACGGAGACCGCGCTATTCAAACGCAAATGTGAGGCGATCCATACAAACCTGTGAAACGCCCACATCCGCTGGCCGGTGAAACACTGGATGCGTGGCGTAAGCGTCTCAGCTGCGTGGCGTGTCCGTTTTTATTTCGGCTCCCATCCATGTTAACAGTTTAGAGTTTGCTTACTGCCTGTGTGAGACGCGCGTCTCAGGCGCGGCACGAGCCGCGTGGAAAACGCGTGCATTCTAGAAATAGAACCGACGCCTATTTTTCACGCGACACGCAAGCGTCTTGGAAGCGTTTCCATGCAAAATTGAATAGGAAAATCTGTTTATTTGTCATTTTGACACGAATACATATTAATAAATGTCCTTTTGATGTTTAAAAGTGTCTAGGTTTTGACATAAATGCAAATATAAATGTAATTTTACAAAATATGATCGATTTTCAAATACTGCTGTATTGAATGAACAGCTTTTAGCAAACTCTATTGCTATACTGAGATGAGGAATATATACTGTATGTGTTTTGTCAAAAATAAAGTCATCAACTAACTAATGAATCCTTTACTTTGAAATACGTATGATAAAATGTATACTTTAGTTTTGAAAGACGTTGACTAGTTTTGAAAAGATTATAAAGTATGTATGTGCATGCATATATATATGTGTGTGTGTATGAAGAGTTCAGATGCAAAAGCCTCTAAATGCCATCTGAAATTTTCTCCTAGAATGATCATTTTTATGAAGCTTGTATATTTAAGTTAGCTATAGGTGACACGTCACCTGAATGAATGGCTCATTAAGTATGCAGGGACGTAGTCTCACCAGGTGTGAACTACTACATATGCATGATGCTGTTGGAGCGTTTAGGCCCCATACGCATATTGGCTTTCCAAACTAAAAGTGTTTCACAAAACTAAAATCAATGTATCGTTTTTTTGTGGATGATTAGGCAGGATGATTTTCATATCATTTTGAAGAAAAAACACTAGGCGATGAAATCCATTAGTCAAAAGTCTTATTGCCACATATTTAGTATGTGTTTTGTGGCCTTATTTCAGAAACTTTAGTTTTTAGTTTTTTCAATAACCACGCATAAACATTATTCTCTCAAAAATGCAGACATGTACATTCTTGTTGCTCACATATTATGGTAGCCCTGTTTGTGCTAAATAGTGTGTAATTTTTTTTTGCCATTAATATGTTTATAAGCAACTGAAAAAAGCACAAATGTCAGGGCATGTCAGAACATCTCAAGGACCCCAAAAACACCCCAGACCCCAGAGGGTTAAATGACGCTACATTGTTTAGTTGTCTGTTCAGAATCATGAGAGAATCGTGATCTCTGTTTGAAAGAAAAGAATCCTGATTCTCAGTTTGACCAGAATCGCTCAGCTGTCAGTCGGTCGACATCAGTTCTGTCCGTCAGATCATGGCTTTAGCATTTAAAACTCTATATGCAACCTTTCGCTTTAAAAGTTTGTGCTGATTTTCAGGTAAAGCCACTTGGATTGATATTTTATTATCAGTTCAGCATTCAGACATTTTTAGTGTAGTTTAAAGTCACCATGAATCAAAATGGACTATATTTGTGGAATACAGCAGTAGTTTATCCACGCACATCATTATCTGTTTAAACACATGAGCTGTCGTAATCTTTAAGGCTGAAGCCGAGTGTGTGTCAGAGCAGTTTTTGCAGTTGTGCTGTTTTTCACAGATTGAGCATGCTGAATATTGGCAGGATTATGACTTGTACAATGCGTTCATGTCCTTGTAGAACTCGTAATTACAGCTTGTACACTGGGAATGATCTGAGAGCTCTGAAGTGTGCCATGTGACGCTGTACTTGCAAGACTTGCAGTGTTGAAAGGCTCTAGAGCGGTTCTGAGAGGTGTGTCGGATAGAGTCAGCGTAACAGTGAAAGTCAAGGATGAGGGTATAATGTGAGGATGCACATGCTGCGTCAGAGTCCATGACCGGCGGGAACATCACATTATCCTCATTTCCCACACATCTCTCATCACCAACTCATTGTGTTGCCAATTATCCTGAGACGCAGAAGAGGACGAGTGACAGAAGATGAGGAAACACCTGCAGAAACTTTGACCAAACCTTCAGTTTCCAGAGAAGTGGGAAATGCTTTTTCAGACGCACAGAGAGCTTGTGACTTATCCTGACCCGTTCAGTGTCACGTCGGCTGCTCTTCAGAACGCTTTAATCACAGGATGGAGAACACCACAGTACAAAAGCATTTGTCACAATCCTTTCAAGTTCTCTTAAAAACAAAAAAGGGCTGAAAAGTGTGTCAATGAGACGGAAAGTGCAAACATTTTTACATTTCCTGATGAGAATGTGAGTGGCGCTTTCAGACGAAAAAATACTTTTATATTTTTAGATAAAAATATATATATTTTTTAGGGCTGTCAAACGATTAATCGCGATTAATCGCATCCAAAATAAAAGTTTGTGTTTACATAATATATGTGTGTGTATGGTGTATAATTATTTTCTATATATAAATACACACACATGCATATATATTTAAGAAAAATGTGTTATTTATATATAAAATATTTATATATAATATAAATTATATATAATATAAATATATATACACAGTATATACATGCAAATATTTCTTAAATATATACATGCATGTGTGTGTATTTATATATAGAAAATAATTATACACCGTACACACACATATATTATGTAAACACAAACTTTTATTTTGGATGCAATTAATCGCGATTAATCGTTTGACAGCCCTAATATTTTTATATTTAGAGTTAATATTTGTGGGAAGTTCACTGTGGTGAGCGAACTTCTTTCTTCTTTGGAGTCTGACTCGCTGCATTTGCATCTAGTGAAAGCCGTCTCATATCAATGAAAGCGACTGGCATACATCTCAACTGTATATTCCCCTTCCATGTAAAGCGCTTTGAGAACCCAGAAAAGTGCTATATAAATGTAACAAATAATAATAATTATTATTATTTTATGCAAACTACATGCAAATTAGTCGCAGGCGTGTGGAAAGCACATACACTGTTCATTTAACACACTTACAGAATGTACTTTATTAACAGGCAAGATGTAAGTTCTTCATCAAAAGCAGCAAATTAATCAATATTATCTTCTTTTTTATTTTTTTTATATATTTCACTCAAAAATGATAATTTTGTGTCACCCTAATGTCATTGCAAACTCGAATGACTTTCGTTCTTTCTTCACAGGAACACAAACGGAGGGAATCTGAAGACTGTGCTGGTCGTTCTTTTCCAGGCAATTACAGTGATTGAGAAATATTATTTTTCAGTGAATACATTTCAATTCTTTCCAGTAATTTCAGTGAATTTTGGTTCTCACACAACACTATTAGAATATAGTGCATGAGTCATATGAACCATTTTACAATTTTATATTTTTAGGTGAACTATCCTTTTAACATGCTGGGAATGACAGCAAACAAGACAGAAAAAGAGGACTGGACTCTAGATGCACATTACTGTACAAGAGATAACATTATAATAATAAAAATGAGATATGGCATGTTCTTAAATCATCCCCAAAGTAAAAGGTGTGTGAATACACAACCCAGACAGACCTCGCACACACACACACACACAGTTCACTGCCGCCAGTTACTCATAGTCAATGTTAATTAAAGTGAAGTGGCTCAAGCACACTCGACAGTGTACAGCGTGTGTGTCTAGGGCACAGTGTCCTTCAGATACAGTGTGGTGAAACACAGGATGACGCTTTACTGCATTCATCATCATACATCACTGTAATATACTGTAATCTGAAAGATATCTATTTCACTGCTTTCTCATAAGCACTTCTTAGAAAATAAAACACCAGCTATAATGGAGAATATCCAGGATCAGCTCCATTTCTCCCCAAAACACAATATATTTAGCATATTGTTGTCCTCTAGATGAAAAGTCTGATCGCTGAATGTAATAGCACACACTTCCTCAACCAGCCGCATGATCTGAGATCTCGTTCACACTGAGTCTGTTCTGTTATATTATCATACTCTAACTGTTAGAAACCTTTTACGCTGCTCCTGAACCGCAGTGTGTTTGCACAAAAACATCATGTGTTGTAGGAACAAACTCAATACTGCTCTGTCCTCAAGAGCGGTGTCCGAATATGCCGAATACTTCCCTATCTGATGGAAAGCCAACATGACGAATGTAGGACATCTGAATTACACGCACTCTTGGAGTCAGTCCCAATACTGGTGCACTATTCTCTGCTGTGTTAGTATGAAGAGTGCAAGAAGTGTGTCCACTTCACACTGAACATTCTCAAATGAAACAGTGCACTTCGAATCCCCAGATGATGCACTAAACTACAGCTTTACTAACAGCTTGATCAGCGCAAACCCTCTTTTGGAGTTCAAAACTACTGTCAGGGTTTACTAAAGACACACAGTGATAAATGAGCGATGGAAAGGCGCGGACAGGGTTATTT
>NC_137135.1:2712270-2724770 GCF_949319135.1 Squalius cephalus | reverse complement strand
CATGCAACCGGACAGGTCTGGAGGAGAAGGGTTGTTACTGTGCCACACTGACCTCCGGTGCGACCCTGGCCGATGTGCACGGCCGGCTGGAGGCTGCTCTCCTTGGCCAGCAGGTGTGGCAGATGGTGGAAGATGCTGGGCAGCTGAAGAACATTCTTACTGCTGGTCACGTTCCACAGCTTCAGCTTGGTCTCATCTGGAAGAGAACGCACAATCGCACATAAATGAGTGTCTGTCGTAGTCAACCCGTTAAAACTATTAACACACAATCCTGGATCAACAGCCAGGGGCGTTTCTAGGTTTTAAAAACATAAGGGGCTGAGCCCGAAACGTCAGGGTCTGGGGTTATAAGATGATGATGATTCGATACAGAGAATAATATTGTAGGCCTATATGCAGGGGGCAGACTAGGTCAAAAATTCAGCCCTGGCACTGTAGCCACACCAGCCCACATTACCACACACACACGCGCATTGAAATGTGAGGTATTAGGGGGGTTCTAAAATTTGGATTTCTCAGACCTCCATATGTGCATTTTAAGGCCAAAAAAATTGGATAACAATAGCTTTAAAAGCAGATAACAGATTCATAACCATGAGAACGAGGATAAATGTTGTAATGAATGATCCACAGTACAAAATGGAAATGCAGAATGTTTCTGCTTATTGTTGACAAAACACAATCACATTTTCCAAACAGGAATGGCCTTAAAGGAGAAATCTTTCAAGGATTATTTTGCATAGATTTTACATTTCATTCAAACACCAGTGCAATCTTTTTGTGTCCAGAGGCAAATTAGCAATTTATATATTAGCATTAAAGATTGGTTTCAGCAACTTTTTTCTTTTTAAAAGTTAGAAGTTAGAAAAAGTTGGTTTTCTTCTTTGATTAGTGCCAAAAACATTGATTAACTCAAGAAAGAAAAAAGTTGCTGAAACCAACTTCGTGGGCTGGTGTGGCTACAGTGCCAGGGCTGAATTAATCATGTTATCTTATAACCCCAGACCCTGACATTTCGGGCTCAGCCCCTAATGTTTTTAAAACCTAGAAATGCCCCTGCATATAGCCTAAACACATCTCATCTGACAGAGGACTGTGCGGCGCTGCTGACTGTGTTATTTTTGTATTTTTTTAATTGCTGTGAGATTGTTTGCTGTTGCGCGCAAATCCTGGAGATAGGATAGGCTGAAATCACTCACGTGGTGCGTCACTGTGTGAGAGATTTCAACAATCACCAGTCAGAGACAGCGACAAAGCCAAAGCACAATGAAATAAGGCAACTTATGATTTTGGGGGTTTGCATAGGCTATTGTCCGGTTTCATATTTGTCAGTCAACTTTCAAAATACATTCGGGGTCACACTCAAAACATTCGGGCTGAAGCCCCGGCAAAATCGACTGACGGCGCGTCTGTCAACAGCCCTTGCGGTAACTGGAGTAACACACGTTAACCCTATTAAGCCTACTGTACTGCACATGTTTTATACACACATTCCTAATTATCAATATGATCAAAACTTTGCTGAAAAACCTATTGCACACAATCTACTACAGTCCTTCTGTTGTCTGAATGATAGTTTAGACTTTCTTAGCAAGTAAAAATCTTTACTGAATAACTGATATTTCAAGATAACACTTACTGGACTGAAGTGACTGAGATTTACTTGATTATCCATATATCATTTATTAGTAAATGATGAGCATCAAATCTGATTATCAGGCTTTTGAGGAAAGTTTATCTGGTCTATAACCCCTGGCCCCGCACTGGTCTATAAACCCCTGGCCCCGCGCTGGTCTATAACCCCCTGGCCCCGCACTGGTCTATAAACCCCTGGCCCCGCTGGCCCTGTGCTGGTCTATAACCCCTGGCCCAGCGCTGGTCTATAACCCCCTGGCCCCGCGCTGGTCTATAACCCCTGGCCCCGCGCTGGTCTATAACCCCCTGGCCCCGCGCTGGTCTATAACCCCTGGCCCCGCACTGGTCTATAACCCCCTGGCCCCGCGCTGGACTATAACCCCCTGGCCCCGCGCTGGTCTATAACCCCTGGCCCCGCGCTGGTCTATAACCCCCTGGCCCCGCGCTGGTCTATAACCCCTGGCCCTGCGCTGGTCTATAACCCCCTGGCCCCGCACTGGTCTATAACCCCCTGGCCCCGCGCTGGTCTATAACCCCCTGGCCCCGCGCTGGTCTATAACCCCTGGCCCCGCACTGGTCTATAACCCCTGGCCCCGCGCTGGTCTATAACCCCCTGGCCCCGCGCTGGTCTATAACCCCTGGCCCTGCGCTGGTCTATAACCCCCTGGCCCCGCACTGGTCTATAACCCCCTGGCCCCGCGCTGGTCTATAACCCCCTGGCCCCGCGCTGGTCTATAACCCCCTGGCCCCGCGCTGATCTATAAACCCCTGGCCCCGCGCTGGTCTATAACCCCCTGGCCCCGCGCTGGTCTATAACCCCTGGCCCCGCGCTGGTCTATAACCCCCTGGCCCCGCACTGGTCTATAAACCCCTGGCCCCGCGCTGGTCTATAAACCCCTGGCCCCGCACTGGTCTATAACCCCCTGGCCCCGCGCTGGTCTATAACCCCCTGGCCCCGCACTGGTCTATAACCCCTGGCCCCGCGCTGGTCTATAACCCCCTGGCCCCGCACTGGTCTATAACCCCCTGGCCCCGCGCTGGTCTATAACCCCCTGGCCCCGCACTGGTCTATAACCCCCTGGCCCCGCACTGGTCTATAACCCCCTGGCCCCGCACTGGTCTATAAACCCCTGGCCCCGCGCTGGTCTATAACCCCTGGCCCCGCGCTGGTCTATAACCCCCTGGCCCCGCACTGGTCTATAACCCCCTGGCCCCGCACTGGTCTATAAACCCCTGGCCCCGCGCTGGTCTATAACCCCTGGTCCCGCGCTGGTCTATAACCCCCTGGCCCCGCGCTGGTCTATAACCCCCTGGCCCCGCACTGGTCTATAAACCCCTGGCCCCGCGCTGGTCTATAACCCCCTGGCCCCGCGCTGGTCTATAACCCCCTGGCCCCTATAACCCCTGGCCCCGCGCTGGTCTATAACCCCCTGGCCCCGCGCTGGTCTATAACCCCTGGCCCCGCGCTGGTCTATAACCCCTGGCCCCCCTGGCCCCGCACTGGTCTATAACCCCCTGGCCCCGCACTGGTCTATAACCCCCTGGCCCCGCACTGGTCTATAAACCCCTGGCCCCGCGCTGGTCTATAACCCCTGGCCCCGCACTGGTCTATAACCCCCTGGCCCCGCACTGGTCTATAACCCCCTGGCCCCGCACTGGTCTATAAACCCCTGGCCCCGCGCTGGTCTATAACCCCTGGTCCCGCGCTGGTCTATAACCCCCTGGCCCCGCGCTGGTCTATAACCCCCTGGCCCCGCACTGGTCTATAAACCCCTGGCCCCGCGCTGGTCTATAACCCCCTGGCCCCGCGCTGGTCTATAACCCCCTGGCCCCTATAACCCCTGGCCCCGCGCTGGTCTATAACCCCCTGGCCCCGCGCTGGTCTATAACCCCTGGCCCCGCGCTGGTCTATAACCCCTGGCCCCACTGGCCCTGTGCTGGTCTATAACCCCCTGGACCCGCGCTGGTCTATAACCCCTGGCCCCGCGCTGGTCTATAACCCCTGGCCCCACTGGCCCTGTGCTGGTCTATAACCCCCTGGACCCGCGCTGGTCTATAACCCCTGGCCCCGCGCTGGTCTATAACCCCTGGCCCCGCGCTGGTCTATAACCCCTGGCCCCACTGGCCCTGTGCTGGTCTATAACCCCCTGGCCCCGCGCTGGACTATAACCCCTGGCCCCGCGCTGGTCTATAACCCCCTGGCCCCACTGACCCTGTGCTGGTCTATAACCCCCTGGCGCCACTGACCCTGTGCTGGTCTATAACCCCCTGGCCCCACTGACCCTGTGCTGGTCTATAAACCCCTGGCCCCAAGCTGGTCTATAACCCCCTGGCCCCAAGCTGGTCTATAACCCCTGGCCCTGTGCTGGTCTATAACCCCCTGGCCCCGCGCTGGTCTATAACCCCTGGCCCCGCGCTGGTCTATAACCCCCTGGCCCCAAGCTGGTCTATAACCCCTGGCCCCGCGCTGGTCTATAACCCCTGGCCCCGCGCTGGTCTATAACCCCCTGGCCCCACTGACCCTGTGCTGGTCTATAACCCCTGGCCCCGCGGTGCTGGTCTATAACCCTCTGGCCCCGCGCTGGTCTATAACCCCTTGGCCCCGCACTGGTCTATAACCCCCTGGCCCCGCGCTGGTCTATAACCCCTGGCCCCGCGGGGCTGGTCTATAACCCCTGGCCCCGCGGGGCTGGTCTATAACCCCCCGGCCCTGTGCTGGTCTATAACCCCCTGGCCCCGCTGGCCCTGTGCTGGTCTATAACCCCTGGCCCCGCTGGCCCTGTGCTGGTCTATAACCCCTGGCCCTGTGCTGGTCTATAACCCCTGGCCCCGCGCTGGTCTATAACCCTCTGGCCCCGCGCTGGTCTATAACCCCCTGGCCCCGCGCTGGTCTATAACCCCTGGCCCCGCGCTGGTCTATAACCCCCTGGCCCCGTGCTGGTCTATAACCCCCTGGCCCTGTGCTGGTCTATAACCCCTGGCCCCGCTGGCCCTGTGCTGGTCTATAACCCCCTGGCCCCGCGCTGGTCTATAACCCCTGGCCCCGCGCTGGTCTATAACCCCCTGGCCCCGTGCTGGTCTATAACCCTCTGGCCCCGCGCTGGTCTATAACCCCCTAGCCCCGCGCTGGTCTATAACCCCTGGCCCCGCGCTGGTCTATAACCCCCTGGCCCCGTGCTGGTCTATAACCCCCTGGCCCCGTGCTGGACTATAACCCCTGGCCCCGCGGGGCTGGACTATAACCCCTGGCCCCGCGGGGCTGGTCTATAACCCCCTGGCCCCGCGCTGGTCTATAACCCCCTGGCCCCGCGGGGCTGGTCTATAACCCCCTGGCCCCGCGCTGGTCTATAACCCCCTGGCCCCGCGCTGGTCTATAACCCCCTGGCCCCACGGGGCTGGTCTATAACCCCTGGCCCCGCGCTGGTCTATAACCCCTGGCCCCGCGCTGGTCTATAACCCCTGGCCCCCCTGGCCCCGCACTGGTCTATAACCCCCTGGCCCCGCACTGGTCTATAACCCCCTGGCCCCGCACTGGTCTATAAACCCCTGGCCCCGCGCTGGTCTATAACCCCTGGCCCCGCACTGGTCTATAACCCCCTGGCCCCGCACTGGTCTATAACCCCCTGGCCCCGCACTGGTCTATAAACCCCTGGCCCCGCGCTGGTCTATAACCCCTGGTCCCGCGCTGGTCTATAACCCCCTGGCCCCGCGCTGGTCTATAACCCCCTGGCCCCGCACTGGTCTATAAACCCCTGGCCCCGCGCTGGTCTATAACCCCCTGGCCCCGCGCTGGTCTATAACCCCCTGGCCCCTATAACCCCTGGCCCCGCGCTGGTCTATAACCCCCTGGCCCCGCGCTGGTCTATAACCCCTGGCCCCGCGCTGGTCTATAACCCCTGGCCCCACTGGCCCTGTGCTGGTCTATAACCCCCTGGACCCGCGCTGGTCTATAACCCCTGGCCCCGCGCTGGTCTATAACCCCTGGCCCCACTGGCCCTGTGCTGGTCTATAACCCCCTGGACCCGCGCTGGTCTATAACCCCTGGCCCCGCGCTGGTCTATAACCCCTGGCCCCGCGCTGGTCTATAACCCCTGGCCCCACTGGCCCTGTGCTGGTCTATAACCCCCTGGCCCCGCGCTGGACTATAACCCCTGGCCCCGCGCTGGTCTATAACCCCCTGGCCCCACTGACCCTGTGCTGGTCTATAACCCCCTGGCGCCACTGACCCTGTGCTGGTCTATAACCCCCTGGCCCCACTGACCCTGTGCTGGTCTATAAACCCCTGGCCCCAAGCTGGTCTATAACCCCCTGGCCCCAAGCTGGTCTATAACCCCTGGCCCTGTGCTGGTCTATAACCCCCTGGCCCCGCGCTGGTCTATAACCCCTGGCCCCGCGCTGGTCTATAACCCCCTGGCCCCAAGCTGGTCTATAACCCCTGGCCCCGCGCTGGTCTATAACCCCTGGCCCCGCGCTGGTCTATAACCCCCTGGCCCCACTGACCCTGTGCTGGTCTATAACCCCTGGCCCCGCGGTGCTGGTCTATAACCCTCTGGCCCCGCGCTGGTCTATAACCCCTTGGCCCCGCACTGGTCTATAACCCCCTGGCCCCGCGCTGGTCTATAACCCCTGGCCCCGCGGGGCTGGTCTATAACCCCTGGCCCCGCGGGGCTGGTCTATAACCCCCCGGCCCTGTGCTGGTCTATAACCCCCTGGCCCCGCTGGCCCTGTGCTGGTCTATAACCCCTGGCCCCGCTGGCCCTGTGCTGGTCTATAACCCCTGGCCCTGTGCTGGTCTATAACCCCTGGCCCCGCGCTGGTCTATAACCCTCTGGCCCCGCGCTGGTCTATAACCCCCTGGCCCCGCGCTGGTCTATAACCCCTGGCCCCGCGCTGGTCTATAACCCCCTGGCCCCGTGCTGGTCTATAACCCCCTGGCCCTGTGCTGGTCTATAACCCCTGGCCCCGCTGGCCCTGTGCTGGTCTATAACCCCCTGGCCCCGCGCTGGTCTATAACCCCTGGCCCCGCGCTGGTCTATAACCCCCTGGCCCCGTGCTGGTCTATAACCCTCTGGCCCCGCGCTGGTCTATAACCCCCTAGCCCCGCGCTGGTCTATAACCCCTGGCCCCGCGCTGGTCTATAACCCCCTGGCCCCGTGCTGGTCTATAACCCCCTGGCCCCGTGCTGGACTATAACCCCTGGCCCCGCGGGGCTGGACTATAACCCCTGGCCCCGCGGGGCTGGTCTATAACCCCCTGGCCCCGCGCTGGTCTATAACCCCCTGGCCCCGCGGGGCTGGTCTATAACCCCCTGGCCCCGCGCTGGTCTATAACCCCCTGGCCCCGCGCTGGTCTATAACCCCCTGGCCCCACGGGGCTGGTCTATAACCCCTGGCCCCGCGCTGGTCTATAACCCCCTGGCCCCGCTGGCCCTGTGCTGGTCTATAACCCCCTGGACCCGCGCTGGTCTATAACCCCCTGGCCCCACGGGGCTGGTCTATAACCCCCTGGACCCGCGCTGGTCTATAACCCCCTGGCCCCGCTGGCCCCGCGCTGGTCTATAACCCCCTGGCCCCGCGCTGGTCTATAACCCCTGGCCCCGCGCTGGTCTATAACCCCCTGGCCCCGCTGGCCCTGTGCTGGTCTATAACCCCCTGGCCCCGCGGGGCTGGTCTATAATCCCTGGCCCCGTGCTGGTCTATAACCCCTGGCCCCGCTGGCCCCGTGCTGGTCTATAACCCCTGGCCCCGCTGGCCCCGTGCTGGTCTATAACCCCCTGGCCCCGCGCTGGTCTATAACCCCCTGGCCCCGCAGGGCTGGTCTATAACCCTCTGGCCCCGCGCTGGTCTATAACCCCCTGGCCCCGTGCTGGTCTATAACCCCTGGCCCCGCTGGCCCCGTGCTGGTCTATAACCCTCTGGCCCCGCAGGGCTGGTCTATAACCCTCTGGCCCCGCGCTGGTCTATAACCCCCTGGCCCCGCGGGGCTGGTCTATAATCCCTGGCCCCGCGGGGCTGGTCTATAATCCCTGGCCCCGTGCTGGTCTATAACCCCTGGCCCCGCTGGCCCTGTGCTGTATAACCCCTGGCCCCGCTGGCCCTGTGCTGGTCTATAACCCCTGGCCCCGCGGGGCTGGTCTATAACCCTCTGGCCCCGCGCTGGTCTATAACCCCTGGCCCCGCGCTGGTCTATAACCCCCTGGCCCCGCTGGCCCTGTGCTGGTCTATAACCCCCTGGCCCCGCTGGCCCTGTGCTGGTCTATAACCCCCTGGCCCCGCGCTGGTCTATAACCCCTGGCCCTGCGCTGGTCTATAACCCCCTGGCCCCGCTGGCCCTGTGCTGGTCTATAACCCGATCAGGGGCTGGTCTATAACCCGATCAGGGGCTGGTCTATAACCCGATCAGGGGCTGGTCTATAACCCGATCAGGGGCTGGTCTCTCACCGGACAGGCTGCTCCAGGTGCGGTTGATGTCCCGCAGCGCCTGCTTCTCGGCGATGGCTCGCTTGATCTCGTCCAGCACCAGGTTCAGCTCTTTGGAGCGTTTGAGGTTCTCCTGCTCAGCGGAGTGAAGGCGGTCTCTCAGAGCCAGGAATTCACGCTGGTAAATGTCCACCACATTACCTGCAATCACAACACACAGAACAACACTGAATAATGGCTTTAAGCTGCAGGTTTAGCTTTTTCTCAACACACTTCATTTATTATGACAGCATTCAATTATCCAGTCAAAAGAACATTTATGTTACGCTCCAATAAACAAAAGGTAATAATTCAACAGAAGATATGAGCATGTTTCTCACAGGCCTACGTTTATAGGGGTTGTTTTTCAGACGGTTATAAGGATGACACGTGTAAGAAATGAGGGGATATTTTGAGCCTCTTGTTCTCTGTGGCCTTTAAAGGGCTGAAGCTGCACTCGTTTACAGTTAAACACTGTTCTTCTTCGACGGGGAGAGCGCTGAACTGGTGTTGTGTAACCAGACAGTCATTCATGACATTTAAACAAGTGTTTTAGTGAGGCTGGCCGTTTTCTCCATGTCTCGGGTCATGACCTTCCCTAAGGGAGCGATCGATGCTCTGACCCCAGAGGTCAACACATGCTCAGATACACAACCCTCAAACCCAGCTCACATGGCAAACATGACGGTGCAAGATTATCCACACAAAAGATACCCTTAAAGAAATCAAAAGTAATCTGTTTAAGTCACGAGCACACGCCTTCAGATGATTCCTCTGTAAAATGTGTAATGCTCAGTATTTTTAATGACACTGCTATGAAGAACTTCATAATGCCAGTATTCAGTATGACAGTAACTTCAGTGCTTTAGTATGATCAAGCCGTCTCAGATCATCTTGGCTGCTATTTTCTCAAATGATATTCTGGCATTGGATGATGATAATAACAATAGATAAAAACAAATGCTACTACTAAAACGTTAAATACTACTACTACTACTACTACTACTACTAATAATACTTATTATTATTATTCCTATAATTATTATTATATTTCAAGAAATATTTAATAAATTTATATAAATATTTAAAATAAGTAAATAATTTATCAGAATATTTAGAATAAATAAATTTATTTATTAACAAATTTGAAATAAATAGTAAATTAATCCATCAACATATTTAAAATAAATATATTTATCAGAATATTTAAAAAATCAAATAAAATTATTTATCAACAATATATAAATTGATTATTTATCAAAATATGTCAAATAAGTAAATTAATTATCAGAATACTTACAATAAATTATTTAACACATTTAAAATAAATTGTAAATAGTTTATTTATCAACATTTAAAATAAATAAATACATAGTTTTTGATAACATAGCTAGAATAAATAATAAATAATTTATCAAAATATTAAAAAATACATATTTGTTGGCTGAATGACACAAGAAAGTGCGGTACTGAGGTGTTCTTTGTGACACACTGTGACTAAAGCACAGAATCTCTCAGTGAACGAACAGTTAAAGGTGAAGTGTGTGACACTATCATCACCAAAGATAAAACATGAATAATACATGAACTATTTATAACCTTACAGCCTGTCATTGGCCAGTCAAGCAAATATTCCCGCCTCTAAACTCGTGTGATTGGCTGAGCCAGTGCAGTGTAGGGCTGGTCTGAACGCTTCCAAACATCCACACAGTCACAGTGTGTTTACACAGCCTATCAATATCTTCACGGAAAGAGGAGAGAGTATTTAACATCACAGAATGACACACATCAGCTTTAAGTGTAGACAACACCTGACTTCTCCTTTCT
This sequence comes from Squalius cephalus, assembly GCF_949319135.1. Lineage (NCBI taxonomy): Eukaryota > Metazoa > Chordata > Actinopteri > Cypriniformes > Leuciscidae > Squalius > Squalius cephalus. Next base: position 2,714,850 of record NC_137135.1, on the reverse strand, counting down.
CAGCTGACTGAGCAGCTCTCTTTCTTTCTTTGCTCACTCAACACTCTCTAGAAGAGAAAGAATCGTACGGATTTATGCTTTGCGGGATAATCCTGAGCAGGCAGGCTTTTTCTGGGAGAGATGCCCACTCTCAGCGCTCCACACACACACACACACACACACAGTAATGCCATCAGAGTCCAAAGCCCTGGTGTAATCTGAAATTACACCGCTCCACACAAGTGCAATCCAATCCCCACTTCAGATGGAGGTGGAGAGGAACATCTAATACCCTGTAGAGTGAGATAATCTACTGATGACTGATGACTTCTTCACCGTGATCCCTCCACTCGATTACTGCCGAGACACACACACTCTGTGCATTACACACGACAACACACGTACTGCAACACGGACGGCGTGTCTATTATCACAGAGGGATTCACATCAGACAGAACACAGGCCTTTAGAAATGAAGCATGAAGCCTTTGACAGATCAGCGCTTTTAATGACAGTAAAAGAACATTTACACACATTCTAACAACAACAACAAAAAAGAGAGTGTAAAGAATGCGTCATAAAGCACGCTTTGAGCTGAAAATGCCATCATATAAATGCCGTATTAAAGTTTCACAGAAAGTTTTCAAATTACTGATTTGTAAAAAGTATTAATTATATTTTACTCGTGCCGGACAAAAATTAGTAAATAAATTAAATAAAAAACAGAAAACAACGAAAGCAAAGAAAAAAGAAAAGAAATGAAATAAAATCACAGAAAACAATAAAAAGAAACAAAACAAGCAATCTTAAAAATAAAGTTTTAAAATAGGCGTCACTCTCTTTCTGCTGAATATAATTCATTATTATTACTTTTTTCCCCTTGCGGTTTGAGGAAAATGTCCTGGACGTGTTAGTCAGGTTTCATTACGTTCCCCCTCACGTTCAGGCTGAGCATCTGTGTGTGTTTCAGCATCAGTGTGTTAGGAAGATGCTTCTGACACACACATGTGTGAGTGTGTGTGTGTGTGTGTGTGTGTGTGACCAGACAGAGGTCAAACTCCCCCTCCATCAGCCTGTACTGGAGCTGATCCGACAGCTTGTCCTTCGCTCAGGAAAGCGCTCGTTTACAGCAAACGAGGAGAACAGAAAACGGTTTGACATGAACGCATGAAAGAAAGTGTTGCCTGTTATTTATTAAAGCTCACAGAGTGTCTAAATGAATTACTTCACAGATTTCAACACTCTCTTCTGCCTCCATCTTTAGCTGGTCAAAATGAATCCATCCTGAAATTCCTACCAGAGAAGCCGGATCCCGGAGCCCTGACGCCGGAACGCCTGAATCAGGACACTGTGATCACTCACCGCGGTGAAACCTCTTCTAATTAAAACTGCTTTCATTGGGCGCTCTCCAAGAGTAATCTCCCACGTGCTTAATTATCTCATTTAGATCATTCTAATCATCCTAATATCGTCAGCTCATCTCACTGTGTCGTCCTGCGTGATCATCTCTGAAATCATCTGGGTCAAATCTAGAAGAAAGAGCGACTTCACAGTGAAAGATTTAACATCTTCTGGAGGAACTGAGAGTGATGCACATCAGTCCTGACACACACAACTGAACATGTGTGTGTGTGTGTGTGTGTGTGTGTGTGTGTGTGTGTGTGTGTGTGTGTGTGTGTGTGTGAGGTTTGCACATCAGTCCTGACACACACAACCATTCAACTGAACGTGTGTGTGTGTGTGTGTGCGTTTGGTTTATATTACATTGTGGGAACCAAATGTCCCCACAAGCATAGTAAAGCCTGAGATCACCTCCATTGTGGGGACCAGCCAGCGGTCCATTAGGGGAATGGGTTAATAAACATCCTAAATTATATATTTTTGAAAATGTAAAAATGCAGAAAGTGTTCTGTGATGGGTAGGTTTAGGGGTAGGGTTAGTGTAAGGGGACAGAATATACAGTTTGTACTGTATAAAAACCATTAAGTCTATGGAAAGTCCCCACAAAGATAGTGAACCAGACATGTGTGAGTGTGTGTGTGTGTGTGTGAGAGAATGCAGTCTAGACAGTGTAATGTTGAGTGATATCTCAGAGTCTGTCAGAAATCCCCCTGACTCTCTCAGTTTCTCTCGTGCTGAGGATATTTGTCTTTGGTTCGGCCGGTTCGCTTTGCTTTCATTCTGTAAAGTGGCTTGGACTCCAGCCGGGCTCTTTCACGATGGACAGAATCCACACGGATCCTGAAACCGGATGATTCCATCAGTTTGAGGGGAACAATGACGTATTAAACCCAATCCACTTGCACTCCAGTCCTATAAATGATCTATCTTTATACAGAGAAGACGGAAACTCTGAGTGTGTGTGTGTGTGTGTGTGTGTGTGTGTGTGTGTGTGTGTGTGTGTGTGTGTGTGTGTGTGTGTGTGGACGACCAGCATCTTTAACAGGCTCATAAAGAGAACGAAGGAGTGAATGGTGAAAACAGAAAGTGTGCAGTGGGGTCAGTGGAGAGGTCACGCACAGAACGCTTTTAAAAGGCCAGGCACACACACACACACACACACACACACACACACACACACACACACACACACACACACGG
>NC_137135.1:2704770-2709770 GCF_949319135.1 Squalius cephalus | reverse complement strand
CCTCTGTTCTCCACACAGATGCCGGTGATTACGGTCAACATAACACAGATATCATTACCCACGAGAAGCCTTCAGAGATCAGTCTGATTCACCACACACCCGTCATACTCACTCACCAGCATCCGCTTCATCCGAGACCTGCCCTTAGAATATACACATAACACACACACACTCAAATAATACTGATGTGTGTGTTTGAGTAAATGAATCAAGTAAAAGTCTTTCAGTGTAGTTGTACAAGCGTCCTCCTTCAGCTCGTGCCTCATGTCTTTCTGCTGTCAAATCTGACCTGATTTTTATCAAGTAAACGTAAGAATAACTTTGATATTTCAAGATAAACACTTACTGGACTAAAGCAGCTTCGCTTTACTTGATTATCCACATATCATTTATCATTATATCATTTGTCAACAATGTGAGTGTCTCAGTTGGGCATTATTTATTTGTATTCGGTACATTTCACCGTGGATTCTTTGGTAAATCAGTCACGATTTCGGTGCAGGCTATTATGATATGATCTCGACAGTTATACCACAACATGTAAATAACCGTGTTAATTAACATTGTAAACCGTTATAATCAATGAATCTCTTATTTACATCGCGTTTGCACTGTTAGTTATGATGAAAGCATTCGTTAGTGTGTAGAAGTCGAGATGCAGAGATGAGATCACTGCATTCATGCGCTCAACATGTCTGTGATCGGCTACATGCTCATCACTGCAACCTTTCATGCCACTATATAAATATAATGCTTTAATCAACACTTTTTACAATTAGTTAACCCTGAAAGGTGTAATAGTAAAAACAAGCTAAAAGTTTTCGAGAGATGTATTACTCTGCTATTTCATATGTAAAGATGTCAGCCAATCACAGCAGTGGCCGTTTACACTGAAGTCTCACAGCCAATCACAGCAGTGGCCGTTTACACTGAAGTCTCACAACCAATCACAGCAGTGGGTGTTTACACTGACGTCTCACAACAGCCAATCACAGCATTGGGAGTTTACACTGACGTCTCACAGCAGCCAATCACAGCAGTGGGCGTTTACACTGATGTCTCACAACAGCCAATCACAGCAGTGGGAGTTTACACTGACGTCTCACAGCAGCCAATCACAGCAGTGGGAGTTTACACTGACGTCTCACAGCAGCCAATCACAGCAGTGGGCGTTTACACTGACGTCTCACAACAGCCAATCACAGTAGTCGGCGCAGCCGTCAAATCAGAGGCTAAAATCAGGGTGGAAAAAATTACTTTTATTTCTAAATTATGATCATTTTTTATGTAAAAATCATACTAACATTATAAGTGCACCCAGGAAACATTATAAAACAATAAAGCAAAGCAGTTGAAGACCCCTTTAAAGCAGGCTTTGGGCCACACAGATGCTTTGAGGGAACAGGATGTCAAAGGCTCAGTGACGGAGCGTATAACGGGGTGTAATGGGGACTGTTAACACATCTGCAGATTCACTGGAGAGAAGGAAATCAGATTAGGAAAGAGTGAGAGCGATCCTCTCTTTGATAATGGGTTATGTCAGGTCAGATACTCCCACACTTACAGCTTTGAACACTCAAACACAGCAAATCACTCCTGACTCAGATGCTGATACAAGGGATTTATACCGTGTGTGTGTGTGTGTGTGTGAGGAACACAACTGAGAACAGAATCAAGTGATGTAGAAGAGAAGAGGTTCTGACAGCAGGACACGGCTTTGATTATCACGAGAGCAGAAGACTAGAGCAGTGAGACTGAGATGAAAGAGTGGAAGAGTGAGGTTTTATTCTCTTACATCACTGGATGAAAGAGAAACACTCCGACCGGATATGATCGACACCTCATACACTGGTTTAGTGTGGGACTAAACAAACCCTGGTTACTATAGTTAGCCATTAATAATGGCGGAAATGACAATAGATTTTTCTAACAGATTTGGCGACTGCTAAAGAAAACTATTTCTTCCAGTACGCACGCATTTGGGAACTGAATGAGTGTTATTTTCTGGTTATTTCCATGTGCGTTTGTGGACCCGTGTTGGAGGTTATGATACTGTTTTCGCCCAACACACACTCACCGGCCACTTTAATAGGCACACCATGATAGGACTGGGTTGGACTCTCTTTTTGCCTTCAGAACTGCTTTAATTAAAGCTGCTGTCCTGGACTGAGATCTGGAGACTGAGGAGACGGTTGAGTTTAGTGAACTCGTCGTGATCAAGAGACCAGTCTGAGATGAAGTGAGCTTAGTGACGTGTGTTATCCAGTTGGAAGTGTCCATCAGAAGATAGTTCACTGAGGTCATGAAGGGATGGACATGGTCATCATCAATACTCAGGTCGTGTGGCGTTTAAATGACGCTCAATTGGTACTAAAGCGTGGGAAGAAAACAGTGTTCAACCTGATGACGTAATGTGTGTCGCATCACAGCTAGTGTAAGACCAGCATTTGTGGATAAAAGTATATAAATGTTTATTTCTGTTATAAATGTCCGCTGGTTTGTCTAGATGAGACTCTTATTCCTCGGCTGGATCGTGTCGAGACTTTGAAGCTGCACTGAAACTCACATCTGGACCTTCGACCCGTTGGACCCCATTGAAGACACTATATGGAGAACAATCCTGGAGTGTTTTCCTCAAAAACCTTCTTTTCTTTTCCACTGAAGAAAGACAGACATGAACATCTTGGATGACGTGGGGGAGAGTAAATCATCAGGATATTTTAATTCTTTAATGGGCAGATGAACTGGTGTACCTAATAAAGTGGCCGAATCAGCATCTGTTACCCAAGCTTCTCGGTCCGGGCCGATATGAGGACGGGCGCTGGTAGAGACGATACAGAAGTCAACACTGTGCAGAGGATCCACTACATTACTGTGATCTTTCCTATAGGATACTGAGTGAATCCAATAACACATGTAACCAGTTTGAAGTGTACCGCTGCTGCCACAGACACAGTGCTTTACATTATAGGCCTCTGTGTTTTATCTGGTGAAACAAATCATCTGCACTCACTCATATGTAAATGCATTTATTTGTATGCAATAAAATCAATGAGCATCAATTAGCTTTGCACAGCTATCATAACACACACTTACCCTGCGACACAAGATAATGCAGATAACACCGCTAATGGATATAATGCCTGTGAAATGAGGAGATGAGTATGGATTTACTAATGCTCTCTGATTGAGTTATTGTTGCTGTCATGTGTTAATCAACACAAATCTGATGAAGATGCACTGGCTTCTGCTCTGACAGGGAAATAGACTGGGGTCACGAGAGTGAGTGTGTGTGTGTGCGCGGGCGAGTGTGTGTGTTCCAGTGTGTGTGTGTATGCACGACATTTAGAAAGCAAAACTGTCGTGTTGTGTTAATAATTCAGCATAAACACTTCTGGTACTGTGTTGGCTCGCCTCTTGAAGTCCGATGTAAAGTGTGTGTCCTGAAGCGTAACCGGAGTTAGGAGCACTGCTCTATATCAGCCCTGAGACGACGAGCTCCTCCTGGGAGGGAAAGTGAAGTTAGCATTACGATCTGGAGACCGCTGAGTGCCTATCAGTCAAACATTCAATCTCATATCAGACAAACGCCTCCGGCTGCCACATACTGAGAGGAAAAACTGACTTCAGATCAGTCAAACCAGAGAGAGAGAGAGAGAGAGAGAGAGAGAGAGAGAGAGAGAGAGAGAGAGAGAGAGAGAGAGAGAGAGAGATGGAAAATGGCGTTTTCGTTTAAAAACTCTCTCCGTCCACACCAAGCGACAACCTCCCTGTCTCTCTCTTGAAACCAACACGGAAGTGAATTAAACAGCAGTTCGTCGACTGGCCGCTTGAGGCCGGCTGCAGAAGTGAGTCAAATCTGCATCTCCTCCATGTTAAAGTGGCCAACTTTACAGCAGAAAAAAACATGTTTACAGCCTGGTGTCTGTATATGGCTTTGGCCTATACAGCTAATTTAGCCCTTCATGACGACTGTGAGGGGGGTGAATTTTTTTATAACTCATCCGTTTACATTATATCAAGCCTTAAAGTTCTGCATAATTAAGGGTGTGTCCACTTTTGAGTGACAGGTGGATTCCCGCTGCTGTGGTCATTAGTCATCATTAGTCGTTTGTCTGCTGTCTGTTAGCCCTCACGTTACCTCAGCTCATTGTCTGACTGTAAAAATAAATAAATTCGGGAGTGACGCGCAGCCAAGATGGCGACGGTCGGCCACGCCCACTTTAGGCTTCAAGAACGGTCTTCAGAAACCTACGGGTGACGTCACCGACACTACGTCCATATTTTATAACAGTCTATGGTCCACACTGGCATTTCAGGCGTTTCAGTGCGGATGGGAAACTTTTGGAAAACGGTAAATTCCCCTTCGCACACATAAACCCTCACAGAAGCTCACTGAGATGATACAGACGGAAAAATAAATAATAAAGTGATTGTGCAATTCTTCTTCTGACAATTTTATTTAGCAAAATACCTCATCATTCGCTGATCGCCCAGGTCTCAGTCACCATTGTCTGTTCGGTCTAAAACTGCTCTCGTGTGTCACCACAGGACAGCAACTGTGAGTGAACTCTGTCATCTGTGCAGGACTGGGATATGAAGAGTGCAGAGCAACATATTTTAGCAACTGTGTGAAAGTTATAACTGTCACAAGCCTGTTACAGGGTAAGTTCTCTTCCTCACCACTAGGGGTACTAGAGCAACATGTGTGTGTATAACTCATGTAACATGGTAGAGGACTGGGTGTATCATGCAAAGGCTGAAGCATGGCCTTATAAGTTCCTTGATATACACGAAGCTCTTCAACTCATCATATGACAATCACCTTTATTGTCCATGGACTCTGCTATTGAGACAGCTTATGGATTAAGACTGACCGTTTTCTGGAGGATATACTGGACATTATGGGACTCTATTCTCTCTATTATCCTTACTTGCATTATCCATGGACATTGATTGGTCTTGAACTCTATATACATTTTTGGGTGTTGTGGTTTGGG
>NC_137135.1:2664770-2699770 GCF_949319135.1 Squalius cephalus | reverse complement strand
TGTGTGTGTGTGTGTGTGTGTGTGTGTGTGTGTGTGTGTGTGTGTGTGTGTGTGTGTGTGTGTGTGTGTGTGTGTGAAAGAGAGAGAGAGAGAGAGAGAGAGAGAGAGAGAGAGAGAGAGAGAGAGAGAGAGAGAAAATACACACACTCACTCACAGCCTAACACACCCCATCACACCTACACACACACAGCCTAACACACCCCATCACACCTACACACACACACACACACACACACAGCCTAACACACCCCATCACACCTACACACACACACACGTAATGTTCAATTCCAAGTTCAGTGTTTGTTTATTTTTGTTTTTTGATTTTTTTATATACATGATTTCTGAATTTTAATCCTTTTTATTTTATTTTATATATTAATCTTTGTTTACTCTATTATTATTGTTTTATGTTATCAGTATTATTATTTTTGCAATATTTAGCCAAGATTATATACAGTGAGGAAAATAAGTATTTGAACACCCTGCTATTTTGCAAGTTCTCCCACTTGGAAATCATGGAGGGGTCTGAAATTGTCATCGTAGGAGCATGTCCACTGTGAGAGACATAATCTAAAAAAAAAATCCAGAAATCACAATATATGATTTTTTAACTATTTATTTGTATTTTCCTCACTGTATGTAATATTATTTTTTATTTAATTTAACTATTATTATAATTCTGTGTACTAAATGTTTTAAATCAGTTTCTATGTTTTCAATTTCTAGAGAGAGAGAGAGAGAGAGAGAGAGAGAGAGAGCGAGAGAGAGAGCGAGAGAGAGAGTCATTAGCTAATGCTGTCTGCTCTTGTGGTTTTGTGGTAATTTTAAAGAGCAAATAGCAGCACAGTATAAAGCTTTTATTGAAGAGCTAGAGCGCGTTAAAAAGCCTGGCTGCTTTTTGATTCGCCATTAATCACAGTGATCACACACACACACACACAACGTAGCATATCACAATCGACCCAGACAAACCTCCACTGTGACCTCATGCTTTCATCTCAAGCAGAGGTTTATTTATTGCTTGTGACAAGTACATATTGAGGGTTAGTGAGATGTGAAAATGTCCAGCCTCTGCCAAAACACATGAACAAACCTTGTGACAAAGACAGACAGAGAGATCAGTAAAGCGATCTCAGAACAGGTCAGAGAGGTGCGCACACTTCAGCCTCCACACGCGCAGAAACTGCCATTATAATCGATGAAGCTGTCGACAGCCAATCTCTCGATTACAGCACTGTTACAGAGACTGACGGGAACACCTCTGATTGGACAGTGTGTGTAAGCGCTCATAAACTCGACATGAACTCGAAACTTGAATGTAACTCGACACCCTTGCCTCATTTAGTATGTGCGGTTCTATGAATATGCAAATGCGCCCCGCCTCCACTCACTCCCTCACTCAGAGATCCACTGGTTGACGATCACACGTTGATCTGATTGGTTACAAGGTAGTGTGTGACGTCAGAAACACCAGCGATTTCAAAGCGTGTTTTTGAGACTGTCTTTGGTTCACTGCAGTTTTAAGGAGGAAATACTCAGCAATGCTGTCGACTTATGAATTTACACATGGTTTGTCTTAAAGCACATTAAAAACACCACATAGACACATAAACAACATTAAAAGCTGGATTTACACCACAGGGGGACTTTAAAAACTTTCACTGTCTTTGTATACTGTATATTTTATGTTTGGTTAACATCACGCTGTGTTTTTAAGAGCACTTGGAGTTAAATGATCTATATTAGTCTAGCGGAAATACCAGCCGCTCCAGCGATCGGCTCAGACACACTGAATGTAAAGCGGCTTGTGTCCTGAAACTCTTTCCTCGAGTTCAGACAGGAAAACCACAGAGTGAATCCCAGCTGGATCAACAGACCCGCTCTTCAGGTGCTCTTCTGTTCTTCAGTCTTCAGTTTCTCTTTCTCTGACCTGCAGCTCCTCAACACTGAGCTTCTGTTCGTCTGTTCTTCTTTCTCAGCTCCTCAACACTGTTTCTCACAGCTTCACTGCAGACGATTATCGGCCTCATTTCCTCAGTTTACTCAACTATACTTTCAGGACAAAATCATCCCGTGAAGTGAGTTAAATCTAAAACACCCTCAAATCATTGTAGTTAAATATAAAAATTAGTAAAAGTTCATTTTTAGCACCGTTGTTTATTAACAATAAAACATGTACTAGGGATGAATGATATATCGGCCACCATATCGGTATCGGACGATATATGTTCATTTTTGACGTTATCGTTATTCGGCCCGATAAGAAGATTTGGCCGATATATTAAAGCCGATAAATAATGGAGTATTTCCTTCAGCTGAGACACTTCAGATGTTCACCTTCAAATATGATTGGAATCACTTCATGAAAAGGAAAATACAGTCAAGTAAATTTTAGTTTCGGTTTTCGACAAAGAAATTTTTTTTTTCTTTTTCTTTTTTAAGTCATTTTCGGTTTCAGTGTTCGGCCAAGTGCATCCAGAATTTTCGGTTTCGGTGCATCCGTAATCGCAATACAGGCTGGAAGCTGAAGTGATTTTGCACAGAGCCTGTACAGTATTGACTTGACTTTGACTAAAGCACAGAGATCAGTTTCACTCCTGAACCCGAGAGCTCCAGCCGGAGCAGGGGAGATCGCCGAGCTTCCCCAGGAGGAGGATCCAGTGCTGGGGCACACTAGCGGCTCGCTCCCCTGGGCCAGACCGGTGTGTGTGCCTCTTCATCTGAAACAGGAGACTGAGGACACACACACACACACAGAAGAGCGGACAGAGTGATGTCACACACACAACAGGCTTCAAAGATAACTCTGACAGTCAGTGTGTGTTCGCCTGTCTACAGGCATGTAAAAACATGATAGTTACAGTGGCTTTCCTGACAAACACACACGCACGCACGCACGCACGCACGCACACACGCACGCACACACGCACACACGCACGCACACACGCACGCATGCACACACACACACACACAAAATCTTTGTGAAAACATTCATTGACTCAATGCTATCTCTACACAGCAAAAACTCCAGCAGAATCACCAAAGGAGAAAATCACAATGTTAAAGTCGTCATTATGGTGATCAGTGTTCGCTTTAGTCGGGCTATGGTCCCTTCAATTTGAGATGTTTTGTTGGCTGCTGAAACAGAGTTATAACAGCCAGATGAACACAAAGAAAAGGTGATCTGATGGTGTTGGTTGTGTTTTGACAAAATCATCATTTGACCAGAATCACTGAACTCACTAGAGCCATAATCTCTAAATGTAGGTTTACTTTATTGATTATAGCAGCGCTGTCCTTGTACAGGACACAAAGTCAGATTCAGATGTTCTCCTTTGCTGATTCTGCTGGTTAACATCAGGTGTCTTCAATAATGGCCAATCATCACTCAATTAATCACTTAACAGTGTTCATTTAACACTCATATTTTAACACTTTAACACTCTTGAGTCTGGAGCCAAATAAAGTCCCAGGAGAGTTTATGTGCAGCTCTCTGCCCTAACCCTAACCTGACCCCTGACCCCAACCCTGCCCTTAAACTACTTATAACCTGACCCCTAAACCAGCTCTTGACCCTCAGACAGGCCTTTAAAGGCTCTCAGAGACTGAAGACCGGCTGACATATCCTCACTTTACTCTCTCTCTCTCTCTGATAGTCTAAAACTCATAAAGATAGTTGTACAAGTACACACTCACACGCACACTAACACACACGTTCACTCACAAATACATTAACACACATGCTCACACACTCAAACACTCTCTCATTCTCTCACTCTCTCACTTACTCTCTCACACACTCTCACACACACTCACAAATACACTAACGCTCACACACACACACACACACACACACACACACACACCTGCCCTTGATCTGACTGTGTTCTCGTTGATCTCCTGAAGCACTGGCTGATTACTGATGGTCAAATCAATAATATCTGTCTATCCTGATTCAACCTCTACACTCTAATAATCATGAATATGAAAACCCATGTGAAAATAGATGGATTAATTAAAAACTAAACAACGCACTTGGACATCATTATATTCCATCACATCTGACTGTAATGAACGGGACTCTACGATACGTGACGGAATGTGTGTGTGTGTGTGAGTGACTCAATGAATGATAGATGAACTGTACTTTATTTTCACTGATATCATGTTTTGCACTGCAGTAATATTAAGCCCTTCTTCTTCTTCTGATTGTGTGGTTGAATATGACCTGCGCATGTTCTTGACAGAGATGATTCAGTATCATGTCTGAATGATGGAGCCTCACCAGCTGTGTGTGAGTGTCTCTCTCTCTCTCTCTGGTCATTAGCTGGACTCTATTGTCTCTCTCTCTCACAGAAGCACGGAGAGAAACCTCCACTCTAAAACTCCTGTTAAACAGCTTCAGACCAGGAGAAACTGAATACGCCTCATTCATTCGCTCCCGCACACGTATGAATGAGCTTTCAGGCGGAGGAAATCACATGGAAACTTTGAGTCGAGAGTGTTTTGAAAGCCTCCATCCACTATAGACACATGAGCTCTGTGCAGGCTCCAGACTGAGACCAAATCCTCACATTTTACCACCAATTTTCTTGCCGGTGCAACCAAAATTTGCTATAGGTTTCCACAACGTTGCCCAGCATCAAATGGCAAACCAAATAAAAGCAGTCTGGACCAATCATCACCGTTACTACAGCTGGAGATCCAGATTAAAGTACATCCATCGCTGTGAGATCCAGTGAGGAACATTCAGAGTTAGGTTTAAGGTTTTCTGTTAGAGGCTCCAGCGCTCTAGTAAACACGGTTAGTCTGAAGCCCTGATGCAGATGCGGATGATATTGTGTGTTATATATAGGCCATAACCTTCATGTGTAACAGCAGCTCCAGACAGAGATCAGTGTAACCGGTCAATCCATCGGGATGAATGATGCTGTGAGGGACATTATTCTCACACTGACACGTTGTGTTTTTCATGAATTAAAGGGATGTATCCCTCCCTTCACATGACCTTCACATGACCCTCACATGACCTTCACATGACCCTCTCACATGACCCTCACATGACCCTCTCACATGACCTGCACATGCCCTTCACATGACCCTCTCACATGACCCTCTCACATGCCCTTCACATGACCTTCACATGCCCTTCACATGACCTTCACATGACCTTCACATGACCCTCTCACATGACCTGCACATGCCCTTCACATGACCCTCTCACATGCCCTTCACATGACCTTCACATGACCCTCACATGACCCTCTCACATGACCTTCACATGCCCTGCTCTAATAATCCTCAGACGATATGAAACACATCGACTGTAACTGTAGTCTAGTGTGTTTAATCCAGCAGCCGGACTCACACTTTACAGGAGCTCTTCACACAGATTTACTGGGAATGACACATTCTGTGTGAAGCTTGATCTCGGGATAAGCAACTTTAATGGAGATCTTCCAAACGCACCATATATCCAGGACTGAAGGTGTCTTCACAAGCCCTCAGAAACACTTTAGCTTCCAGAGTGCGTCTCAAAGCTCCTCCTGAAGGGCTTTAAAGGATGGGATACATCACTCATTCCAGAAATCACACACTTCCCTATATAGTGCGCCAAACACAGTGGCCCTCATTTATCATTCTTGCGTAGAAACGGGCGTATATATTGCCGTAAGATTATGCTTACACTCCTCTCATCGCCTGATTTATGAAGCTGTGCGTACCTTTGAAATCCAGGTGTACGCAATACCTGCCCTTGATAAATGCCGCGGCTGAAAACGAGCGTCATTAGAATAACACGCCCCTATATATTCAAGTCTCCGCTCCCCCCACGCCCTCATTTTACGCCATGGACACACGGAAGACGGCAAAGAAGAGAAACTTCTTTGAGAAAGATAAAGAGAAACCAGGAAGTGGAAAGAAACAAAATTGATTTCTAGATTTTTATTATTAATGACGCTTATTGTTATTTAGAAGAAGAATGTCGTTATTATTATTATTTGTATTATTATTATTATTATTATTATTTAAAAGAAGAAGAATGTCATTTTTATTATTCTGTCAGTCTGAATTATTTTTTTGGTCATTGAAAGCCTTTCATTACTAAACCCAGTCCGTGCATACCTGCCGGGCCTAACCCTGGCCTAACCATCGTTTCAAAGAATAGTACAACGGCGAGCGCGTCGAGTATAAACGCCTCGTCTGTTTGGAGAGGTGCGCGCGCAGTCTGCCAGGCGAAAGTATAAACAAGGCTTGAAACGTCAGGTAAAGCGCACAGGCTCGCAACTGAAGGAATACATATGCCTACAATTCAAATGCTTTGGTAAAGTCACACAAATTAAACATTTAAGTCCATGTTGCACAAAAATAAACACTGAAGTTTATAATTACTATGTTGTTGTTTTTTTACAGTGGGTCATAATATATCATATCTTTTAGTTTGTCAGTGTGTTTTGTGGTGTTAGGAATTGTTTTTCTGCGCATTCCCGCACTCAAAACGTGCGTACACCACCTCCTGAGCTGGCGTAGGATTTGAGCGTGCCGTACGCCAACGTCCATATTGATAAATCTCAAAGTCACCGTGGTTTTGGGTGTACGCCAGGTGTACGCTGGAAATTTGGTGTACGCACTTTTGATAAATGAGGGCCAGTGTGTCTGACATCCGAATTCACAGCACTTGGATGATCTACTATTCTGAAGTGTGTGTGTGATGGACACTTCACTATCCCAGAGGATCACCGCAACTGATGCCGGTGGGCCACATGATAATGACATCATGATGAATGTAGTGTGTAGAGTATATTCAGACTATATAGAGCACAGTTTCTAGTGATCGCAGGGTAATTACTTGTTGAGAATAAGAGCCTGCTGGAGAGAGGCTGGAGAGAGACGCAGCCCAGGTGTGACCGAGCCTTCAGGAGAACAGAGACTCGGACTCATCACTAATAACTCAAGCGTTTATCCATCTGAATGTCATACCACAGTAAATCGGTTTACTTTTAGCTCTCTTTTTCATTGCAAATAATCAGCGTGACAAGTCTAGAGTCTATTCTAGACAAATTTGACAAATTTATGGTGTAACAGTATAAATGTATGTGTGAGTGTGTGTGTGTGTGTGTGTGTGTATGAGTATATGTGAGTATGTGTGAGTGTGAGTGTGTGTGTGTCAAACGCTCAGCAGTATGTGTCAGACCACAGCGTGTGTGTTTGTGTATCACTCTTTCATGTGTGAATGTCATGACATGATCACATAATCAGATCTCATGCTTCCGTGTTTCGAGTGTATTCTGCACTTCATAATTTCTTAGAGTTTCTCTCTCCTGTAACGACTGCCATAATCACTCCCTCGAGAGGCTTTAAAAACACAATGTACTTTTCCACTCATTCACACACACACACACACACACACACACACACACACACACACACACACACACACACACACACACACACAACAGATCTCAGATGGCTTGTATCATGTAAAGGTAATGTTGTCTGGAAGAGCAGCTCACGGCAACAGCAGAAGTAAAGCACGTTTATTTACATATTTTGGGGGTAATTCTGCTGTAGATCACACTAGTTTGATTAATAAAGATGATGATGATTAATGCTGAGCTTGAGTACAGCACACCTGTCACTCACATGAGATCAGCCAATAGCAAACCACCACCATCCAATCAATTCCCCACAGACACAATCAAGCCCCGCCCACATCTGATCTTGTTCCAGAAGCTTCACTCGGATATACGACACTATAGAGGAGAAAAGACCAGCGCAACTTCCCCTTCATGACGAGTTTAACTTGTTTATGTGTGTGTTTGTGAACATCTGATGAATTCTGTTCTGTTAAAGGAGAACTCCGGTCAATTTTAACATTGAGCTCATTTTTTTGTACATTTGGAGTGCTGTCAATACAGAGAACAACGACAAAAATCGGTGTTGCCTACACCGAGTTATTCTATTTTTAAAATTTGCACCCTGTTGACTTCAATAGGGCAAGTAGTAAGCCTGCTTTTAGCCTCTTAACATCCTTGATGTGTCATTACAAGTGCACAGAAAATGTGAGTGATTCCTTCCGAGTGAACACGGGTGGATCTGACTGCAGTAGATGTTAGAGATATTAATAAAAACGAAGTTAATTCAGCCAGCGCTCATACCTTTGTTTACATTCTGTTTTCGGTGGAAGGCCATAGTAATCGATTGTCGAGTTCACGCGCATAGGTTTAGTTACCAATGATCACGCGCGTGAACTCGACAATCGATTACTATGGCGTTCCACCGAAAACAGGATGTAAACAAAGGTATGAGCGCTGGCTGAATTAACTTCGTTTTTATTAATATCTCTAACATCTACTGCAGTCAGATCCACCCGTGTTCACTCGGAAGGAATCACTCACATTTTCTGTGCACTTGTAATGACACTTAAAGGATGTTAAGAGGCTAAAAAGCAGGCTTACTACTTGCCCTATTGAAGTCAACAGGGTGCAAATTTTAAAAATAGAATAACTCGGTGTAGGCAACACCGTTTTTTGTCGTTGTTCTCTATATTGACAGCACTCCAAATGTACAAAAAAATTAGCTCAATGTTAAAATTGACCGGAGTTCTCCTTTAACATTGTCTCATATATACAACCTGGAAACACAGTAATAAAAGTGTGTCATTGCTCAGACGTGTGTTATCAGAGCAACAGGACACACTCGACTCAAGGCCACACACAACAGCAGAGGAGGATGCTGGGAAACGGAGAGTGTGGAGGAAAGAAACCCGTATGTGGAAAAATAATTGATAACATGAAGCGGGGAGAAATGATTCAAGCAGAGAGTGCAAATGAAGATAGCAGGAGCTCAGTTCAGCTTCCTAAAGACTGCTAACAGCTCTCCTCAGCCACCATCATCAGTGCTCACACACTCCGCTTGTCCAGCAATGCATTCTGGGATCTCAGTTTAGGAGCCGCCTTCACATCTAATGATGCCTTAAAGTGCAGGGTTTCAGATTAATCGCTTAAAGTTAAAACTAACATAAGATCAAGCGATCAGGGCAGATTTGAAGATACAGCCAAACCTTCATTATTCAGACACCTTCAACACTTCTCACATGATCAGTTTATTCACTATAGTTTAGAAAATGGTGATAAAATATGAGAAGAACTCAGAGTTCTCAGATCAGTTGATATTTGACTGGTTTTGTCCGTCCTTCTGTTAGACTGTCTCACACATGAATTATGTTGAATATCTGTCAGCTGTTAAATTTAACTACACAATTAGATAATACCAGTTTACCTCAACCAATCACCAAGCAATGCTTCATTGTGTTCAGTCTGTGTGTAAAAAGAGCATTAGTTATTAAAGAAAACACACTTCAGCAAAACATGATCAGCTCAAAGAGTCTGGATCATATTTGGTCCCTAATGTTTATAAATGTTACTGGTAGTCACTGAATGGAGAATATTTGGGTATAATATGTCACAGTTTACTTTATTTTGCTCTCCTCACTTACATTAATGAACTATAGTGTCCTGATCACACTATAACTATAATATCAGAGATGATATCTGGTGTGTGAATCATTATAGTTTGACTGTAGCTGCTGGTCAGTCATTAGTTTGAGTGTAGAAATGCTCTTTAGATGTAGATTTCTCTTCCCGATCCCGGTTTCTCTCAGTCAGCAGTTTCCCAGCACTCTTCATCATGTCCTATGATTCTCAGATTAGAGTTCTGCTTCATCAGCAGAGGAAGAGGAAGAGGCAGTGTGACTTCCCTTCACTGTTATTGCTGGTGTTTGTATATATTCCTCGGGGGGAAATTACTCTTATATTATAAAGATAAACACTAAAATGATAAACGACCAAACATCCTGAAGCGGCAGATAAAAACATAATCCATAAGTGTACATGATACCTGTGTATCGAGCTCAGCTCTGGGGAGTGTGTGTGTGTGTGTGTGTGTGTGTGTGTGTGTGTGTGTGTGTGTGTGTGTGTGTGTGTGTGTGTGTGGTGTGTGGTGTGTGGTGTGTGTGTGTGTGGTGTGTGGTGTGTGGTGTGTGTGTGTGTGTGTGTGTGTGTGTGTGTGTGTGTGTGTGTGTGTGTGTGTGTGTAAGAGCTTTTGATCATAAAGGGGCAACAGAACACCTGCTGAAGTCACTCTAAATCTGCCGGGTAACGACGGTTCATTCAGTCAAAGAAGACTCACACAATACACTCTAGAACAACTGCCTCTCTCCATCACACACACACACACACACACACACACTAACCGTTATATCACGGTTCAGCAGAGAGCTGATAACAGGATCACAGTACACTGAGCTCAGAGACGCTGCATCGGCAGATATGCACATTTATAGTTTTGCATGACACAAATATGTATTTCTATGGTTTCAGTCAACTATAATAACCCTGACCACGTCACTCTTCCTGTCCGTCTGTAATCCTTCAGGCTCTTCCTGAGAGTCACAGATGAACACAGAACCTGCTAGTGTGTGTGTGTGTGTGTGGGGGGGGGGGATCTAATGGACTGGCTTTACCAGGTAAAAACAACATTATATGATCAGATGCAAGTGATCCAATATCTAACAGCTAATCCTGCAGTGTTCAGGGTCAGGATGAGGGATGTTAGCGGGAGAAGCTCTCTTTCCCTGATCCTCCTCTTCCCCTGATCCTCCTCTTCCCCTGATCCTCCTCTTCCCCTGATCCTCCTCTTCCCCTGATCCTCCTCTTTCCCTGATCCTCCTCTTTCCCTGATCCTCCTCTTCCCCTGATCCTCCTCTTCCCCTGATCCTCGATCCTCCTCTTCCCCTGATCCTCCTCTTTCCCTGATCCTCCTCTTCCCCTGATCCTCCTCTTCCCCTGATCCTCCTCTTTCCCTGATCCTCCTCTTCCCCTGATCCTCCTCTTCCCCTGATCCTCGATCCTCCTCTTCCCCTGATCCTCCTCTTTCCCTGATCCTCCTCTTTCCCTGATCCTCCTCTTCCTCCTCTTTCCCTGATCCTCCTCTTCCCCTGATCCTCCTCTTCCCCTGATCCTCCTCTTCCCCTGATCCTCCTCTTTCCCTGATCCTCCTCTTCCCCTGATCCTCCTCTTTCCCTGATCCTCCTCTTTCCCTGATCCTCCTCTTCCCCTGATCCTCGATCCTCCTCTTCCCCTGATCCTCCTCTTTCCCTGATCCTCCTCTTTCCCTGATCCTCCTCTTCCTCCTCTTTCCCTGATCCTCCTCTTTCCCTGATCCTC
This sequence comes from Squalius cephalus, assembly GCF_949319135.1. Lineage (NCBI taxonomy): Eukaryota > Metazoa > Chordata > Actinopteri > Cypriniformes > Leuciscidae > Squalius > Squalius cephalus. The sequence goes on along the minus strand of NC_137135.1, from coordinate 2,688,544 downwards.
CTCTTTCCCTGATCCTCCTCTTCCCCTGATCCTCCTCTTTCCCTGATCCTCCTCTTTCCCTGATCCTCCTCTTCCCCTGATCCTCCTCTTTCCCTGATCCTCCTCTTCCTCCTCTTTCCCTGATCCTCCTCTTCCCCTGATCCTCCTCTTCCTCCTCTTTCCCTGATCCTCCTCTTCCCCTGATCCTCCTCTTTCCCTGATCCTCCTCTTTCCCTGATCCTCCTCTTTCCCTGATCCTCCTCTTCCTCCTCTTTCCCTGATCCTCCTCTTTCCCTGATCCTCCTCTTTCCCTGATCCTCCTCTTTCCCTGATCCTCCTCTTCCTCCTGTTCCCCTGATCCTCCTCTTTCCCTGATCCTCCTCTTCCTCATCTTTCCCTGATCCTCCTCTTTCCCTGATCCTCCTCTTCCCCTGATCCTCCTCTTTCCCTGATCCTCCTCTTTCCCTGATCCTCCTCTTTCCCTGATCCTCCTCTTCTTCCTCTTCCCCTGATGCTCCTCTTTCCCTGATCCTCCTCTTCCCCTGATCCTCCTCTTCCCCTGATCCTCCTCTTTCCCTGATCCTCCTCTTTCCCTGATCCTCCTCTTCTTCCTCTTCCCCTGATGCTCCTCTTTCCCTGATCCTCCTCTTCCTCCTCTTCCCCTGATCCTCCTCTTTCCCTGATCCTCCTCTTCCCCTGATCCTCCTCTTTCCCTGATCCTCCTCTTTCCCTGATCCTCCTCTTTCTCTGATCCTCCTCTTCCTCCTCTTCCCCTGATCCTCCTCTTTCCCTGATCCTCCTCTTTCCCTGATCCTCCTCTTCTTCCTCTTCTTTCCCTGATCCTCCTCTTCTTCCTCTTTCTCTGATCCTGTTCTTCCTCCTCTTCCCCTGATCCTCCTCTTCCCCTGATCCTCCTCTTTCTCCTCTTTCCCTGATCCTGTTCTTCCTCCTCTTTCCCTAATCCTCCTCTTCTTCCTCTTCCTCTTCTTTCCCTGATCCTCCTCTTCTTCCTCTTTTTCCTCCTCTTCCCCTGATCCTCCTCTTTCCCTGATCCTGTTCTTCCTCCTCTTCCCCTGATCCTCCTCTTTCCCTGATCCTCCTCTTCCTCCTCTTCCCCTGATCCTCCTCTTTCCCTGATCCTCCTCTTCCTCCTCTTCCCCTGATCCTCCTCTTCCCCTGATCCTCCTCTTTCCCTGATCCTCCTCTTTCCCTGATCCTCCTCTTCTTCCTCTTCTTTCCCTGATCCTCCTCTTCTTCCTCTTTCCCTGATCCTGTTCTTCCTCCTCTTCCCCTGATCCTCCTCTTCTTCCTCTTCCTCCTCTTCCCCTGATCCTCCTCTTCTTCCTCTTCCTCTTCTTTTCCTGATCCTCCTCTTCTTCCTCTTCCCCTGATCCTCCTCTTCTTCCTCTTCTTCCCCTGATCCTCCTCTTCTTCCTCTTCCTTCCCTGATCCTCCTCTTCTTCCTCTTTCCCTGATCCTGTTCTTCCTCCTCTTCCCCTGATCCTCCTCTTCTTCCTCTTCCTCCTCTTCCCCTGATCCTCCTCTTCTTCCTCTTCTTCCTCTTCCCCTGATCCTCCTCTTCTTCCTCCTCTTCTTCCTCTTTTTTCCTCCTCTTCCCCTGATCCTCCTCTTCTTCCTCTTCCTCCTCTTCCCCTGATCCTCCTCTTCTTCCTCCTCTTCTTCCTCTTTTTTCCTCCTCTTCCCCTGATCCTCCTCTTTCCCTGATTACCCTCTTCTTCCTCTTCCTCTTCTTCCTCCTCTTCTTCTTCTTCCTCCTCCTCTTTCCCTGATCCTCCTCCTCCTCTTCCTCCTCCTCTTCCAGTGGTTTTAGATGCTCTTAGAGAAATGGCTAGTTTATCCCGGTTTGCTCATTCGGCACCGGCTGGAGCGCAGCATTAGGGCACAGATGGACAGGATTCAGAGAAACTGCAGCGTAAAGGAGACGATTTAGGAGGGATTACAAAAACACACACTATCACTAATACACAAACACACAAGTGCACACTAGTATATCTGTGACTGTGACGACAGAACAGACGTCACCAAAGTACAAAATTGTGCAGTTTTTATAAAGTGGCACTGGCTATAAAACACAAGTCTAAAACACAAGACTTTAAACACAGATTGAGGACTGTCTTCATAAATCAGGCTACCTGGTAAATATAATATATTATATTTCTGTTGTATAATCTAATTGTAATAAGCACAGCCAGGCTGCAAATATCTCATGTATTTTTTTTCTTCTTTTTATTGTATGCACTAATTAAACAAGCTAATTAAACTGTGTCTGATGCCGCAGGAGGGGAAATGATACGACCCTTTAAAGTCAATTGCTGTTTGCAGAAACACATTCATCTTCTGTGAGATCTTACAGTGAAACTGGACATTCAACAGGAGACATGCGAGTACTGACTGGATCATGGCAGAAGAGAGCCAGACTGAAAGAGAGCTTGATTAATACTTTTCTTCATAATAGGCTACTGGTTAATATCGTGTTAATAGCACATGATGAGGCAGGTCAGACAAATACATAAGCTGACAATGTCACAATTAGAATGAATGCACAAAGAGTACAGCTGAAGAGAGAGAGAGAGAGAGAGAGAGAGAGAGAGAGAGAGAGAGAGAGAGAGAGAGAGAGAGAGAGAGAGAGAGAGAGAGAGAGAGAGAGAGAGAGAGTGTGTGTGTGTGTGTGTGTGGCTCTATTGCTGGTCTCTGATTACAACAGGAGCATTAATAAGTGAGACTGTCTTATCCAACACATGCCCACACAAATTAACTGTAATTACTAACACACACACACACACATACACACACACACACACACACACACACACACACACACACACACACACACATACACACAAAACAGTCACATTTTGCAAATAAACCTTATTTTCCACACACTAATGAGTGGAAAATCTAAATATTTGCAACATGTCATCAGTTCATTTCTCACAGTCACGTTCTATCACACCACACACAATAAGTCAGTTCTGGTGTAATATCACACACACACACACACACACACACACACACACACACATGTGTGTGTGGGCTGTCATGGGTTGGGCAGACAAATGGGAAGCTGTGGTCTTCAATGAGCCTCTATTCTGCTCTTAAACTTTAACAGGTCTTCAGTGTCAGTTTCATCCGGTACACAGATCTCAGAACCACACACAGTTTACAGTTTAATACACTCACTAACACACACACACACACACACACACACACTCGGGCCTGTGTGCAATCCACTTCAACACATAATTCATGCCAAACTCAGAATAATAACAGCATGAGTCTCAAGCTCTCAAGGAAAAATCTGTTCAAAATATACTCAAAACACACGTGGAAAAATCTTATAAAACTATTCTTTGCATTTTATGTTGGTGTTGGTAAATTTAGTTTCAATTTAATGACTCTAAAAATGTGGCATAATAATAATAAAAAAATAACAATAAATATATATCTACGTTTTTTCATGGTAGAAGGCTTTTGTTTTTTCAAACATCATAAATGATTCTAATTCATAATATTAGGGCTGCACGACATATCGAAAATTATCAAAATATCACAAGTGTAAATAAATACCACAACCGCTTGTGATCACTGAATGATGTTAATATGCTTTTCACATAAACATTGATCAATTACCATTACAATTATCTCACAAATATTTGCTAACTCAATGTATTTGCTTTTACAACGGGGTAATTTTGTTACACACAGCACAAGGAAACTACATTTCAAATGGTAAATTGATTTTTTTTTAAAAGACAAGAAAACAAGAATAAAATAAGAAATAAACAAATTCTATTCTGCACAAATACAACAGAATAGAATAAAAATACAAGTTAAATAGTTTATTTTTTCAGATAGGTCTCACAGTGGTATTCAGGTAAGAATTTTAATAAAGTGATCAAATTTAAAATAACATGGATAATCTTCATTGTAAAAATGAAATGCAGATTAATCAATTAAAGCTACTAAAGTTATTCAGTCGAGAGCAGTGAGTGATTTCCTCTTTGTCTTTGTTGTTTGATTAACATTATAAACTCAGACGTCAGCAGGAATATTAGGCTCTGTCCCTTTAAGAGTGAATGCACTGATCTAATACACTGATACTGTTCACATTCTCCTCAACTGCGTTTATGTCAACACACACCAAGATGGACATCGTGACATTAGTTCTGAGTGTATTTGACCATTAATAAGCCTCATAAAGGAGCTCATTCTGCACTTGTATGTCGGAGGCGGATTTATGATGTGTGTGATCTTCAGATGGCAGTGAGAAATCTGTGGGAATGAGTGGATTTATGAGCAATCCCGCGCTGAAGTTCAGACCCGGACACACCAACACTGCTTAACCGGAGCGAGTGAGAGGAGGCGGGTGTGTGTGTGTGGAGAGAGAGCGAGAACACACATCAGTGTATCCACACTGCAGAAAGGAGAATGGGAATTGTTTCTGATGTTTCAGTATTAATGCATATGGAAATATCAATGTTGTTGTCTATTAAGCGCAGTAAGAGCTCAATGCGGCGCCCGCGCACAGAAAGCTGCCTATCAGAGAGTGTGTGATCCTGAATCCAGAGCTCTTGACCAGCTTTATACCCAGAATGATGTCAAAATGCCCGTCTCGCGAGTATCCTCATAAACACAGTTGGTCATGTGTCATCGGCGTTCTCACGGGCTCGCGGTTTGAAGATTGCGCAGAGAGAACTGAAGAGTTCTCTGTTAAACGGTGTGTGTTAGCGGCCCCTAAGTTAATAACTAATGATCGCTGCGACGGAAGTGAATCAATCAAACTAACTTTAGCTGGACAATAACTTTATTCTAGATCTGCTGTAAAGCCTAAACACTTTACTTTAGTTTCCTATTATCTCTGTAAAGCTGCTTTGGAGCGATCTACATGGTTAAAAGCGCTGTATAAATGAAGGAGACTTGACTTGTCAATGCTGTCCTCACACGCTATTGGACAGTCCTGAAGCTGTGATAACCAGAGCGTCGCGCTCATGTGATCTACTGTCTGAAAGAAGAGGAGTCATGCAGGACACCAGGATTATTCTGGACTATATAGGGGAAATCTTATTAAAACTAAAATAATATTTAGCACTGATAAACATTCACAGCTCGATCTATAGTCAAGCTTGCTGAGGATTCTGGAGTTTCAGTCAAATACAGGCCGTTATTGCTGAGTATGAAACATATAAAACGCTCAAATACATTTTTTATATCTGGATTACGTCATTGACCCATTAACAAAGACATTCCCACATGCAGTAAACTGGTTTCATTTCAGCAATATTCTGAAAGTGTCTCTGAATTATAGAGACATCTTCACCAAACATCATGAAGCTCAACAGAGGCGGTGTGATATCATCAGCAGAGGAATGAGAGGACTTACACACACACACACACACACACACAACAGAGTTAAATGAGATGCTTCAACACTCTCCTCCTGCTTTAGCAAAACTAAAACACACTAAGTTTGGGCCTCAGCGACTGCCGTACGCTCGATCTCTCGTGAAGCTTCATCATATGAACACTGATGAGGTGTGAAAGTGCAGCACGTGTGTGTGTGTGTGTGTGTGTGTACGAGTGAACCTGCTCGACTTCACTCGGGCCAGTCTGACCTCAATAAACCCCTAAACACACACCGACTGAGCGAGCCAATCACAGCTCAGGCTCGAGTCGCAGGATACGCCGGAGAACAGACACACGCTTGGGGGATGATGTGATAAACCGGAGATTAATGTGTCAAATCAATTTCATAATTTTTTTAACCAGACAATAATGAGTGACAGTGAATATCAGTGCTAGTTAAGCTCAGTTTGAGGTGTACCTGCTCAACAACACACACTTATATCTGCTGGAGCGCGATATAAGTGTGTGTCTGACCTGCATTATTCATAAACTACACACACACACACACACACACACATAAATCTGTCCATTTAAACCCACAACAAATGACAGCATTCAGCAAACCCCTCGGGGGCCAATCCAAACGCTCGTCTGAAGGGGCCAATCAGAGCTCAGCGCTGGCAGACACAGGTCAGCGCAGCCAATCGAATCTGTCGGGATGAGTGATGGGAGAAGGGCCAGCTTAACTCAGTCAAGATAAACACAGGAAACAGGAAGTGGTCACCACTAAGTCTTCATGAAGGGGAAGTTGTGCTGGTCTTTTCTCCTCTATAGTGTCGTATATCTGAGTGAAACGCTTCTGGAACGAGAACAGATGTGGGCGGGGCTTGATTGTGTCTGTGGGGAGTTGATTGGATGGTTGTGGTCTGCTATTGGCTGATCTCATGTGAGTGACAGGTTAAAGCCCCGCCCTCATCATCAGAGAAGAGAAGAGATGCTGCAAGAGGAACTTATTCTGAGTCGAGATTATTAACACTAATGATGTGCACCGATTAATCATTTATAATAAATATTGCAACATTCCATAAAAGCTTTTGTAGGCTTTTGTAGGCATTTGTAGGTTTTTCCCTTGTGTGTGTAGTTTAGATTGCTCTGTGTTTGATTGATCATCCTGAAACAGCAACGATGGCTCAATCAATGGTGTGAGTCTGGGGGCGGGACTGTCTGATAGATCGACCAATAGGAAGCAGGATATATTTGGGAAACCTGCACAAAAGCTATTTGCAATTCTGTTGTTTAGTTTAGTTGCAAACTTCAGCTTTAAACACACATTTATGTGACCTAGATCATAAATCTCTGCGACATAAAAGCTTTGAATGCAGAATCCATGTACACACACACACTCTCACACACACTCACACTTACATACACACAAACTCACACACACACACACACACTCACACATGTCTGGTTCACTATCTTTGTGGGGACTCTCCATAGACGTAATGGTTTTTATACCGTACAAACTGTACATTCTATCCCCTTACACTGCCCCTGCCCCTAAACCTGCCCATCACACACACACACACACACACACACACACACACACACACACACACTGCCCCTGCCCCTAAACCTGCCCATCACAGGAAACATTCTGCATTTTTACTTTCTCAAAACAACTCATCCGGTGTGATTTATAAGCCTTTTGAAAAGTGGGGACCGCTGGCTGGTGTAGGTGATCTCAGGTTTTACTATTCTTATGGGGACATTTGGTCCCCACAATGTAATATAAACAAGGGCACACACACACACACACACACACGCACTCACTCACACACACACTCACACACGGCTGCTTCAGAAGTTGGCTCTGGTTAACACTAGTTAGGTTTACTGTATTAATGCACATTCAGCAAAACTCACTGGACATTTCACCGGAAACATGCAAGAAGCGATGTAATGTGCATGTTCAGAGATAGTGTCAGGTGTGAGTGTGTGTTGAGTGTGTAATGTGGAGCTCAGCAGCGGGTGATGTGTGTGCGAGTGTGTTGGAGCACCTGATGCTGGCGTTACACTGCTCCTGTGGTTCTCTGATGATCGTCCTGAGGAGAGCGGCTGAGTCAGAGGAGGAGTGCGGCTGTCTCTCTCCTGAAGAATAAAGGTGTGTGTGTACACTGCGTGTGGAGTAAGGCATGACAGACTCGGTCCTGTCCGGAGCATCAGTGATCAGAGGAGCGATTAATGATGTCTGATATCACACGACACCAGCAACCTTTACACACACCAGCGCATGAACATGACAGAACATCACACACTCCTGTGTAGATCACTGACGCTGAGCCTGAGAGGAGTGTGTGTGTGTGTGTGTGTGTGTTTGTGTGTGTGTGTGTGTGTGTGTGTGTGTGTGTGTGTGTGTGTGTGTGTGTGTGTGTGTGTGTGTGTTCAGAGTTCTCTGTCTCCATCTGGCAGCACTTGCTCATTAATCTTACGCTTCGTTCAAACAATTAAACACATCTAATTGGTTTAAATGCTGAATGTGTTCATTACTGGAAACAGTGTAAATCTGGCCACCGGAGTCGCCACTCTCGTTTACACACAACCAGACTAATTATTCTATTCTTTATTTCAGATGCAGATATGTTGATGTGCTCTTGATGATGATGTGTTCATTCCTCCTGCAGTAGTGTGTGTGTGTGTGTGTGTGTGTGTGTGTGTGTGTGTGTGAGGGAGCATGGCTCCTCCGGACACTCGTCTGACCACTGGGTAAATCACACACAGATGAAGTCAAGTAAACAGAAAGACATAATGATGGACAGAGAGAACAAGTGTTTGTGTGAAGTTCGAGAATATAAACATATTCAGGAAAACAAAACCTAAAGTATAACTTGAAACATCCATAAATAGTGACATAATAATATTTATAATAATAGTTCTGCTTCTGTTATAATTATTGCTTCTGTTTTTTTGCAATAACCTTTAATCTGTTCGATTTTAAGTCACCATGAAATCTAAATAGACAATTCTTATGCTTTTTATGGAATGATGCAATATTTATTATAAATGATTAATCGGTGCACATCATTAGTGTTAATAATCTCGACTCAGAATAAGTTCCTCTTGCAGCATCTCTTCTCTTCTCTGATGACGAGGGCGGAGCTATAACCTGTCACTCACATGAGATCAGCCAATAGCAGACCACAAACATCCAATCAATTCCCCACAGACACAATCAAGCCCCGCCCACATCTGTTCTTGTTCCTGAAGCGTTTCACTCAGATATACGACACTACAGAGGAGAAAAGACCAGCACAACTTCCCTTTCATGACGAGTTTAACACTACATCTGCTTAAAAAAGTCAATCTGTGCAATATTTCTTTCAAATAAATAACACTTTGTTTTATATTATATTAGGTCCCACTTTATATTAAGTGGCGTTAAGTACTATGTACTTACATCAAAAAATAAGTACAATGTACTTATTGTGTTCATGTTGTATTGTAAAACACTTTTGCTGCTATTGAGGTGTGATACGGGTAAGGTTAGGGACAGGTGTAGTGGATTGGGTAGGTTTAAGGTGTAAGGGAAGGGTCAACTGTGTAATTACAAATGTAATTACATAAATTAATTACAGCTGTAATTACATGCAGGAATTTTTAAAATGTAAGTACAATGTAAAAACATGTAGTTACACAATAAGTACATTGTATCAAATGATTAATTTCAATGTAAGTACATGTAAGTACATAGTACTTAAAGCCACTTAATATAAAGTGGGACCTTATATTACGTTAATATATCATAAGATATACATGTGCATAAAATATTTGAACTGGAGGAATCTGGTTGTATTAATACTCTAATTTTTTAATACCAATAATTGTGTAATAAGATGTGAATAGTGTGTGTGCTGTTGAAAGGCACATGTACTGCAGGAGAGTGTGTGTGTGTGTGTAACATGTGAGGACTGTAATGTGTGTGATGTGTTTTCAGTGAGGGTCTGTTCAGGGAAAAGCAAACATCTAACCCACGCTGGACTTCACTCGCTGTAACCCATCAGCCTGTCTACAGCTCTGAGACGACTCTGCTGTGAACATGAAGGAGCCACTGTTCTCCAGCAGCTCTGCAGGACACACACACACACACGCACACACACACACACACACACACTGGGCCAAAAACTGAAATAAATCTGAAAATCATTTTAAAAACACTGGGATTTCCTTCAGTTGCCACTGTTATAATCACATATAAACAACTTCTAAATATTGTGTAATAATCAAAGTTACGGCTTTATTTTACAGTGTCCTTGTTACATGTTACATGTACTTACCATAGTAATGACAGTAAATTATGCATAATTACATGCAATTAACCCTCAACCAAAACCTAATCCTTCACTAACCCTATAGTAAGTACATGTTGTTAATTATTATTACTCAGTACTTAAATATATAATTACACTGTAACAATGACACCTTAAAATAAAGTGTAACCAAAGTTACATTACAAGTAATCATCTCTGTTCAGTTCTTCAGCTGAAACCCTCTTTAGACTACAGTTGAGTTGATAACAATACCAGTCCAATTTCACGGTTCTCGGTAACAATTTCAGTGCCATACCAACATTTTGTAATCATTTTGTTTTGAAAATTAAACATTAAATAAATATAACCAGTTCAGATGAAAGATCTCAAGCTGACTAGCTAAGACATTACTGTAGTTGTACACATTAATAAACACGATACTTCATTGAGAATAAACTCCAGCTAAACCATAAAGAACTGATCTTCACAACAGATAATGCTTTACAGTGAACTCTGTTAGAGAGCGGATTATTATTTATTATAAACTATTATAGAGATTCAAATTTACATATTTTGATTTAAAATTGCGTGCCTTTTTAGTTGCATGTCCTGTGATGAGTAGCCCATCACATCTTCTGTTGTGTTGACGTGATAAAATGAGAAGACGCACAGTTTTGAGTTCGAGTGAGTGCTAAAATACGCACAGGGACAGCGAGGATCAGCTTTCTGCGTCAGAAACGCCTGAGAACACGTAGTTTGAAACAGAAGTTGTGCTGGTCTTTTCTTCAGGAACAAGAACAAATGTGGGCGGGGCTTGATTGTGTCTGTGGGGAATTAATTGGATGGTTGTGGTTTGCTATTGGCTGATCTCATGTGATTGACAGGTTATAGCTCCGCCCTCGTCATCAGAGAAGAAAAGAGATGCTGCAAGAGGAACTTATTCTGAGTCGAGATTATTAACACAATAATGATGTGCACCGATAAATCATTTAGAATAAACACTGCAATGTTCCATTAAAAGCATAAGTGATTTCACTTAAAATCGAACCGATTAAAGGTTACTGACCAGAACGTTTATTACGTTTATAAACGTACGTTTCTTGTTATTACGAGAAAAACACGTAGACGTGTAAATGAATGAACATGCAGGTCCTGTAGAAGAGCAGGAAGGCGGTGTATTTCCAGCACGTCAGCTGTGTGGACGAACGTATCGTTATAAGTCCTCGTTTTTAATTGATCCTGATATGGATTCTTATTCTCAATATCTTTTAATTTAATTTATTTGTAGCGCAGTCATCCATAATCGCAGTAAGATTTGCACTTAATTGTCACCTTACAGTGCGTTTGTTCATTTTAGTAAACAATTAACACAATTTCAGCTTTTAAATTCTGTCAATTTTATCACGAAATACAAGCAATAAATGTGGTTTGGCGCTGTGTAATGTGGCCGACAGACAGATCGCTCGATCAGCATTTCCACCTTGGAAGAGCTTGTGAAACAGCTTCAATCACGTCACGTCAATTTTACCTCAGAAAAGCTCATAAACTCAAGCACTATCACATAATCCTCATATTTTTACTTAACCTGTTGTCTACAAGAGAAAGAATGGAAGGAGTTAAAATGAAATTCAACACCACCGGTATAGCTGCATGTGAAGCGCTGCCTTTCACCAGATTTACCTCATTACTGATGAAGAGATATATATGGGTGTGTAAGACATCAAGGTTTATAGGAAGCATTAGGAGGAGGTTAAACTCAAGCGATGCCGGCATCATGATGGCCTGAGACACTGGCCAGATTCTGTGTAAAGAACCATTCTTCGTGAGTGTATGCAGTTCTCATGTTGGAAAAGTAATTCAGCTTCTACTTTAAGTGAATCTCAGTTCCCAGGACATCTACAAGATGGATGGAAATGCTGATGCTGTAAAAGGAGAGCAGACGTGACAACACATGGCAAAATTAAAACACGCTTATTCTTTTGAGGCACTTTAAAAAAGAATTGCCACCTATTTTTTTCCCTTACAGGAGCCAATGACTCATTAACTGATATTTTTTTGTCTGGAGCCCTGCATAGAGAATCAGGGTAAGAGAAAACCACAAATGCCTGATGATATATTGACTTATAGGGCCCTATCTTGCACCCAGCGCAATTGTACAGCGACGCATGTATCATTCCTATTTTGCACCAGCGCACAGCACCCGACTTTTCCCTCGGCAGACGCACATCTGTAAATTAGGGAATGAACTTGCGCTCTCGGGGGCGGTTCAGTGAAGAGAGGAGGCGTGTTCCGGCGCAAACGTTCCCTGGTGCTATTTTGCAGTTTCAGAAAACAATTCCGCCACTGATCAGGAGAAACCTCGTCTAAAGTCAGTGGCGCGTTGCACATGTTATTCATATACTATTTTAAGGGCTCATGCTTGGCCATAATCAGTGTAGCGTGAGCACAACACACACACACTTTGCTTATCTCATCTACACAGAAGCAGCAGTTCTCCTTTTTAGAGAACCATACATTATTACAAGGAAAAATATTAACACACGAGGGAAATCATTGCTGTGTCCATGAAGATGTGAAAAATAGGCATAAATCTAGCTTACACATTTACCCAAATTATCATACGCCTGTTTAACCGAAGCTAATCTGGGTGTGTTTCTCCATCCCCAATGTCACTTCTCTGTGTTTTACGGCCCTGACGAGAACGTCGGTCTCCTCGGCTGTGAACCGCTCCTGCAAATCCGCCGTTATAATAGCAATCCGCCATGGAACAAGCGCGCCTGCTCTTAAAGGGAATGTGAGATGACGCTCTGATTGGTTTATTTCACGTTACGCCCAAACCACAGCTATGAGTAATGAAGCGACTTCAGACCAACACATTTTAGATTTGCGTCGGGCGCAAGAGTCATTTATCCCGCTGGTATAATAGCAACAGCACTCGAGACCCGCCCACAAAGTTACTTGTGCTTCACGTTTGATATTTGCGTTTCAGATCATTAAAATAGGGCCCATAGTCTATGTATATCCATGTATTGAAACAAATATCCTGTACATTTTCCATTAACAGTGCTGTCAGCAGATTGACACGCTTATCACCCAATGCCAATAACCTCAAAATAAATACTGGCACATTAATGTGGCCGACTGATATACTCATCACTGGAATAGTGTGCGTACCGAGACAGGGACGTATTGTGTGCAGCTCTATAAAGAGAAAGTAATACGAGTCCCATGACCCAAAGCCCAGAGAAAGTGAACTGAGATTCTTAGACTAGCCAATATTGCGCTTTCAGTGACGGACTGAGACAGGGGCGTCTTTGTCTCCACGATGATACTGATACACCCACAGGACAGTCAATCAGATCGATGCTTATCAACAAGCAACCAATCAGATCATGTGCACGGTCACCAAATGAAGCCAATGAGAAAGAGATGCTAATCCTCATACAGAAGCAGACTCTCTCAGAAAGGCTAAGAATAACTCCACTGTGTCCATCCTATATGCGAGAGTAGAGTTACACACACACACACACTATACTTCAGGACAAATCATCCAACAAATGGGTGTGATGTAATGTAGAACAAAATCTGGCTGAAACTGAGTACATTTGGAGTTTGTTTTGGTGGTTTGAAACAACTGTGTGTCTCAAAGCTGCACAGATGGTCTAATATTTCTGGAGGAGTTTTGAAGAGCATTCACCAGTTAACATTACTCAACCCGTCAGGCATCACAACAGGACCGTTTGTGATGGCTCTTTTCAGTTGAAGAAAAGCACTTTCTAAATATACTGTACAAACCTAAAAGTACTGAACGTAACTAGAAACACAAACAAGTATGAGACAAAAGTAGTAGTTTTCCAACATCATATTTTGTCCCAATTGGGCATCAAGAAATGTTATGGAATATTAATAAAACAACTTTTTATTCTTACGGCTCATGAGGCTTAAATCAGTGTAGTTTCAGTCTTGTTTATTTAATATTTAAATTAAATAAAAAAAACAGTGAGAAGAGTTTAACTTGATTAAAAAACAAAAAACAAAAAATACTAAAAGAATTGTTATTGGAATAAATTCCATTCAAGTTCCATCGTGATCCTCAGACATTATTTTAGTGTGTGTGTATAACTGCAAATTGAGACACAGCCTTTAAAACCAATCAGTAATTTGATAACCTCACATTTGGTGGAAACCTCCTTCCATGAAACCGTTGATGTTCAGAAATCTAACGATAACACCCACACAGAATGCTTTATCAGAGTCACGATTCCCGTCTCGTGTTTAATTATTGACTGTTTGATTTGTTCCCTTTTTTCCTGCGTTCTGACTTCCTGTGTTTAGTTCCTGTTTCCTTTGTTTCATTGCCTGCCTTCTTAGTGTAATAGTTATCTTAGGCTGAATCCGGAATCGCCCCCTAAACCCTACGTGAGTCTACTAATACGCTTCAGGAGTGAATGAAAAGGAGTGGGTGAATTCTGGCAATCGTTAAACGTACATCGGTTGTACACTCGTTGTTGCAGTGCATTGTGGGATTGAATAAGTGTACTTCATAACATCCACTAGGGTTTCGGACACCACTACAAATGCCCTATTTAAGGGTATAGGGGTGATTTCGGATTCAGCTGTAGTTTGTTCGCATTGCTTCACTTGTGCCTCGTTAGCCCTCGTTATCTTAAGTATTTAAAACCCAGTGTTTTCCCATGTTCTTTGGTGGACGTCTCAGTTCTGTTCCCTGTTCTTGGCTGTGTGTGTTTTTGTTTACAATAACAGCCGAGCAGATTAATGAGGAAAAGGCACAGTTATAAGACTATTTGAGGACAAAAACAAACCGGAGACGTTATACAGCATCACTAAATCGGTCAGATGATGTCGGGAGCTCAGAAGCGCAGAGCCCAATGAAAGCAGTGTCCTTCACATGACACACACACACACACCATTAACCTCCATATTCCTCCAACACATCATAATGAAATCCCTCCGTCTCCAGACAGACGAGCTGCAGGTCAAGGAGATCTAAACCCACCCCGAGGCTTTCCTTAATCATTCCCAATGGTTCCCGGTGCCCATTCCCAGGTCTGGAAAGGAACACCAGCGCTAACATTACCAGAGGTCTGATGGGAAGAAAAAGTGCTGTATGCGTCCCAATTCGCATACTACCCGTCCTAAATAGTATTCGAAAATAGAATTATTACGTCCCAAATCGTAGTATGAGTATTCCTGAGATACCCGGATGGTCTACTATTTCCAGTCAGAATGCGAAGTGCAGATCCGTGAACACACTAATGGCTAATATTGCAAACAACCCATTGTGCGTTGGACGAGGATTCGATTAGAACTACAAACACAAGTAAAAAGTGTTAAAAAACTACAGACATGGAGGATGTGCGAGTCCGGCGGTTATGTAGAGTTGTTTAGATAAAGGGGTTTGAGTGATTAATTATCAGTATCTAACCTGAAATTTTTTATTTATTTATTCAATGTTGTCCAAATTATATTTCATCTGCACCAGCATTGTGAACTTTTGTAAAGATATGTTTAGCCATTAACTTTTAAATGCATCATTATACTCAAATTGCAAACACATGAGGACAGTCCCCGCATGAAAGACCCACGACTGGCAGATCAACGTGATGCAGCATTTCTCTCCGAAACAGTATAGGAAATTAAATTAGATTGAATGGAGGATTTTAGCTGTGATGAGATGATTGACAGGTCAGTTTACGGTGACAGGATGCACGTAACTAAGTGACAGAGCTGTCCGTTAAAGATGACGAAGTAGTATGTCACAAAGCTTGTCTACTCTTTTGCTACACACTCAAAAGTATGTACTTTTTCTTCACAAATAGAGTCCATACTTTTAGGGCGTAGTATAAGTAGGCGAATTGGGATGCAGCAAAACATCCAATCACTGGAACATCCAATCATTCCGAGTCTGGAACGAGGGAACGAAATCCCAATCACTCCAAGTGTGGAACAGGGAACGAGGGAACGAGATCCCAATCACTCCGAGTCTGGAGCAGGGAACGAGATCCCAATCACTCCAAGTCTGGAACAGGGAACGAGGGAACGAGATCCCAATCACTCCGAGTCTGGAGCAGGGAACGAAATCCCAATCACTCCGAGTCTGGAGCAGGGAATGAGGGAATGAGATCCCAATTACTCCCAGTCTGGAGCAGGGAACGAAATCCCAATCACTCCGAGTCTGGAGCAGGGAATGAGGGAATGAGATCCCAATTACTCCCAGTCTGGAACGAAGGAATAAAATCCCAATCACTCCGAGTCTGGAGCAGGGAATGAAATCCCAATCACTCCAAGTCTGGAGCAGGGAACAAGGGAACAAAATCCCAATCACTCCAAGTCTGGAACAGGGAACGAGGGAACAAAATCCCAATCACTCCGGGTCTGGAACGAAGGAATAAAATCCCAATCACTCCGAGTCTGGAACGAGGGAATGAAATCCCAATCACTCCGAGTCTGGAGCAGGGAACGAGGGAACGCGATGAGGCTGTTATGGCCGGAGCGAGCGAGAGAGATAAATGTAGTGTGTAATGGGGAGAGAGAGAGAGAGAGAGAGAGAAGCAGGTATTCCTGCAGATTGATTCCTCCGCCTCTTGTGAAGCTGGTTTATTGTGATAAATGAAAGTGAAAATGCAGAGAAAGCTAATGGCTTGATCAGTGTGAAAACACTATAAAACGGAGTGGTCACAGTGGCTTCAACTGAAGAACCCAATAATTGCAGTGAATTTCACTGCGTTTCTGAAATGCAGATTAAGCGGTTCTGCTTCTGATCTCATTAAAAGGATAATTTACACTTTTCTACTCTTTTCCAAAGACAGCACTGAGGCTATTAGGATCCGACATGACAAAAAGCCTTAACTTTGTTGGAAAATAAGCTAATATATGCATTAGTCTAGATAAGACAAAAGTATGGATTGTGAGGCCATGTCTGATTTACAGAACTGCAGCTCTGAATGTTTTATTACTCACCAAATGAAAAGTTAAATGGTTCAAAAAAGAAAAGAAAATGCCCACAATGGTCAGAAGTGAAAGACAGTCTGTCTGAAGAAAGACATTATACAGTAACTGCTCTATTACAGAATGAATGGATGCCGCCATTAGCTGCGTTTCCATTCGAAGTTGTGAATTTAACTTGTGCGCAAAATTGAAATTTGGCATAGAGCATCTGTGAATAAAGCAGTGTTTCCATTGCGTGTGTTCCGAGAACAAAATCATCACTTCCTGGGAAACTGGTGCATTATATCAGTAATAAAACTAAGTTCCTGCAATGTGGCTCTTTTTCCCTCCATCATGAACGAGTGTGTCTCAGAGCGTCAGACGAAACACAGTAAACGCTGTCATGATCTCTAGCGTTCGGATGCTGGTGTTCGGGAACACACTCGTGTGAGAGACGCTTCTGGAGGGAATTAAAACAAATTATTCTGATCACACACTTCAACTCGTTTCAGAAACACCAAACCAACATTTGAGATGCTGCGACGCCATTGGTCCACTGGTTAGTCCAGTTATCCAATCACAGCCTCTGCAGAGTCACATGAGGAAGTCACACTTATCGGATTAAAAACAATTTGCCTCAATTGAGCGCATGTTTTTCATGCGTATTTTTAGAATTTATGCTCATCTTTCCACTCAGTGTTTTTTATGTCATATCCTAAAAATGTGCATAAAAATAGGCGGATGGAAACAGAGCTGGAGTGTAGTCATGCGGTGACCCTGAAGATCATGAAGTAAAGTGCTAAACATAGAGCGCTGCAGGGATGACGTGACTTCACAGGCCAGAATCAGCCTGGTTCAGTCGGCAAACACCAGGAGGATTTTCCCACTGACTTCTGGATTACTGCCGGAAATCAACTCCGTGACCAGATCGTGTGTGTTCTGTTCATCAAGAAATTCTTCACAAATGAACAAAGCCACATTTGCATGACCACAAAATCTTTTTTTATAATAAAGAGATTGAATCTTTATTTTAAAGTCCCCCTGTGGTGAAAATCCAGCTTTAAATGTTGTTTATGTGTCTATGTGGTGTTTTTAATCTGCTTTAAGACAAACCATGTGTAAGTTCATAAGTCGACAGCATTGCTGAGTATTTCCTCCTTAAAACTGCAGTGAACCAAAGACAGTCTCAGACACACGCTTTGAAATCGCTGGTGTTTCTGACGTCACAAACTACCTTGTAACCAATCAGATCAACGTGTGATGATGAGGAGATTAAAGGGAACTACAGGGAGACTTTAAAGTTTAGTTAGAATACTTTGCAAGAGTGGATGAGTTTTCAGACAAGCTCTGTAGTTTCATTTAGCAACCACTTATTTCAAGACACATTAAAACACTTCAAAACAATCACAAGGGGGTTCACAGGTGTATCTTATGACATCTAATAAAGGCCCGTTCACACCAAGGACAATAACTAATGCTAGTCACACCACAACTAAAACTGCAAAGAGGAACGATAACATAAGAATCAGTTTCAGAAGGATTTATCCAGCCGATGAACAACACAACACTGACAGCCAATCAGAGTCCATCCCAGCATTTAAAGAGCCAGACGACAAAACTGCAGAGCTGGTGTGAATACTAATATAGTTATCTTTATAGGTATCATTCTGGGTGTGAACGGTTCTCAGAACGAGCTTGTGTTCACCACAGCCGTATTTCTGGCATTTACCCAAAAACACAATTGCTTCAGGACGATGGAAACCAGAAGTGCTAACACACGTATAAAACATGTTCACTGACACACACGACACCGGCATTATCAGGAAGTGTGTGTGAGAGAGAGCTTACAGCAGTATATCAGCTTCCGCCACGCCTGAAGCCACAGAAACCCTTGTGATCGGCGAGTGTGAGAGAGCACAGTTATGTTTCCGTTCGGCTGTGTGTTTGCCACACACAGGAGACAGAACACGTCGATGTTGTGTACCGTTGTGCACATGTTTGTTATGTGGCATACTCCGTGCGGGCGAGCAGCCCAGAACTCATTTACAGCACATTTGAGCTCACATCAGTGGATCCGGCAGACGGCTGACGAGCACGAGCACGAGCACCGCCAACATCATCATCATCATCATCATCAGATGACCAGGACACACACACACACACACACACACACACACCAGATACTGTACAGTGAGAGCATACTGTAGTGACGTCCAGCCTGGGAAAACTCACATTTTCACCTTTTATTCAAATATTATTACAGGTTTTGTCAGCATATCGCTAGTTGCGCTTGGAGTCGACTGTTTTATTTGTTATAATAAATGCAACATATTTTTTTCCAGGCTGTCATACAAAGAAATGATGGAAACACTTTACAATAGAATCAGAAATAAAATCTAAAACTTCTGCAGCATTTATTAATCTTAGTTAATATTAATTTCAACATTTACTAATACATTATTAAATCAAAGGTTGTATTTGTTAACATTAGTTAATGCACTGTGAACTAACATGAACAATGAACTGCTGGATTATTATTATTAACTAACTGAATAAATACTGTAACAAATGTATTGCTCATTGTTAGTTCATGTTAACTAATGAACCTTATTGTAAAGTGTTACTGAAATTATGAACACATGCACAAACAACAGAGAACCAAGCAAATATGAATAACTCATAATGCTGTAGTCGATGTATGCTTTTTCCTGTCAGCTTTACGTTTTTCCTGTAGTTGTAGTTTGCCTTTTTAATTTAGTTATATAAATACCTTAAACAAGTTTTAGTGCTTTAATCTTCCCTCATATTTAAAACATTTAAAAAAAATCATACACTATTTTGCTTATATGTTGATGGTTTAATCAAACTTGTAGGGTCATTAGAAACAAATATCCCCCTTTGGCCACTACTGTATATATTTTACAGTTCAAAATGACATGTATATGATAAAATTATGTGTTGTTGAAGTAATAGTGCCACTTGTCATTTACCATGACACCCTCATCTCATTACAAACCGGCATGAAAACAGTATTTTACAGTGAAATTACATGTACAGTATATGTGTCGTGGAATCTAACAATTCTTCCACAGAATATGATCGGGAAACCAATTACTGTTCCACCGTTATATTAAAGTTACTGACATGAAGAGTGTGTGTAGGTGTGAATCTGAAGGAACAGATGGCTGGGACTGCAGGAGTCAAACCATCTATAACACACTCCCTCAGGATACACACACACACACACGTCCCTGAGTGTGGGAGTGTGTGTGTATGTGTGTGTGTGTGTTTGAGTGTCTGTGTGTGTGTGTGTAAGAGAGTGAGTGAGTGAGTGAGTGAGTGAGTAAGTGAGTGTGTGTGTGTGTGTGCGAGTGAGTGAAAGAGTGTGTGTGCAAGTGAGTGAGAGAGAGAGAGTGTGCGCGTGCGCGTGTGTGTGTGTGAGTGAGTGAGTGAGTGAGAGAGAGAGAGAGAGAGAGAGAGAGAGTGAGTTAGTGAGTGAGTGTGTGTGTGTGTGTGTGTGTGTCTCTCTCTGTGCGTGCGCGTGAGTGCATACATGTGTAAATACACTTTAGGATTTTTTTAAAATACACAGACACCAAGAATCCGCATATGAATCTCATCAATGGTGACATACTTCATACCGCAATACATGCTGGGAGTCATGAGTGTTACTATGTGGCTCCCAGGATGCATTGCGGCATGAAGCACGTCACCATTGTTGAGATTCATATTCAGATTCTTGATGTCTGTGTGTTTCTAAGAAAATCCTATAATCCTATAATGTATTTAAAAATCAAAATTCAGAATGTCTGATTTGTGCCAACAAATGAAACTGGTGAAAATCTATCGATATCAAGTAAGTTTTGGTCAGTTAAAAGACTAAGCAATTAGTTTTCTTCATAATGACTAAAACTTTATCATCTAATCGCCTTTGTTTATGGTTTTCTTTGCAACAATTTACGTGCTTTAGCAAAAACTAAAAACTGACATAAAAGCACGAGTCAAACTGCCCAACTAAAGAAACACTGATCACCATAATGGTGACCACACACTATCAATAAACCACTGACTTAACTAATCTAAACTTCTGTTCAGTCAGTCTAAAGTCAGTCTGGTTAGTAATAAGAGAGGTTTATTGTCTTCTCTGCTGATTTCATCTAAGGCGGGGCTGAAGTCAGGTGTAGTTCTTATAAAGAAAAATAAAGAGTTCTTAATTCATCTTTGACATCTGTCTGTTATTCAGATATTGTGTTTAAATTTTACTCATTTTAAATGGTTGACTTTTAAAGAATTAATTTGATTCATTCTAACTCAATTATTATTTATTAAATTGAATTAATAATATTGCTTGTAATCTGTTGCCACAATTTTATTGAGTAGATATAGCGTATTATTTTTTACAGTGATAATGTTTCAGTTCCCAATAAAAGCAACCAGCTTCAAACTAAACAAAAATGAGAAATGTGTCAATACTTCGGCAACTAGCTGAAAAAAGTGTGTTTTTTTATTTATTATTCCATTTCAGTTAGCATTATCTTTATTTCAAGTAACATAAATGCATACGAGGACACTGCTATACGAGGACACACACACACACACACACTGAGATCAGTGAACCAGCAGATGCTCATCAGCTTTATTGATCCGGGTCTGTGGTTATGAGTGACCGATGAAGTCTATCAGCACAAGAGGACAGACACGGCTCTGTTCATGAGACACTATACAATCATTTAAAAATCATTTGACAATCATTGGAAGACACAGGATAAAATGTAAATGGGTCAATAACAAAACATAAGAGTGTCCATGATTAAGAAAAGAAAAAAATCTTTTAAAATGCACTTCTTAGAAATGTGCTCTTTGTATTGATGTTTTTTTCATATGGCTTTGAACAACTTGAGCATTTTTAAGAAGGGTTTATATTTAGGGTGTTCTCAAGTTCGGGTCCGGGACAAAAAAAGGAAAATGATACATTAAGTCCTGATTCATTTAGTGTTCATTTTTAACACAAAGCTTAAAGATGCAGAATAAAAGGCATAAGGATAAAGTCACAATCTGATTGGACAGCTGTTATGACGTATATTTTGCTACAGAACCTGTGAAACGTACCCAAACAAAGCAGTGTTCTGGGATAATGCGCTCACTGTATGTGTGTAGCCACATATGATGGGCTTCTGACCAGCTGAGGACTCGTGAAGAGCTTACAAAGTGTGTAAAGGAGTCAAAACAGCGTCAGGAATCCCTCCGTCACGCACACACACATCCAACCAAACCTGCCGAGTGTCAACACAGCCTTAATGACCCAAAAATGTAAAAACATATTTTCCTTTCACCTTTAATAAATACAAGTGTACACAGTGTAGTCTTTATTTTCACAGTTTTTAAAGGTGCAGTGTGTGATGTTTAGCAGCCCTAGTGGTGAGGTTGTGAATTACACCCAACAGAAGTTGCGGTGGCCGACAGGAAGTGATGTCGTCGTCTGAGACGGCAGAGAGTAGCCAGTTCAGCAATGAGGTTTCTTTACAAAGATAAATTAAGAAATTAGGTTTACTTGATTATTCAGTAAAACGATGTTATTGTGAGTATTATTGTCACCTGTTCATCATTGTGTCAGTGTTTTATTCGCTAACTTTAGCTTTAGCTTCTTTACACGAAGAACAACATAGTGACGACACGCGTTTGTCCGCTCAGGGCCACCGTAGAAACATGTCGATGTAAGCGGATCCTCGGTGTGTGTAGAGAGAAATGCTCTTTCTAAGCTAATAAAAACACAACAGTTCATTATGTAAGGCCTTTACACACCACTGAAAACAGTTATGTATATGATATTGCATTTCTGTCAACAGATCCTCTTAAATATCACACAATGCACTTTTAAATATAATTTTGAAAGTAAAAGTTTTTCGTTGTTGTTTTGTTTTTTTCAAATATCGTTTTTGCTGACCGTTTTTGTTGTACCTTGTGAAAATAAATATGAATCAGAGCCAATAGAAAAAAAAAAAAAATCAAATAATCAAAGTAAAGCTTTGTAATGGAATCAAAGTCAGAGCAAATATTTACACCAAGGATGAGAATCGTAAATATACTATTCTTTTAGAATTGAAATGATTATTGAAACTTCAGGCAAGTTACAACTATAACGATACGACACACAGGAACAATATCGCTGGAATCACTTCCAGAACAGTTTTTCTCCAGCTGATAAACACTGACAGCCAATCAGAATCCAGCATGCTTTACAGAGTTCGAGCATTTAAAGTGACAGATGACAAAACTGCAGCGCTCTTTTAATAAACAGAACATTATCACCCGCTGGTGTGAACACTAATATATAGAGGGGTGTAACAATACATCGACATGGATCGATCAAACCTCTAACGATACGATGCCACACGATATGAGGCACCTTAATCTGGACACTCTCCAGGTAACGTCCGGCTACGCACTTCTGCCAAAGCGCGCATTTTCGTTTCCTCAGCATACGGTCAACTGGTGGAGTCCGTCTTTGCTAAAAAACAAACTTTTAATATATATAAAAAACATACTTTCAATGAACTTTAATTTAGTAAGTTACCTGTATTTTTTGAGTTATTATTACTTAATCAAAACAACCCAGCTATAGTTTGATTGATATTACTTGGAATGCACAATAAAAAAAAAACTTAATTTATAAAAATGAACAATAACGGAGTTATCCGTTTTTGCCAATTGACTCTTCTGCTGTGGGACATTACCCAATTGGGAGAGGGCATGCAATTTTCAAAGAGTTTAATTAAAAACTAATGTTATATATTTTGGTTGCATTTGTGAGTTCATAAAAATGTAACTGGTTGTGTAAACTTGACACATAAATAGTGCTAAATTAATCGATATAGCCCTGAATCGAAACGTAATCGTATCGCAGAATTTTTTAAGGTATCAGCAAATATCGTACCGCTGGCTGAAGCGATATCATATCGTATTGTGATGAACTCCGATTTACAGCCCTAATATCATTCTTAGTCTGAATTTCAACACTATTCAGCAGCCTCTCTCTCTCTCTCTCTGTCTCTCTGTGTCTCTCTCTGTGTCTCTCTCTCTCTCTGTGTCTCTCTGTGTCTCTCTCTCTCTCTCTCTCTGTGTCTCTCTCTCTCTCTCTCTCTCTCTCTCTCTCTCTCTCTCTGTTGTGTGGGTGTC
>NC_137135.1:2602270-2659770 GCF_949319135.1 Squalius cephalus | reverse complement strand
GATGAACTGATTTAATTTAGGCTTGTATTTACTTCAAGTAAGGTTACAGCAGCTGGAGCGCACTTGGAGACACGCCAGATCAAACCCATGTGCATGTGGGCTTCAGTTTACCATATCTGATGTGTGTGTGTGTGTGTGTGGAATGAAAGCCTAGATTCAATCTGTCAATTCAACAATCCCTTCAATTTGAGTCTCTCAATGATGCGATCAATGCGGTTAGAGTTAAAAAGTTAATGAGTGAATAATGACTTAATTTCACTCTGTTCCTCACACATATCTGCAGAAGACTTGAGTATATAGTGCAGAGTCATTTGGCCACTTTTATGCTGTTTTTATTTAATTATTTTATTTATATTTCAGGATATAGCCATATGACTACAACATTTTCAATAATTGATAATCTTCATTGCATCTATATCTATACTGTTGTCACATCTGTTCTAGGTTTTGTTTATGTTCATCTAGTCATGTCTTCATGTCTATTCATGTCTAACTAGATAAGGGGTGTGAGTGTGTGTGGTTTACTTCTTTTATTTTGAAGTTTCTCATAGCCATGGTTCCTGTTATTGTCGTGTGATTCCTTTGGGTCATGTGTTGCGTTTTCATTGGTTTGTTTTGTCAGGTGGGTCTCAGTTCTGTTGTGTCATTGGTTTATCATCTTGAATACGCACAGGTGTAATCATTAGTCTTTATTTATAGCCCTCATGTCTAGCTGTGTTTGGTTGTTTGTAACCCGCGGTTGGAGAGTGTCGTCAAGTCTGTTCAAGTCAAGTCTGTTGATGTTTTAAGTGGGTTTCAATAAACTACACATGGGTTAAACTCTACTCTCAGTCAATGGAGAAACTGCAATCATGTCAAAGATAACAAAATTGGGTCCCACTTTCTATTAAGTGCTTTTCACTACTATGTACTAACATTTAAATTAATCACTTGATGCCATCACTTCATGTCTGCATACATGTACATTGTACTTAAATTTAATAAACACCTGCATGTAATTACAGCTTCTTATATATTAGATGATTAGAAAACTTTATTAATCCCTGTAAGGGTAAACTCATTTGCCACCATTAAACAACACAAACAGACAATTAAACATTAAAAACAACAATCTATGCAAGGAATTACACAACTTCATTTAAAAAAAAAAAAAAAAAACTAATACAAACACTGAGGCACCACTACTAATCTAACACTAAATGAACTTCTAAGTCCACTAAAAGTACAGTGCGGTGGATGACCTCCGTAAGACCTCGAGTGGATCAGGAATAAGGCCAATAACCAGCCTTTATAATCAATTTATTACTGCTATTTTTATCATCTACAGCAGTGGTCTCAAACCGGTTCCACGGAGGGCCTAGTGTATGCAGGTTTTCTCTTTTACCTTGAACCAAACTGATTGAGTAGGTCACTAATTGGTTAAGATCTCCCCTCACCTGGTAGTCTAGGTCTTAATTGGGCACTAATTGAAGGGAAAGACCAAAAACCTGCATACACTAGGCCCTCCGTGGAACCGGTTTGAGAACTCTGATCTACAGTGACACTACATCCCACTGCAAAACACTGACCGCAACTCCCTGATAGAAGACATAAGGAAGCCTCCTCCTAATGCCAATGGATCCTCAGAAAGAATAATCTTGATTAATTTCTGTAATTAGTGGCCAAGCACCGAAGGTTTGTATCCGTTGGCGCTCTTCTTTTTCTTGTTCGCTCGAGTCTTTGGCTTCCCATAGAGCCGCTCGCGGGAACGTTGTGAAATTTGGCACACAGATAGAGGACCGTCTAAACATTAACCACAGCCAATCTGGAGTATCTAACTCAATCCCTGTAGCGCCACCAACTGTCCGAAGTTTCACTTACGCTTATGCTAATGACTTTTAAACTGTAAGGGCTAAAAACTAAATTATTTTTTTCCTCTGATTCCTTTTTGAAAATCCGTTTTAAATTTCTGAAAAACACCAAACTCCATCTAGGCCGTTGCTCCATTTTCATGAAAATTGAACCAGATCGTCTTCAGGCCATGCCGACAAGATTCAAGTTGGTTTTTGAATAATGCGTGAATGAACTCAAAGTGCACGGCAAACTGGACATGAGGCTTTACCTCCACAACGCTTTAGCGTGTTCTCACCAAACCTGGTGTGTGTTATGACAACCATGACTACCATAAGGATACCTGCACAGTTTCAGCACAGTGCCACCTAGTGGTCAGGAGGAAATTACATTTTTGCTTATAACTTCTGAACAATTTGGCCAAAATCACACAAAAAAAGATCACTGGTCTCTTTAGATTCAGTGCAGCATGTGGAGTCAAACAATACACAATTTTCCCATATCGACTATTTTGAATTTTGTTGTAAAATGCAATATGTTTATGAACACATTGGTGTATCGTTATGAAACTTGGGGCAAATTATAATGAAATTTCAAAAAATGCTAATAGCTTTTGATTAGTTTTGACCTCTACTTTTTCAAACTCCTCCTAGACCATTGCTCAGATATTCACCAACATCGAATCACATCATCTTCAGACCATGGCAGCAAAAACTGTGGATTTGGTGTCAATAGACGAAACTGCTTTGTACATCGCAGCAACAAAATTGATGACATGATGCCAAACGACTCTGAGGCTTTATCTCTGCAATGCCTTGACATACTGACACCAAACTTGGCATGTGTCATTGTCACCTCCCTCTGACCACAACACATCAATTTGGTCACAGCGCCACCTATTGGTTGAAAGTGATAAATCATTAAGTCATATTACTACTGATTGTTTTTATGATTATTTCAGCCATTTTGCCTAAAATCCTCATTGTGCTTGGCGCCTTTGTTGCCTTTGGCTTTTACAGTACACAGCAGTTAAAGACACCAAATGCACCGTGGATAATAACAGGAGACTTCTAGATTTCCTCGTTACTCCTCCTCAATGCTGTAGGATGGTGGAGGTCTTGTAAACATCCACGAGACAGATTTGCTCCACAGTGAAATAGAAGTAAACGTTGAATACACATGGGTGAACACACACCTGCGCTTCTCCATATGGAAATCACAGGTAAAACATCAGTCGCATCAATTATAAATGCTGCCACCTGCTAACCTGCGCTCTCATCAGTAGCTCTCTGTGTGTGTGTGTGTGTGTGTGTGTGTGTGTGTGTGTGTGTGTGTGTGTGTGTGTGTGTGTGTGTGTGTGTGTAGTCAGGAGGGAGAGCGTCTTGCATAATCCAGCCTTTGGCACAGTGCCACATCATATTTAATGAGAGAAAGAAAAGGGCTACATGAGCTACAACACTATGGCTAAATGAAGAGAGACAAGACTGTTCCTGCCTACAGGCGCACACACACACACACACACACACGTGCATCACGGATCGTCACAGAACACAGACTGTGTGATAAACACCTCTTCCACTCAAACTGTTACATGGTGCCGTTTCATTGATAAAAAATAAATAACCTGAAACACAAGCAGTTTGTGTCATTCAGTGACTAACCTACTGTATATATTAATAGCTGTCATATGACGTCACACCCTTATAGAAACGCCCACCTGGAGGGCAAAACAAGGCTTTCCTCCGCTATCAGTCATTTTGATCAGCTCTGTTAGCTAAGTACTAATGTAGTAAGACAACGATGATGCACGCGATACACAACCATGCAGACGAACGCTGAATATAAACACTGTTCCTTTTCATTCATAATCGGGGCTCCTCTGCTTGCCTGTATTAGGGATGCACAATATATTGGCCATCGTATCGGCAGATACATGTTCATTTTTGATGTTATCTTTATCGGGCTGATATTTTAAAGGGGTGGTTGAATGTGATTTGACTTTTCTAACTTTAGTTAGTGTGTAATGTTGCTGTTTGAGCATAAACAACATCTGCAAAGTTACAACGCTCAAAGTTCAAAGCAAAGGGAGATATTTGCTTTTAAAGAAATCAATTTCTAAGGACTACAGCAAACGGCCGGGGCACAGAGCAACTGATGAGGGACTACAAGACATTCCTCCAGGGTTAGTGACATCACTAACCCCAACATTTACATAAACTCCTCCTCTATATAACACAATAAATAAAGGGGACGAGGCCATTTTATGTTGCTTTGGAGAAGAGTTGTTGTGGTAGTGGAGTGTCATTGCCGCTATGCCGTCGAAACGCTATTATTTCACCCAGATTGCAGGTCCACTTTGTTCAGTCTTCCTAAGGACGGTTACAATTTATTTTTAACTCGGTCCCTCATAATTATAATCCAAATGTCGCTCTCTGTGCTGCACATTTTCCGGAGGAAAGCTTTTTCAATCTACGAAAGTTCAATGCAGGATTCGCACAACAGCTTGTCCTGAAAGATGGAGCAGTTCCATCTTTATAAACAGAAGCTGTTGTTTACGAGCCACAACCTGTAAGTAGGGATGGGCATGATTAATCGACGATCGATAATTGATCGTTAAGAATTTCGTCGATCACGTTTATTTGTTCTCGATTAAACTAATGCAGGTTGCGTTGCGTAGTGTGAGTCTTGAAGCAATGGAATTAATTTTAGCGCGGAGGTACCTGTGCATCCCGGCACCGCCAGTCCCCTCAGAGCGGGTGTTTTCGGCGGCTGGACTGGCTGTCACCAGGTTGCGGTCGCGTCTGATCCCAGATCATGTCAACATGCTTATCTTTCTCAACAGAAATCAGTATTGGTGCAGAAGTTCTATGGAAACTTCATGCGTTTTCTCAGATCGGATAGCTATCTGATTTATCAAAACGATTCCATTTACACCTGGTCACATAAATGTGTTTTTGCAAAACGGATATAAATCCAATCTTGAATTCCCGTGCTATATGCAGATTTAAATTGTTGCACGTCACCGAAAGCGACTGATATGAGCTGCATTTTATTGATCATCAGCGAACATTTCTAATTCAAAGACCGCAACAAGATGCGGCAACAGCCCTGGTAAGATCATTTCGGTTCTTTACTTTTAATGAAGATGATTGTGTGTTGATGAATGACTTTCACTTTGATTTGCGATAGTTTGCACGTTGGCTTGATGAATAGATGCTCATCTGTGGTGATGCGTGTTGAAGTAGCGTCGTCATATCTGGCTATAACATGACATATAGCCTATAACACGCTCTCACACGTTTATTTCTTAGCATTTTTGGGATAAGTCAAATTTACATATGTGGTTTCAACAACCAGATGCATTTACTCTTGTCCAGTTTCGTCTGGAATGCGTCTCAGATCTCCTCCTGAAGTGGTTTGAGCGATCGGGTTTAAATCCGTCTCGAATGCGTTTCGGAGGGCATTTACACCTGGTCTTTTCACGATCGGATAGCTATCCGATCACAGAAACCGGATGAAGTGACCATGGGTCTCTGTTTAAGAACGCCGGCTCGCAGGCTCCGCTGTTTTAGAGCATATCTTCAAGGCTACCGAATGTCCAGTTTCACTGCCACAAGTTGATCTTCTTGTAATAAAGATCTCATCGAGGACAAACAAACTGTATTTTTGTATTTTCATTGCATTTTTAATTTATAAAAAGTTAAAGAAATAATGAATTTCAATATAAAAATAGTAATGATTAATCGATAGTCGATCGTTAATTCTCCCGACGATCGACTAAGAAAATTTAATCGAATGCCCATCCCTACCTGTAAGTATGATTTTTTCCTGTAATAGTTTGTATTGTTAAGTGTACGTTGTAGCAAGGAAGTAAACGAAGGACAACGCTGTTTGGCTAAATGCTAAATGCTAATTCATACTTATCCGACAAACACATACAAACTTCTGTTTAATATCACCAGCGCAGCGAACTTGAAATGTTCATGGTTGATCATGTGATCAGTGTAAATTATTCTTTCGTTATAGCTTTTATGTATTATTTATCTACATGCTTGTTTATCTACAGGCATGCTAAACATGGTTTTGTGTTTGATTTGGCTACTGTAGTAAAGCCAATGTTTAGTGTTCGTATTGGGTTAATAGTTCTGGCGACAGATATTTGGCTACAATCGTTCTAAAAATACAAAAGTAACAGGTCCATTTAGACAGTAGCGATCACAATAGATCTGCAGTCAAACAAACAAAAAACAAAACACATACCATTCTGAAACGTCCTTTAACAGCCGTTTCTCGGCTTCATGGAACCCGGAAATCATCCGACCGGATTTACAAGGAGGGACAGAGCAGTGTAGAATAATGGTTAAATAAAAAACAAAGCATGAACACGTTACAGTGCACCCCACAAACACAATCAAGCCTTCGAAAAAAGGTGTTTTACCGCCCCTTTAAAGCTGATAAATGATGTTTATTTCCTTCAGCTGAGACACTTCAGATGCGCACTGTTCAACATGATGGGTTTGAATTGCTTGAAATATAATTTGAATCATTTTGAAAGGAAAATACAGTTCAGTGCAACATGTCAGCATGTCCATAAAGTTATAATGAGCATATCATTATAATTGTGTGTTTGGGACATGAGACTTGTTTTTGTAATCAGATTTATCAGGCAATATATCGTTTGTCGGCTTTCAAATATAAAGTATTATCGGTATCTGGCAAATTTTCATATCGGTGCATCCCTACTGCATATAATACATCATCAATATGGTGTTTGCTGAATTTGATCTTTTAATATCACTGTTTCAGTGCATTAAGGCACTTTAAGTGTTTTCACTCTCGATTTTTAGTGATGGAAACACCGCAGTAGGTGCAGTATATGGATCACAAGTACCCAAAACTATTATTAAACTGTTTTTGTACATATCAGCCATTGACCACGCTGATACTGGTACTGGCCATTGAAAGAGTCGAGCACTTCTGCTAGTAGTGCATCCACAGAGAAGATGTTCGTCTGTTTAATTCCAGAGTCTGTTCTGAAGTCAGGTAGAATGAAATCCTAAGTCTAAACGCTCATTAGCACTGGTAGCGAACTGATCAGTGCTTTAGCAGAATCTGTGGCCTTGGATGAATGAAATATTTAGAAGAGCTTCAGTCGGTTGGATTGAGCGCTGGCTCTCTTTTCACCCGGGCCTCTATTGAGGGAGGGTTTCAAGTGGTCTAGAGCCCTGAATTATTCAAGTCTTTACCAAGGTGCAAGACACACACACACACACATATCTGGATTAAACAAAAGCAATACACACCTAGATTAGCACTCCAGCGAACATGAATTATACAACTCCTATACAAGAAAACACTTTCCCTGCTAAAATCAAGTGAATCTTTTCTTCATTGGTCACTGATTTTGTTAATCTATTACTCTAAAAGTGTACTAAGTAACCACTTCATCCATCAAGGATGACGGAGCGTTAAACACACTGCTCTTTCAGAGCGTCACATGTCTGTTTCGTCTGCTACTCTTGCTCTGGGATCAGGAGAGAGTCATGAGCGCTTGGGGCCGCGACAGACAAAAGTCTCCCAGCAACAGTGAGCCGAGAAAGCACAACGGCGAAGCAAACTTTGGTGCATGTGACCGGTGTTCGTGCTGAACAATGTTCCTGGTGGAGGACGACAATACAGGCAAAGACAAACCAAAAAACGAGGGACTAACATGGCAAACAATGAAATTAAACACCTTATGTGTTCTTGGGAAAAAATTATATACTGCATATTTTTTTATTGATGTTTGAAAAAACACACACACACACACACACACACACACACACACACACACACACACACACAGTAGTCAACATTTGAAGTGGATCGAAACCTTTCAAAGTTATACACTCATTTTGAACAATACCCCTTCTTGTCTTAGGACAACTTTGATTAACTTTTTTGATCCACTTCAAATGTTGACTAATATATATATATCTGAGTCCAGGTTCAGAAAGTAAAAGTCCTCCTCAGTATTTTGTTCCAATCACCTGGATTTGCTAATTAGCAGTTTTTCCGAAGTAATTAGTGAGATCAGCTGGCTGGGTTCATGGGTGGAATAAACATATGGCAGGACTTTAACTTTCTGACCCCTGGACTTTAAACCTCTGTGTGTGTGTGTGTGTGTGTGTGTGTGTGTATATATATATATATATATATATATATATATATATATATATATATATAGGATTTATAGTGGTTTTTGGGTGATGACAGTTCTACATTTACCGTTAGCATGATGAAGCACGGCACATTCAAGAGTGCTAAAAAAGCGTAGACATTTACAGGGGATAAAGTCTCTACATTCATCTTAACAAATCTAAGTAACTCACTCCTCAGCCTCACTGATGGGCCAGTTGCTCTCCGCCGACCGGACGACGAGTCCAGCTGAAGATGAGGCGGACTCGAGTGCAGTCGATGTGATGATTAACAGAGGAACGCACATTAGCAGGAGCGAGCGCTCACAGTCATGCTGAGACATGCACTCGACACCGACTTACTTCCACAACATCAGAGGAAGGAAACACTCTCTCAATGGCATGGGTTCATGTAGAGCGTCAGTGTGTGTGTAGCAGAGCAAACTGAGACAGACTTCAGATTCAACAGCAGTGTTTTTGAGCTTTAATATATCACAATCTGATTCAGTGTACAGCTTTTGATTTATTCAGCCAAACTTCGGTGACATTCCCCCGTTTATACTGTAAATTTAATTTGTGACTGGATTCTGTCTTTATTTTCAACATTGCGGAAATCAAAGGGTCCTACTGAAATACTGTAGGTGGGATGAGATGTGATTTTCTTTACCAAAGTGGATTTGCTGCTTCAGGAAAGACATGTGAAACTAAACCTCACAACCGTTCTTGTTTCTCTAAAAAGAAATGTGGGATTTAAAGTCCCCCTTTAATCAATCATTTATCCCTTAAAACTCATCTTTGATCACCAAAATGACATATTTAAAAGTTTTTTCATGCCTTTAAATATCTAGAATGTAACTTGACACCCTTGCCTCATTTGGTATCCGCGGTTCTATGAATATGCAAATGAGCCCCGCCTCCACTCACTCACTCAGCTCAGAGATCAGAGTGTATAACTTACTATATTACTAAAAGTACCTGATTTTTCTTATTAACAGAAAAATATACTGGTATAACCTGGCTTTACTTGAGACTCCCCTGCTAGTTCGCTGTTAATGATATGCGAAAGCCCGCCCCCCTCGTGACCTGATTGGTTACAAGGTAGTTTGTGACGTCAGAAACACCAGCGATTTCAAAGCGTGTTTTTGAGACTGTCTTTGGTTGCAGTTTTAAGGAGGAAATACTCAGCAATGCTGTCGACTTATGAACTTACACATGGTTTGTCTTAAAGCAGATTAAAAACACCACATAGACACATAAACAACATTAAAAGCTGGATTTACACCACAGGGGGACTTTAAGGCCAGCAAAGTACTGTACATAAAAATATGTGGCTCACACACTGCAGGCGCGCTGTATACTGTGACAATGACAAACTGCAGCACTAAAAATGGACATAGTCATCTATAGATATCCACTGAACCTGGCGTGTGTTTGCTGTTAGCAGGAGTGTTTGCTAGCGGCTCACAGAACTATCTCTCCACCATGGCAGAAGTGGACAAAACTCAGCATCCCTTCTCGTTTCATCACGTTACAGATGGTCAGCGCATGAAGTTATCAGAAATCAAGATGTTCAGAAACAAACTTCTCCCGTTGCTGGGTCTGCACAGTCAAGGAAATATGAACACATTTCATGCTTAAATTTAAATAAACATTTGTGTGGGATACTTTTGTGAGAACCTTAGCTCAAAAAGCATATGAAGAATCAAAAAAAGAAGGAAAAGCTAATCCAAAAACATACTTGCATCAATAAAATTGATAACTATGTTTTATCAGTTTGAAATATAATATATAATCTGTAATTTGTGGAAACACTGGTCTAGTGAAAGTGGATCTTCAGTCGCAGTGACAGCCGTACACAAACCAATAAACTATGCTAATTCTTGCAAGAAGCAGCCAGGCGACGTCTCTGGTTACTCTAGCCGTTTTCTCCCTCAAAAGACTGAATCGATCTAAGGTTGCTCAGACTCCTGGCCTCGTCTCTGCTGGGAGGATTGTGGGTAACCGGGGAGTATCGCTGAGAAATCTCATCAGCTCGAGCCGGAACCAAAGGCAACGTGATCCGGGCTGAGCTTCACTCCTCTCCTGAGCCACCAGGAGGAAGAAAAGACACTGAACAAGAAGTAAATGCCAAGCGCCGAGAGGTCAAGCCTGATCTCTATCTCTTTCAGGATGCAGATAATGAGAGTCTTTCACCTGGAGCGGACAGATCCCGTACTGTGAGCTGCTAACCGACTCCACAAACACTCCCGCTTTAAGACTCAGTTCAGCTTATTCCTCAGACCTTTCTGTCCTCCTTCAACTGATGTTTAGCAGAACGGTGCTCTTTTATAAAAAGAAAAAGTTTTTCATTTCTGGTGGGTCAACTATCCTCTTTAGTAAAGCTAGTCAAAACTTTCCAGTGTGAGCTCACAAGATTTCTGGCACAAAAGCGTGATTATAAAGTGGTGTCATCCGGTGGCCTACAGGCCGGCTCTGTGGTCCTGATAGGTGGAGTTATGTTAGCCATAGGGTTATTACGCTGGGCTCGACAAGAAGCATGTGGTTTCAAGCTTTGCCAATTTAAATATTCAAGTGCAAGGCGGCGTGAAAGATCTCGACTCGATAGTGGGAAGTTTTGTGTGCGCACAGAAAGCCGCTTCTCAGACAGCGCGTGAATGCTGAATCGAGCGCTTTCACGTCTTGAACAGACAAATTCACACAAAATTATGTTAAAAGACGGTCTTAAACAGTCAGTTATGAACTGTGAATACTGTTAAGAGAACATAAACAGTTGAGAAATGTAACGCATGTGTATCAGTATATTGGATCTGTGCAGCTCTTAAAGTGACAGCAGCCTAATATTACTACTAAAGTTGTTGTTGTTTAACAACAAAAGGACAACAAAAATATATAATAATTATAATAATTCACACTGCTCGACTGAATAACTTCAGTAACTTTAATAAGAATTCATCCATTTTTAATGTATCCAGGGAAGACTGCAGTGCTATTTTACATCTGATTATTCTGATTATTACTGTTAGACTCTCCTGAAAAACAGGGATTATTTTACTTGTGGATTATATTTGTCCTATTGCTTTGTTATTGGATTATTTCTTTTTATTTTATAACTAACAGTTTACTTGTCTTTAACAATATTTGATTATTAGGCTTGAAGTTTTTGGTGTCATAACGTTATTGAGTAACGTCGTGGGTCAAAAACAACGAACACACTAGCCCCTTTCACACAGCTATCCCAGTAAATGACCAGTAAAGACTGTGTGAGTGAAAGAGGCCAGTAACTAGGCCTATTTTATTTATTTATTACTGTTTTGTGGCAGGGACAGTGAACATTCTGGCAGAGCCCGTTAAACGCTGAGCGGTGTGTTGTGGTGGGTGACGGGAGCTGGACATCAGCGATCAGACGTTTATGACGGCTCAATGATGTCTGCTTTGATCTGCTCGTGTTCAGGCCTGTCTGGACGACCCACACGCTTGTGTTCAACTCTTCCGGCTTCACCACACAACCGCTGTGTGATAAAAAGCTCAAAACTATTGACAAAGTGCATTCGAAATGTGCCCTACTGTATGTGTGCACCCATACTAAACTAAAAAAAATAAACCTGCCAAGCAGTAACAGGGAGAATCCTATGATAAAATGTCTGGGTTATTTTCCCCAGTAAGATTTCATTTCTGAAAGTCTTCCTGTAAGGACATACTACTGTTTTGTTGATATATACACTAACCATTCATTAAATCCAAAACAATACGTTTTTATGTAAATGTACAGTTTAATTTTGTGCATTGCACTGCAGTAGACTTAGTGTTAGCTCACCCAAAAATGAAAAGTATCCTATGATTTATTTACACTCAACCCATCCTATAGGTGTATATGAGCTTTACTAAACAAATCCTGGCTCTTCCAAGCTTTATAAGGGCAGTGAATGGAGGATGAGATTTTGAAGCCAAAAAATGATAAATCCATCCATGATAAAAGTAATCCGTACAGCTCCGGGGTTTAATAAAGTCCTTCTGAGGCGAAGCCATGCGTTTGAGTGAGAAATATCCATATTTATAGCTTTATCAACTAAAATAACTCGCTTCCGGAAGACGGCCATATGCGTTGATTTATGGCGCAAGAGTGACCTCTGACCCGACCCATGATGCACTGACAAACACAGAGAATAGAGCAAAACAATGGTCATGATTAGAGGTCTAAAACGAGTATTTTTAAAGAGAAGAGTGAGAGGAGCTTGAGTTCGTTGCCCAGCGCTGTCTGTTCAATTCTTAGAACTGTATCTTTATGTGTGAAGATATATGCGTTTGTGTGTGAACGGGCCTTTAGTCCTTAAAAAGGCTTAAATTGTTATATGCTAAATATTTTTTTAAATATATATACTTTTTTTTTTTCCCCAATACTGAGGCAAATATGGCAGACACTCCTTGACAGCTGTTGTCAAGTCAAGTCAAGTATATTTGTATAGCGCTTTTCACAATACAGATTGTATCAAAGCAGCTTCACAGTATTCAATTAAAATAATACAACAAGGTTTGTTTCTAGTGAGATTTATTGATTGATAAAATTAAATTAAATATTCCCAAAATATCCCCAACTGAGCAAGCCAAAGGCAACAGATTGTTGTGAGATTCACCCAGTGAATGTCAGACAAGCTCACATGTGTCTATTATACCTGAAAACCTCAGAGGTTCATGAGCCCATTCAGAGATGATGAACACACACACACACACACACACACACACACACACACACACACACATGGTTCATTTAGCAAGGCAAATAAAAAATCCAAATCCTTGTAACTGGAAAAGAGGAGTGGACAAACTCGCAAACCAGCTCAAACTGTCCTCTGTACAATCAAACCATTTACTGTATAAAAGTATTTCCATAAACATTTCATCCTATGTGTCCAGCTTTGTGTGGGTTTCCAGAGGAGCAATCCTGTCAAAAACAGCCCAAAATAACAGGAACTGAAATACGCTGGAATAATGTTTGGGAAGAGTGAAAGTGAAAGTGACATTTGGATGCCAAGTATAGTAACCAATACTCTTTATTTATTCATTTAACACATCTAAGTTAACGCACACACATTAAGAAGTGGTGAGTACTG
Organism: Squalius cephalus; assembly: GCF_949319135.1. Classification (NCBI taxonomy): domain Eukaryota; kingdom Metazoa; phylum Chordata; class Actinopteri; order Cypriniformes; family Leuciscidae; genus Squalius; species Squalius cephalus. Next base: position 2,646,656 of record NC_137135.1, on the reverse strand, counting down.
AACACACACACACACACACACACACAGACACACACCGGAGCAGTGGGCAGCATTCACTGTGGAGCGATTGGGGGTTCGGTGATCAAAAGCACCTCGAAATTTTCCTGCTAGTATTGAGGATTGAACCCTTCGGGTTCCCAGTCAGAGTCTATAGCCATTAGGCCACGATGAGGAGGAGTGAGAGGATGAGAGGATAAGAGGATGAGAGGTTTGGTGTCTATAGATGCGATGAGCAAAAGCAGATGTTCAGGAGCACAGGAAGTTACACACACACACAAACACTAATGCGCTGGAGCGAAAACACGATTCAGGAGGATTCAGTTCCAGTCCATTCATCCACAGACTCATGATCCACTGAGAACAACACCATCCAAACACTGGCCTCATGAACCAGTGGAGAACTTTCTGCTGGTCACACTTGATAAAGCAAAAGCCATTAAGCGATTCGATTTGAGACCAGCTCAACTACTCTAAGAGTCAGTCAGGAGAGAACGAGATGGAGAGAAGAATTCACTCGTTTATCACCCAAACTGCTCAGCAATCATGCATTAAAACACTTGAGCACACAGGTGTAACCATACAGCTTCATTAATGAACACACACACACACACACACTGCAGAGTAAGCAAGGAGAAGGCCAACAGAGCAATTCTGGAAGCTTTATCACTACACAAACATCATGCCCACTTCTCATATATCACAAACATCACATATTCTCAGTAACTCCAGCTGTCTCCTGTTGGAGGATATCAATCACACAGATGAAGGGATGATCCATCACAGTCCAGACCAGTGCAAACGCATCTATCCTGAGGTTTGTAGCAAACACTCTCAGACTCAAATAAACCTCCTGCATTTCAAAAACATGCGCCAAACAGAACGCTGGTGGACACAGCCTCACATTAGGGTTTGGAGAGTGCAAACCCTCAAACCCAACAGAAACACGCATCTCAGCAGAACACGCTCCACGGCTGGATGTGCGTCTACATTCAGCGGTTATTATCGACAAGTCTTTGTGTTAGTGAAACAGCATCAGGCCTGTGATAGTTTGAGGAGCAGTGAAGACAGAAGGTGTTCGAGCCGTCGTGTTGAACAGCTGCAGCTCCGCATCTGAATGCATGACAGAACGCGGCGGAACATGACGCGTTCGAACAGAACGCAGTGGAGCATGACGCGTTCCAGCAGAACGCAGCGCGAGACAGACAGTAAACACGAGTCTTACCTTTGGAATTGCTGAATGCGGTGTACCAGGATAACGATATAAACCCACACAACGCGAAGAGTATGACTGTTAGGAAGGTGCCATTTCTGAGCCTCATCTCCGGGTCCGCGCCGGGATCATGTCCGAACCGAACCGTGCGCTGCGTGCGTGCGTGCGTGCGTTAATGACAGCGCGCGCACATGAGGGATGAGAATGTGAGAGCCTGTGTACAGACAGATGCCGTTTATACAGGAGGGTGTGTGTGTGTTTGTAAGAGAGAGAGAGCGAGAGAGAGAGAGAGTGTGTATGTTCGGGCTCGTGCACGCGGTGCAGCTGCTCCTCCTCGCGGTCGAAGTAGAAACACACGCGCACGGTTTATTTGAGCATCAGTTCATGTCGTAGGCTACACACTGTATTACAGTTTTGATTCATATTGCAAAAAGCCTAGTATTTGAGTCCTGGTGTTTCTCAAAGAGATGAACACAGGCTTTGCTGTAACACGTTTAAGAGTGCGGCCTGTTCTTCAGTCAATCACCAGACATCATTTTTTATATTTTCTTTTTACCAGTGGGTGCAGGACACTATAGTTCATTTATGTAAGTTAGGAAAGCAAAATAAAATAAACTGTGACATATTATACCCAAAAATTCTTCATACGTGGACTACCAGTAAAATTGATTAAAAACAATGGGACCAAAAATTATAATTTTTCTTTAATTGCTAATGCTCTTTTTACACACAGACTGAACAAAATGAAGCATTGCTTGGTAATTGGTTGAGGTAAACTGGTATTATCTAATTGTGTAGTTAAATTTAACAGCTGACAGATATTCAACATAATTCATGTGTGAGACAGTCTAACAGAAGGATGGACAAAACCAGTCAAACATCAACCGAGTTCATAATTCTGAGTTCTTCTCATATTTTATCACCATTTTCTAAACTATAGTGAATAAACTGTGATAATGAGAGAAACGTTGAAGGTGTCTGAATAATCTTTTGGTTTGACTGTATAAACCTGTCTCATAATGTAAATAATGCGCCTGTTAACGTGATTTTAGTTTGAGAAAAATTATTAACTTCTTATTATTAATACTTTTCTGTGTTAAGTGAGGCTATGCTTTACCCCACAAGAAAGACATTGAACATCTCAATACACACATTTTAACAGAATTAATGTTAGTGGATTTATAAGATTATAAACTTCACATTTCTGCATTTAAACTCTTCAAACACTGACCCTCATTCACTTTGATTAGAAGTGCCTCACTGTAACCTCGATGCTTTAAGAAAACAGGGCTTGTTATCAGCATTCTGGCACAAATACAGTAGATTGAGCTTCACTTGCACTGAACCCATAATATTAGTCTATAAATGGACAAATCTATATTGCTTCGATAGGATTCTTATTTGTCCTCATTGCTTTTCAGTATATAATAATGTTAATGGGCCTATATAAAACATATTTTAATATATTTTCAATTTGTATTATGTCAAATAACTTAGTAACAAAATAATATACCTTTTGCATTCACCCAAATGTATTTTAGGATTGGAAATTTATTTTCTTTCCCCTTGAAGTACATTAAAATATATTTTCCTTCTATATGTAGTCTCGGGTCAAAAGGATTCGTTTTATAGTAAATATACAGAGATATATAATCATTCTGTTTTAGACAGATGGATGAATGGATAGATGGATAGATAGAATGATGGATGGATGTCCTGGCCACATCCCATCCAATGGCCCTTACCAACCATGCCCTCCTAATAATCCCCATCCATTGAATTAGCACTATCCCTCTCTCTGTCTCCACCTATAGCTGGTGTGTGGCGAGAGCACTGTCTCCACCTATAGCTGGTGTGTGGCGAGAGCACTGTCTCCACCTATAGCAGGTGTGTGGCGAGCGCACTGGCTCCACCTATAGCTGGTGTGTGGCGAGAGCACTGTCTCCACCTATAGCAGGTGTGTGGCGAGAGCACTGTCTCCACCTATAGCAGGTGTGTGGGGAGAGCACTGGCTCCACCTATAGCAGGTGTGTGGCGAGAGCACTGGCTCCACCTATAGCTGGTGTGTGGCGAGAGCACTGGCTCCACCTATAGCTGGTGTGTGGAGAGAGCACTGGCTCCACCTATAGCTGGTGTGTGGCGAGAGCACTGGCTCCACCTATAGCTGGTGTGTGGCGAGAGCACTGGCTCCACCTATAGCTGGTGTGTGGCGAGAGCACTGTCTCCACCTATAGCAGGTGTGTGGGGAGAGCACTGGCTCCACCTATAGCAGGTGTGTGGCGAGAGCACTGGCTCCACCTATAGCTGGTGTGTGGCGAGAGCACTGGCTCCACCTATAGCTGGTGTGTGGCGAGAGCACTGTCTCCACCTATAGCTGGTGTGTGGCGAGAGCACTGTCTCCACCTATAGCAGGTGTGTGGGGAGAGCACTGGCTCCACCTATAGCAGGTGTGTGGCGAGAGCACTGGCTCCACCTATAGCTGGTGTGTGGCGAGAGCACTGGCTCCACCTATAGCTGGTGTGTGGCGAGAGCACTGGCTCCACCTATAGCTGGTGTGTGGCGAAAGCACTGGCTCCACCTATAGCTGGTGTGTGGCGAGCGCACTGGCTCCACCTATAGCTGGTGTGTGGAGAGAGCGCTGTATCCACCTATAACTGGTGTGTGGAGAGAGCACTGTATCCACCTATAGCTGGTGTGTGGCGAGCGCACTGGCTCCACCTATAGCTGGTGTGTGGCGAGAGCACTGTATCCACCTATAGCTGGTGTGTGGCGAGAGCACTGTCTCCACCTATAGCAGGTGTGTGGCGAGCGCACTGTATCCACCTATAGCTGGTGTGTGGCGAGAGCACTGTCTCCACCTATAGCAGGTGTGTGGCGAGCGCACTGTATCCACCTATAGCTGGTGTGTGGCGAGCGCACTGTCTCCACCTATAGCTGGTGTGTGGCGAGCGCACTGGCTCCACCTATAGCTGGTGTGTGGCGAGCGCACTGTCTCCACCTATAGCAGGTGTGTGGCGAGCGCACTGTATCCACCTATAGCTGGTGTGTGGCGAGCGCACTGTCTCCACCTATAGCTGGTGTGTGGCGAGCGCACTGGCTCCACCTATAGCTGGTGTGTGGCGAGAGCGCTGTCTCCACCTATAGCTGGTGTGTGGAGAGAGCACTGTCTCCACCTATAGCTGGTGTGTGGCGAGCGCACTGGCTCCACCTATAGCTGGTGTGTGGCGAGCGCACTGTCTCCACCTATAGCTGGTGTGTGGTGAGAGCACTGTCTCCAGAGCACTGGCTCCACCTATAGCTGGTGTGTGTGTGAGTGCTCTGGCTCCACCTATAGCTGGTGTGTGGCGAGCGCACTGTCTCCACCTATAGCTGGTGTGTGTGTGAGTGCTCTGTCTCCACCTATAGCTGGTGTGTGTGTGGCGAGCGCTCTGTCTCCACCTATAGCTGGTGTGTTGAGAGCACTGGCTCCACCTATAGCTGGTGTGTGGCGAGCGCACTGTCTCCACCTATAGCAGGTGTGTGGAGAGAGCACTGGCTCCACCTATAGCTGGTGTGTGTGTGGCGAGCGCTCTGTCTCCACCTATAGCTGGTGGGTGGTGGCGCTCTGTCTCCACCTATAGCTGGTGTGTGGTGAGAGCACTGGCTCCACCTATAGCTGGAGTGTGGCGAGCGCGCTGTCTCCACCTATAGCTGGTGTGTGGCGAGAGCGCTGTCTCCACCTATAGCTGGTGTGTGGCGAGCGCACTGGCTCCACCTATAGCTGGTGTGTGGCGAGCGCACTGGCTCCACCTATAGCTGGTGTGTGGCGAGAGCTCTGTCTCCACCTATAGCAGGTGTGTGGCGAGAGCACTGGCTCCACCTATAGCTGGTGTGTGGCGAGAGCACTGTCTCCACCTATAGCTGGTGTGTGGCGAGCGCACTGTCTCCACCTATAGCTGGTGTGTGGCGAGAGCACTGTATCCACCTATAGCTGGTGTGTGGCGGGCGCACTGGCTCCACCTATAGCTGGTGTGTGGCGAGAGCACTGTATCCACCTATAGCTGGTGTGTGGAGAGCGCACTGTCTCCACCTATAGCTGGTGTGTGGTGAGCGCACTGTCTCCACCTATAGCTGGTGTGTGGTGAGCGCACTGGCTCTACCTATAGCTGGTGTGTGGAGAGCGCACTGTCTCCACCTATAGCTGGTGTGTGGTGAGCGCACTGGCTCTACCTATAGCTGGTGTGTGGCAAGAGCACTGTATCCACCTATAGCTGGTGTGTGGCGGGCACACTGGCTCCACCTATAGCTGGTGTGTGGCGAGAGCACTGTATCCACCTATAGCTGGTGTGTGGAGAGCGCACTGTCTCCACCTATAGCTGGTGTGTGGTGAGCGCACTGGCTCTACCTATAGCAGGTGTGTGGCGAGCGCACTGTCTCCACCTATAGCAGGTGTGTGGCGAGCGCACTGTATCCCCCTATAGCTGGTGTGTGGCGAGAGCACTGTCTCCACCTATAGCTGGTGTGTGGCGAGAGCACTGTCTCCACCTATAGCTGGTGTGTGGCGAGAGCACTGGCTCCACCTATAGCTGGTGTGTGGCGAGAGCACTGTCTCCACCTATAGCTGGTGTGTGGCGAGAGCACTGTATCCACCTATAGCTGGTGTGTGGCGAGCGCACTGTATCCACCTATAGCTGGTGTGTGGCGAGAGCACTGTATCCACCTATAGCTGGTGTGTGGCGAGAGCACTGTCTCCACCTATAGCTGGTGTGTGGCGAGAGCTCTGTCTCCACCTATAGCAGGTGTGTGGCGAGAGCACTGTCTCCACCTATAGCTGGTGTGTGGCGAGAGCACTGTCTCCACCTATAGCTGGTGTGTGGCGAGAGCTCTAGCTCCACCTATAGCTGGTGTGTGGCTCCAGCTTGGCTCCACATATAGCTGGTGTGTGGCGAGAGCACTGTCTCCACCTATAGCTGGTGTGTGGCGAAAGCTCTGTCTCCACCTATAGCAGGTGTGTGGCGAGAGCACTGGCTCCACCTATAGCTGGTGTGTGGCGAGCGCACTGTCTCCACCTATAGCTGGTGTGTGGCGAGCGCACTGTCTCCACCTATAGCTGGTGTGTGGCGAGAGCTCTGTCTCCACCTATAGCAGGTGTGTGGCGAGAGCACTGTCTCCACCTATAGCTGGTGTGTGGTGAGAGCACTGGCTCCAGCTTGGCTCCACCTATAGCTGGTGTGTGGCGAGAGCGCTGTCTCCACCTATAGCTGGTGTGTGGCGAGAGCACTGTCTCCACCTATAGCTGGTGTGTGGTGAGAGCACTGGCTCCAGCTTGGCTCCACCTATAGCTGGTGTGTGGTGAGAGCTCTGTCTCCACCTATAGCTGGTGTGTGGCGAGAGCACTGTCTCCACCTATAGCTGGTGTGTGGCGAGCGCACTGTCTCCACCTATAGCTGGTGTGTGGCGAGAGCACTGTATCCACCTATAGCTGGTGTGTGGCGGGCGCACTGGCTCCACCTATAGCTGGTGTGTGGCGAGAGCACTGTATCCACCTATAGCTGGTGTGTGGAGAGCGCACTGTCTCCACCTATAGCTGGTGTGTGGTGAGCGCACTGGCTCTACCTATAGCTGGTGTGTGGAGAGCGCACTGTCTCCACCTATAGCTGGTGTGTGGTGAGCGCACTGGCTCTACCTATAGCTGGTGTGTGGCAAGAGCACTGTATCCACCTATAGCTGGTGTGTGGCGGGCACACTGGCTCCACCTATAGCTGGTGTGTGGCGAGAGCACTGTATCCACCTATAGCTGGTGTGTGGAGAGCGCACTGTCTCCACCTATAGCTGGTGTGTGGTGAGCGCACTGGCTCTACCTATAGCAGGTGTGTGGCGAGCGCACTGTCTCCACCTATAGCAGGTGTGTGGCGAGCGCACTGTATCCCCCTATAGCTGGTGTGTGGCGAGAGCACTGTCTCCACCTATAGCTGGTGTGTGGCGAGAGCACTGTCTCCACCTATAGCTGGTGTGTGGCGAGAGCACTGGCTCCACCTATAGCTGGTGTGTGGCGAGAGCACTGTCTCCACCTATAGCTGGTGTGTGGCGAGAGCACTGTATCCACCTATAGCTGGTGTGTGGCGAGCGCACTGTATCCACCTATAGCTGGTGTGTGGCGAGAGCACTGTATCCACCTATAGCTGGTGTGTGGCGAGAGCACTGTCTCCACCTATAGCTGGTGTGTGGCGAGAGCTCTGTCTCCACCTATAGCAGGTGTGTGGCGAGAGCACTGTCTCCACCTATAGCTGGTGTGTGGCGAGAGCACTGTCTCCACCTATAGCTGGTGTGTGGCGAGAGCTCTAGCTCCACCTATAGCTGGTGTGTGGCTCCAGCTTGGCTCCACATATAGCTGGTGTGTGGCGAGAGCACTGTCTCCACCTATAGCTGGTGTGTGGCGAAAGCTCTGTCTCCACCTATAGCAGGTGTGTGGCGAGAGCACTGGCTCCACCTATAGCTGGTGTGTGGCGAGCGCACTGTCTCCACCTATAGCTGGTGTGTGGCGAGCGCACTGTCTCCACCTATAGCTGGTGTGTGGCGAGAGCTCTGTCTCCACCTATAGCAGGTGTGTGGCGAGAGCACTGTCTCCACCTATAGCTGGTGTGTGGTGAGAGCACTGGCTCCAGCTTGGCTCCACCTATAGCTGGTGTGTGGCGAGAGCGCTGTCTCCACCTATAGCTGGTGTGTGGCGAGAGCACTGTCTCCACCTATAGCTGGTGTGTGGTGAGAGCACTGGCTCCAGCTTGGCTCCACCTATAGCTGGTGTGTGGTGAGAGCTCTGTCTCCACCTATAGCTGGTGTGTGGTGAGAGCTGTCTCCACCTATAGCTGGTGTGTGGCGAGCGCACTGTCTCCACCTATAGCTGGTGTGTGGCGAGAGCTCTGTCTCCACCTATAGCAGGTGTGTGGCGAGAGCTCTGTCTCCACCTATAGCATATGAAAGCGATATATAAATGCCTCATTCATTCACTCATTCATTCATGTACGGACAGATGGATGGATGCACAGATGGATGGATGGAGGGATAGATGAACGGACAGATGGATGGACGGAGGGATGGATGGATGTACGGACAGACCGATGGATGGACAGATGGATTGACGGACAGATGGATGGATGCACGGATAGATGGACTATTGATTTATGTGCTTCAGTTGATAAGTGCACAGATTTATCCTCATAAATATATCATTCTTCTTAAAGAGAAGGGAGTGATTGACAGATACAGTTTCTTACAGGATGAGTTACTTGCGAGTTCTGCTGCACTGTAGATAATTAATCAGATCTATGTGATGTTTCAGCCTGTCATTGTTTCATCTGAGACTCTGGAGAGAAAGCAGGCCTCGATCGCCCAGTTCCAGCACTTCTACAATTGAAGATCTGCCAAACAGTGGAGGTTTGAGTAGACAGATTATTTCTGCAGAGTGCTGTGCCAATACACACACACACACACACACACACACACAAAAGTAGTTTCCATGACAGATGCACCTTCACTGGCTGTCTCAAACTATCACTTGCCTCATATTTGCATATTAAAACTGCCGATAGTTAAGAGTTGGCAGCTGTCAGATTGTAAAGTGAAATTCTCTGGAGAACCTCTAGTTTCTAAACAGATTGTAATGAGACGAACCTTCACAACGAGCCAAGACGATCTAGCAGGAACTGCTTTAAACTCCGATAAACACACCAGGAGAGGTTTGAGGCACTTGAAATACAGAGTGGATTTATTTGAGAACACAGACTTCTGAGGATCTGCAGAGGGTTAGTGTGCTAATAATCTGATGAAACCAAATCAGTAACTAACCAATAACATATTGCTGCTGGAATTGTTAACGTGGTTAAATTACATTTACTTAACAACCTACTTTAAAGTTTAAACTCTCCAAATCAACATGACCTGCTCCTAGACAACACCGCCATCTTGCGAGCACTCTCGGTGTGTCAGAATATCTCCGCAGGAGTCACGTGACACTCCATCATGGACCGCAGGATGACAGACGTTCCCGTTTTCATGGGACACTCTCGGTGTTTGGTGTCCTGTGTACCCGGGAATCTCCCCGTTTTACAGCACGTTCAAAACAGCCCTCAAATACACCGCAAAAAGCCCTAACACTAACAGAGCAATGGCGCAGTGATGGTGCCACCAGAGGGCGCTGAGAGCTCTTACTCTGAGCTCAAGATGAGCCTATTTATGCAAACTCTGGCATTCAGCGCGAGACTCACGCAATCGACACACCCATTTTCTCATGCAGACAACACAGAGCAGATTACTTCTGATATGAAACAAATTCCCACGAATAAACAAATGAACAATAGATATGTTGAAAGATACAGTAACGTTACAACTTACCGAAATGTATATGGGCGCTGCTAATGGGGTGAAAGTCAGGACTATTCTAAGGGCCCACGCACTTTAGGGCCTCCAGAGGTGGGTTTTATTAATGGAATGGGTGCAGTAGGGGGCCAACCTCATATTCTTTCATAGGGCCCAAAATATATCCATCAATCAGTGTTTTTCAACCAGTAAGAGGTCAATAAAACAGCTGGAGTCGAAAACACTAAATTTACCTCCATTTAATTTAAAGCCATTTAATGACCATAGCATGTTAGTTTACTAGAAAAATGAGCTAGGAGTATTTTGCTAAATATGTGCTCGGAGTATTTTGCTAAATATGTGCTCTATATTACATATTTAAAATATCATTAAACAGTTAAAAACGTTTTCTTATAATAAAAAAACACATTATATTTAATTTGAGTTGTTATTTTCAATCTTTAATTATAATAATAGCTGATAGGCCTCCCTGTATGTTTACAGCATTAGGTGTGATATTTGATTTTCTTGAGAAAAATGAACATGTATCTATTGTACCTAACATTAATCCAAATGAATCGATATTGAATCAAGATCAGAATCAAATCACTAGAATTGAATTGAAATCGTGAAATATGTGTCAAGCAATAATAAACAGTCATTGTAGCCTACCATGTAAACATTGTGACAGGTTTTCACTAAACTTAATTCAATTCTGTTTAGTTACCAAATGTTTTGACCATCACAATACACTTACTGTGATGCAAGGTTTTTTTTACATCCCTCCAATAATTCTCACTCCAAGCTTAACTCAAAAGTTGGCAGACCTGATAATTATAATAATAATAAGCCTAATTAGGGATAATTAAGATCCATTTCCAAAAGCACAAACAAGTTATAATTACTGTATACAGTAGACATATTCACAGTGAAAAAACAAAACAAAAAAATACAAAATTGTATTGTCCGCAGGTGTTTTTTAATAATTCGACATGAGCTTTCAGTGACAGCATTCTGACTCCGTTTCAGAAATCTGCCCACCGTATACTGTGGTAAAAAGGTCTGACACAAGGTTAATGTACACAATTAGACACAGATTAATTTAAACAGAAGGCAAATCCTACATAGAGGCAGGAATCTGATAACAGAAGAGCATGCTGAGGGAAAAGCGTCTCGAAATGAGGGTTTCTGCTTATTCACGGCGATGTTAAAGCTAAAGCTGTGAGGGCGAATATGAGTGAATATGAGTGAATATGAGTGATCTCATCATCAGCCACTGTTGCCTGTAAACACAGTCATGTGACGCGCGTGATTCAGAGTCATGTGACCGAGCCACGCCCTCCTCGCGCCGGAGTGACGGCATTCTCCCGCGCTGGGACTCTTCAGGAGACTTCGAGAATAAAGAAAAGAGAGAAAAGGGAGGCTTCGAGAATAAAGAGTGTGTGGAAAATGTTGTGAATAATGTAGGTCAGGGCGGGAGCACGAACTCGAGTCACCATCACATGTCAACACTGAAAGTTACATGTAGCTGAAACTGAGGTCATCTATTCAAAGATAAAGTTGAAAGATATGGATGTTCATATTTTATTATTATTAATAAAAGTCATAAGTCTTCACACAACTGACTTGTCTCTTTAGAGTTACTTTACAGAGGGATTTGAATTTGTCTCATATTTGATGAAGTTTACATCCTTGATTATTATTTTCCTGATAATCACTGTGAAGCTGCTTTAAACGATCCAATATATTGTATAAACATAATAGAAATTAATGTGACTTGACATTTCTGGTATTGTGGTATATATACACATCAACACAATTTCTTTAACTGGGGCGTTTCAGTAGTAGGCAGTAATGGATGAGAAAATAATCCATATTACAAAAATAAAACAATGCAAATGTTACAAAATGTGGGTTATTGAGAATGAATGGGGGGAAAGTCACGTGAGAGCAGGCAATCCTCCATTGAGCTGTGATTGGATATTATTGGATACGATATGATTGGTTATGATTGGATATGACTGGTTATGATTGGTTATGATTGATTATGACTGGTTATGATTGGATATGACTGGTTATGATTGGATATGACTGGTTATGATTGGATATGACTGGTTATGATTGGATATGACTGGTTATGATTGGATATGACTGGTTATGATTGGATATGACTGGTTCATGCAATAAATCGCGTGTCTTGTTTTTTGTGCGCATTTGTGAATCGCCAGAATGAACAACATTGTTAATGAGAAGACTTTAAAAAAAAAATAAGTAAACAACTCAGACACTGGAATATCACTGCATTATGACACATCAAAATCAAATTTGAAATGTCCTAAAACTGTGATGACTGTGGGTTTTCTATCAGTCAATCAGCTTGGTGCTATAACCCTAACCCTAACCCTGACCCTGACCCTAACCCTAACCCTAATCCTGACCTGACCTGACCTGACCCTGACCCTGACCCTTACACAAGCCTAACCCTAACCCTGAGCCTAACCCACATCTCCGTGTCGGACCAGTGTTTACTGAGCTTGATAACTGATGATCCGAAAATAAAATGACTATTAAAAAGAAAAGCTGAACATCATTTCACAAATAAAATATATTTTGTTACTGCCTTTGGTTATTATTTTTGGAATAGATGTAAAAATGCTTAAAAACTAAATTGATGAGATTTATACCTGGTTTTAAGAAATAGAACATTCATTATATAATTAATGTAAAAATAATTGTATTAGAATTTAGATAGAAGAAACCAAGAGATAGAGAAACCTATAGAATTTGGTTGATCTTTTTTGATGTAATGTTTATTTAGTCAGAGAATGTTGGGACATGATTGCACATGTGTGTGTGTGTGTGTGTGGGCTGTAAGGGCCGTCACTCATGATGACACAGCACTTTATTCACTAGTGTAGCAGAAACACAGCAGTATATGCGGGTTAGTAGAGCTGGAGTGAGGAGTTCATGCTCACACTGACAGCAGGATCACACGTGTGGGAAAACAGCCACTACATCAACATCATATATCAATATTTCAATAAATTAATATATACATATATAATAATATACATGTGAAAAAAAACGTGTTTAACTGTATTATTATACAGCTGTAGAGAGAGAGAGGTTGTGTGGCATTCCCTGTCTCAAGTTATATATGTAGCTAGTGGAGAATGAGATGACATTCACAGTGTGTTTATTAATATCGCATGTTTATGATGATGCTGTATTGTTTGGCCGTGATGGAGTGGGTTATTCGGAGGGAATTTCCCCTCATATATATTGCCATGTCATTCCTCAGGCCACTCTGTTTTCTAATGCGACTCACATGATCAAAGTCAACATGAACCCTGTCCTCCTGTGAGACGCGCGAGGCCACGCCTCCAAACCTGCGCTCGCGTCTACGATTGGCTGAACGCGCGCAGGATTTTGCATATGACGTCGCAGGAGTATATACGGAACTGAGGGCTGAGGAGGAGACGCATTCTCACGCACTCTCACGCACTCAGCGCTCGCGTTCAAGAAGAGGATTTCTGCTGCGCAACACGTCTAAAGGTTCGCCTAAACACGATATCTGCGCTAAAATGTCGATGACAGTGAAAGCGTACCTGCTCGGGAAGGACGACTGTAACAAGGAGATCCGTCGCTTCGCCGTGGATCAGGACGTGTCAACAAGTTTCGAGTATTTGAAGAGAAAAGTGCTCGATGTTTTCGTCGGTCTCGGGACTGCGCCCTTTCAAATGCACTATAAAGGTACGTCAGATTGTTTTAAAAATGTATCGTACGTGTATGTAAACATACTATTATTATCTTATCTCAATTTCAACAGCTTAACATGATGTTTTAACTGAACTACACGAAGTCTAAATGAGATTCACTAATTGTCACTAATATATTGTCACTTTATGTTGACCTTATACTGTCAACATATAACTGACACTTTTAGGAAAGTGAATCTCTTCAAAATAAAATAAAATAAAATTTATTAAGTTTTGTTTTTTTATATGGTACTATATTGTAAGATGTAGTTTTTTTGTTGTTGCGTATTGACACCCTAATACAAAGTTTTGTGAGCATTATAATACTATTAAATGACATGTCATGTGAAATGATTGTTATATCCAGAATCTACATGAAATGTAAACATGATCAGCATAATGGTGACTGTGTGTTGTGTGTAGATGAGGACGGTGACCTGATCGCTTTCTCCTCTGACGACGAGCTGATGATGGGTTTGGCTCTGGTGAAGGACGACACCTTCCGGCTCTTCATCAAGCGTAAGTCACAATCACATACAAGATACTTCTCATTAGGCGTACTGGAACATATTATATATCTATTCACGTAGATTTTAGTGCAGTTTGGTCCACATTTAAAGATCGCTCTACTTAAACACCTCGCCTCACCTTATAAGTGTCGGTGATGTGGTTCTCTCGTTTTACGGCTCTATTAAGCTACTCATAAATACAGTGAAATGCAGTTTAAACACACCATGACTTCACTATAATTTTCAATACACGGTTACACTCTTCTATTATGAACATTGAAAGTATTAAAAACAAAGACTAGGTAGTGTAACTGTATAAAACAGTCATAAAACCAAAGCCAGATCAGAATGCACTGAGCCATTGTGTGGTCATGTGACTAGAAAACCATAAACAGGAAGTGTCACTGAGGCCCATTAAACCTTTACGACTGTGGCTGTGTCCAGAATCACACACTCTCTGAGGAGGAACTGGTTCTGAATAAGAGCGAACTTCATCAGGCTGCCCACGTCTAGTCGTACATTAGTAGTGGCACGTTTGATATTAATTTAAATAACTTCTGATAATTATTGATGTTTTCTGAGTCAGTGTGGGCTGTAAAGATGAAGTTGATGACACTGACTCGTCATCTCTACTGTATAGTGAACGCACGTATAGACAGAAATGCACATTAAGTAAACGCGATGCTAATCTAGCTTCCACACTCTGGATATGCGTCTATTAATAGACCAGTGGTGTTAATGATCTGTCCGTTTATTAACCGACTCATTTAAACCTGTTGGACTGAGCCTCTTCTCGTCCACTACTCAGGCGAGCCCTGCCACAGTAGACACTATATAGTATGCATGTAATCTGGACACACTGCATTCATGTTGTCACTGAGCCTACCGGTGTCAGTTGTCACTTCTGTTGAAGTGATTCACAAAAGCTGTGTTATGAATGCTTTGAATCCTCCTTTCACCCATGTGTCAAAGTCAGCAGATGTAATTGAAAAGTAAGAGATTTATGAAAAGGCTTGGTTAGTTCAGGTCAAATGTTGTAACTATTGGAAATTTGTTTAAACAAATGTGTGCACAGGAGTATTCAAGGAAATACTTTCTTGTTACCTGATGGTTACACTACCTGGCTGTTTTTCTTTTTTTTTTGGATTTAATGTTTTTATTTTATTTAAAGTCCCCCTGTGGTCAATCATTTTATCCCTTAAAACTCATCTTTGATCACCAAAATTACACATGTAAGTGTTTTTCTTCATGCCTTAAAATATCTTGAATGTAACTCGACACCCTTGCCTCATTTAGTATGCGCGGTTCTATGAATATGCAAATGAGCCCCGCCTCCACTCACTCCCTCAGCTCAGAGATCCACTGGTTGACGATCACACGTTGATCTGATTGGTTACAAGGTAGTTTGTGACGTCAGAAACACCAGCGATTTCAAAGCGTGTTTTTGAGACTGTCTTTGGTTCACTGCAGTTTTAAGGAGGAAATACTCAGCAATGCTGTCGACTTATGAACTTACACATGGTTTGTCTTAAAGCAGATTAAAAACACCACATAGACACATAAACAACATTAAAAGCTGGATTTTCCCTTTATATAGACTGTTTGAATAGTGTTCTTGAGTTCATTCTTTGCATTTGAGGTCTAGAATACTATAACGTCTGTGTCCCTGCTTCCTCTCCTGCTACTTGCCACTTACATAATACATGACCCTGGATCACGAAACCAGTCTCGAGTCGCACGGGTTTATCTGTGGCAATAGCTAACAATACATTGTATGGGTCAAAATTATAGATTTTTTTTATGCCAAAAATCATTAGGATATTAAGTAAAGATCATGTTCCATGAAGATATTGTGTAAATTTCCTACCGTAAATATATAAAACATGTATTTGTGTGAGTGAATGCAGCACAATCACCAACATAAAGAACAACTTTAAAGGAGATTTTCTCAATGTTTCGATTTTTTTTTCCAGCCAAATATTGTCCTATCCTAACAAACCAATATCGATGGAAAGCTTATTTATTCATTTAATCTCTTTTGGTGGGAAAAGTGTATGATGATGACATTAAATGCAAAGAATGCGAATAGAAATTCATGGTTACACTTTATTTTAAGGTGTAATTGTTACAGTGTAATAATATATTTAAGTACTGAGTAATAATAATGAATTGCGTAAAAAAAGGGTAGGATTTGGTTGAGGGTTAGTTGCATGTAATTATGCATAATTTACAGTTATTACTACGGTAAGTACATGTAACATATGTAACGAGGACACTGTAAAATAAAGTGTTATCAAATTGATGACTGTAAGAGGAGTTTGGCCAGACTAGACACAGACATCTCTGATTAATAACTCATATTTCTCCCCTCTTCAGAGAGAAAGGAGCACAGACGCGACTCCTCTCCTCACGGGTTCCCTGGGTTCTCGTTCCCCGGGCCTCACGGACACCCTCACATGGGCCCTCCTCACATGGGCCCTCCTCACATGGGCCCCCCAGGCCCCCCGCCCCCCCACCACCCCCCGCCGGTGCACCCCGGGGTGACCTGTGACGGCTGCGAGGGCCCGGTGCCGGGGACCCGCTTCAAGTGCACGGTGTGCCCGGACTACGACCTGTGCTCCTCCTGCCAGGGCCAGGGCCTCCACAAGGAGCACGCCATGCTGCCCATCCTGCACCCCCTGAGCAACATGTTCGAGGTGACGCGCCCTCCCTGCTGTGTGCTTTACTGCAAACACTCATACACACACTCCATAATGAACATCAGCGACAGCGAATGCCATTAGCGATTAGTCGCGTGTACGGAAAACTTTCCACCAGTCGCATAAAATTACGAGCTCTATAGAGGAACCGCGAGCACAAAGCGAAAGCCAAAACTGCACAGCGCCGCTTTAACATGGCCTTATGACAGATGTGTGTGTGTGTTTAGTGTGTGATATGTTCCCTCAGCACAGTCGGTTATATCCTTACCTGTGAGTGTTACTGATCCACACGAGTATCAGTCTGTGTTACTCTTCAGACTTCACTGAGAGAGCACCGGCGCATTACAGAGGAAGACCGTTAATATTCAGCGCACAAATATTCATTTTGCTGAAATATCTGTTGTTGGACGTTAAAGTTAGGTTTAAAAATCAACATTGAAGTATTGGCAATTCAAGTATTTTATGATAGTGGTAACTGTGTGTAAATAAATGTATATGTTAGACGTTTCTAACATTTAAGGTCCTTGCACACTGAGTCGAAATTTTGCGTTGCGTGAATATTCGTGATTCGGTGGCTCTAAATTGTCAAAACATTCAAAATGCTTGAGCTACGGATGCGGAAAACACCGAAAATTTTTACGGGCGAAAGTTTCGGAGGCAGTGTGCAAGAGTGATTGACACAACGTGAGGTCGTATTTATTTTTTAACGTGCAAAAGTTTCGGATGCGAATTTCGGACTCAGTGTGCAAGGGCCTTAAGAAATGACCGTAACAGGAGTGAACGTGTGTGTGTTCCTGCAGAACATTCCTCTTATCTGCGAACTCTGAGTTTGTGCTTTTATTTATTATCTTTATTATCATCTTCATTTTTAATGTAGGGATTTAAACTGTCCTTTTGTTTTATAGCTCTTTTGCACATAGCATAGATATAGATATAGATATAGATATATTCACTGTTTTCATAGCGTTCAGTTAGCACATTAGTGTGAAGGACAGCTTTGGCCAGGATGTGGAATAGTGTGTTTTGTTAAAGAAAAAAGAAAATTGGGGCTTTTTAATTGGCCAACAAATGATGAAAATAACTGTTAGTTGCAGCTGTATTTTAATGTATACATGTTGTTTTCAAGTAATAATGTGGCGATTGATTAAACGAGAGCTTCTGTGTGCAGTGGTTTCCTCGTGGGAAGTTGTGGCGTAAGATGAGACACTGCATGTGGGCGAATAGCCAGGCTCAGGCTCATGCTAATGCTAATGCTAATGCTCAAGCTCAGGCCCAGAACCAGGCTCAGCAGAACCCCTCCGGAGACCAGCCGAAGCAGGACGCTCCTGAGAACACTGACGGTGAGATGAGATCAGAGCAGTCACTGTCCATAACTGTGTTCACTCTTCAACTTTACATTCATCAACAACTGTTTTCAACACTGATAATAATCATAAATGTTTCTTGATCCTCAAATCCTCATATTAGAGTGATTTCTGAAGGATCATGTGACACTGAAGACTGGAGTAATGATGCTGAACATTCAGCTTTGATCACAGGAATATTTTTAAATATATTCAAATAGAAAACAGTTATTTTAAATTGTCATAATATTTAATAATATTATTAATTTTTGTATTTTAATCAAATAAATGCAGCGTTGGTGAGCAGAAGAGACTCTTTTAAAACATTAACATCTTACCGACCCCAAACTGTTTGAACTGCAGTGTATATACAGTGCTATATTTCCTAATTTTTTTAATTAAGGCATTAAGTTCAATTAAGTTCATTAAGTTCAATTTCCAAAAGATGATTTTTTATTCCTCTTTTTAGTCAACTTCAGCATGGGTGTCTAAACTTATGCATAGCACTGTATGAATTATGAGCTGATAAATATTGTTACCGTGCCGCAGACCATCATCCCCGTGTGTTCCTCCACAGGCTCCGCCTCTTCCCAGGCCAACATGGAGTACCTGAAGAACATCGGAGAAGAAGTGGCGGCCTTGTTGAGTCCTCTCGGTCAGTCCCTGCTTGGGTTTCTTCCCTTCACCAAACATTATTAGCTTTAACACTGCTTTTCTGATGGGCATGTTGGGTAATAATGGCTGTTTTCTGCAGGGATAGACGTGGACATCGACGTGGAGCACGAGGGCAAGCGGGCCACAGTGACATCAGCGACTCCGGCCTCCAGCGGGCCGTCCAGCGCGCGCAGCGACAGCGGGTGTGTGGGCCTTCTGTCCCGGGGCTCGGGGCCCGGCAGCCAGAACACTGAGGAGAGCCTCAGCGAGGGGGCCAAGGTGAGACACACTCACTCACTCACTCACTCACTCACTCACACACTCACTCACTCACTCACTCACACACACACACACACACACACACACACACACCAGGTGACCCTGTTAACACTGAGCTGCTGTGCTCCTGCAGGGCCAGCGAGAGCCGGGCAGTGACGAGGAGTGGACTCACCTGAGCTCTAAAGAGGTGGACCCGTCCACAGGAGAGCTGCAGTCGCTCAGGGTGGAGGAGGACGGGCCGGGTCACACAGCGCCGCTGAACACCAGCTCCAGCTCCAGCAACACACAGGGACCCACGGGTCTGCGCGAGGCGGCGCTGTACCCACACCTCCCTCAGGGTAAGTGCATCTGTGCCGCACTAAACACTATAACCCAGCGCACATGACTCTGTGGAGCTTATGAGTGTAATGGCCAATCACAGCCGTCTCATCATAAACAACAAATTATAGATGCAGTGATTCATATCACAATGTAGAAAGCTTCAGTATTTATAACCAAGAATATGTGGAGTTTGCGTTAGATGGAAGTGATGGGGAAACGTTTGTTTCCTGCTTACTCAGTGTAATTTACTTCCAGTTTGAATAACCGTTTTGGTTCTTCATATACTAAAATAACCAATCGATGTGAAACTGCACCGACGTCCAACGGAGTATCCTAGTCCAGCCTCGTTTATAACCGTCACACAGAGCCGGCCACTTCACACACACATCTGATCTGCGTACGAACATTAGAGACGGAGGCGTTTAACGACACTGATGGAGATCTGAGGAACTGATGAAGGAAAACCACTTTAATATTCATTATGAGTCATAATCATAAATACCGTGCATGCTCACAATAACAGTTTAAATACATGAAATAATGATTTAAACTGTTTTACATCTGATACACACATTCAGATTAAATATGCCGTTCTCATTAATGGAGTTAAACACTTAAATTACATCAAATCATTACTGAGAATTTTTTTATATTCTAATAAGTAGAAATATTAGTAGTGGATGCGCTGCTTTTGACACTTCTCCTGTCATGATGTTTTAATGTTGATTAGCGCATGATAACAGCAGAACTCACAGTCTGAGGAAATATTATCACGCTAATAATGATCAATAATGCACAATAAGCCCTGTCAGTTTCCATTAAAAATATCAAGCAATTAAAGATATTATTCGGCCAGTGGAAAAGATTGAGAAAAACTTTCTCTGTAATGAATTTTTTAATTTTTTAAAGGGGGGGGTGAATTGCTCATTTTCACTCAATCTCCTGTTAATCTTGAGTACCTATAGAGTAGTATTGCATCCTTCATATCTCCAAAACGTCTTTAGTTTTATTATATTTATAAGTGAAAGATTGACTGTACCGAGTCTTTCCGGAAAAAACCGAGCGGCTGGGGGCGGGCCGTGTGGGCGGTGTGCTATAGCTGTGCTAACTGATCTAACAACAACACAGAGAGACATTTGAAGTAGTTTACTCACCATGACTGCTCGATCCTTAAGCATTAGACGATCTGCAAATAAGTCGATCTGGGCTTTGTTTATAAAACAATCATCGTCGAAATGCAGGGAACAAAGAGTCGTGCACAACCTCCGTTGATGCTTCGAAAAAACAAACTCCATCCACTATTCCCTTAACGCTGGGTTCTTTGGGAATCTGTGCAGGGTTGTCTTGCCCTGCCAACCAAAAACCCACTTCTTTGGTGACATTGACTTCCCTAAAGCCGAGCAGAGGGCTTTGAGGTAACGTACTGCTTTCGCTCTCTTCTCTCTCTGGTCTGCGAGTGCGCGCGCGGCCGCGGAGAAGTGCCCTTAGGACCCATATAAGGAAATTCCGCTCTATCTTACGTAAGACAGAGCCATACTCGAAAAAAACTTTCCGAAACTTGTGACAAACCGGAAGGAGTATTTTTGGAACAAAAATACTCCTTCAAACGTACAACTTAACTTTTGAAACTTTGTCCATGTTTAGCATGGGAATCCAACTCTTTAACAGTGTAAAAAACTCAGTATGCATGAAACAGCAATTCACCCCCCCTTTAATGAATTATTTGATTTATAGAAACACAAGGCGAGGATCGGCTACTAAATGATTATCACTGTAATGTGACGCACATCCGCATCTCATATTCTCCTGATGTCTTGTACCGTTAAACACGGCATCACGTGGATGAATATGCATATGCTAATGATATGCAGATGAGGAGCTGCACAGTTAACGAGGCGTTGTAAGCTCATCTATTGTTATTTCGGGGAGGAGACGCATGTTCAGTCTTCCTCTGACTGGGGTTATAAAGGTTCTGGAGTACACACGGGTTTAGAAAGCTGAAGAGTTTTTGCCGCACATACAATATATATATATATATTTAAAGTTCAGCACAGTTTAATGATGGAGACCCCGGTCTCGGTTGCTCAGTGCCCTGACGAGTGTGTGTCCCTCAGACGCGGACCCCAGGCTGGTGGAGTCCCTCTCCCAGATGCTGTCCATGGGCTTCTCTGACGAGGGCGGGTGGCTGACCCGACTCCTGCACGCCAAGGGCTTCGACATCGGCTCGGCTCTGGACACCATCCAGTACTGCAAGACCCCTCGCAAGTAGAGGAGCCGAGCCCTGCGGACACACCTCTGCTATACTCTACCATACTTTTATATACGCTACAATTTGCCGTAAATGTTAAGGTTACACTTTACAGTAAGGTTTCAGTTGTCAACATTAGTTTATGTACTAACAAACATAAACTAACCATGAGAAATACATTTATTAAAGTGTTTATTAATCTCCGTTAATGTTAGTTAGTAAAAATAGTCATACATTGTTTTTTCAGGTTAGCTCACAGTGCATTAATGTTAACAAATACAACATTTGATTTTAATATTAGTACTAAAAAATACTAGTAAAGTAATAAGTGCTGAAATGAATATTAAGATTAATAAATGCTAATGAAGCATTGCTCAGTTTTAGTTCATATTAACTAAAGAAGTTAAATAATGTTAACTAATGAAACCTTATTGTAAAGTGTGACCAGGATAACGATTACTCAGGTGACTAGCACATACTTAAGTTCATTACTGGCCTTTTATGCAAAATATATATATATTTTCAACATTTCTGTCATTAGAACACTTCATGCTATTAATGATCATTATCATCATCATATATGCATATTACTTACAGGTTGTGTTAAGTAAAGCTCTATATTTGTGTAATCTGAGTTTATGGATGTCATAATCAGTGAGCAGAGTTTAGTTAAAGCAGAAGCCTGGGTTGTTTAATCCTCAGTTTGAGTAAACGGATGTAATCGGGTGAATCAGTCACTGCTGGTCTTCTACACTCTGTCCTTTCTCTTCGCAATAAAAACCTTCTCCAAAATATTTGTTGTATTTGGATATTTTTATTTTTTTAATGTGTGAGACTTTGGGGAAACAGTGTAAAGGCTCCCTGAAATCTAAATCTAGTTTGTTTTTTAGTATGAATATGTCAGACTTAAGGTTATGAATAAGCTGCTGTGCTCCAAAACAATGACAAGATTCACATTTATGAGATATAATCATTCTAAACTCAGTCTCTCACTTCCGCTAAAATGGATCAGGGATTTTTATGACATCACCGTGGACTTCAGCTTCTTATCACATCATCTGTCCAATCAAATGCTTCCTAGAATCTGAAGCTCCACCCCCTATGCTATAAACACCACCTGGCCGAAGCGACCGTTGACTCGTCACAGAGCAATATGTGTTGAGTGTGTGCTCAGTTGATGAAATGCTGGAGTTTTATTGTTTACCAACTGTACGTTAGTTAAGAATGAAATGAATGAATCCTCTACTGTTGAATCTAGCGCATCATCAGCGCTCTGATTCGCTTCCATAGTGCTGTCAGTCTGTGAGGTAAACTAAACGCTATTGGCTGTCTGAAAAGGGGGAGGAGCCATTCAATATGCCCCACCTTAGCTCCTAGTGGAAATTACGTCAACGCATCAAAGCTGTGCGTATCAAGACACCTCAGTGGGACTCAGGGTGAGATATTATTCCCCTTTCACAAGATGTAATATAAATCTCTGGCGTCTCCAGAATGTCTGTGAAATTCCACCTCAAAATACCAGATTATAGCTTGTCAAATTTGCCCCTTTTTGCGTGTGAGCAAAAACACACCATTTTTGTGTGTCCCTTTAAATGCAAATGAGCTTTAGCTCCGCCTCCGTTCAGAAGAGGGCGCAGTCTTTACACAAGCTTCAGAAACTCCAGCAATAACAACACAGGCCAATCTCACTCATCCAGAATCACCAGTAGCGAGCGCATATTATAATAAGATCCTCTTCCTGAGTGAAATCTGATCGGCTTATTTTTTGACACGCTCGCAGAGAAAGGCTCACCAGAACAAACTGGGTTTCACTTTTCACGTTTTCTGTGTTGGTAGAAGCACCGGGGACTCGATATAGCACTTACACACGGACAAACTCTCATGATATTTCACCTTTAACTACCAGTGCATTTTATATTTATTGAAGAGAACATTGAAACATCACAACTTTGTTTGTTAAACATCCTTGAAAGAAAATGTTTCAGATAGAATGCATCTTAGTCTTCAAAACGTGTCGTCGAAGTCTTCATCAGTGAGAAACAGGGGGTTATAGGACAGCTTTGGCGTCTTGGCCCGTTCACAGAGTGTGTGTTCAGAACCTGAAGGCTTGAGTGTGTGACTGCTGGTGTTCCTGGACACAGAAACGCCCCACACACACGTCTCGTCATCGGGAGGAGATCTGCGCTCTTCACCATCTTCCACTTCTGTGGGATAAGCCATCGCTGTGTCATCACTGCTCTGAAGGAAAGCCTGAGCTTGATCATCATCCTCTTCCTCATCCCGATGAGTGGGAACAACACTGAGGAACTGATCCCATCTGGAGTCCTTCTCAAGCCTCTGACGCGCAGACACTGAAGGAGTTACGCTGGGTCTGGTCACGGCGACAGCTGGCGGCTTGTGCTGCTGTTTATCTCCAGGGTTCTCCACTGTGTGTGTGTGTGTGGAGCTGTAAACAGCCTGACGGGATGATGGGAGATTTGTGCGACGGCACGGGATCACATCACCTGACCCTGATCCTGAGCTGAACCTCCTGTCGTGCTGCAAGAGATATGAGAAGTCAGACCTGCGTCTCAATGTCCACTATCCACCCTAAACAGTGTGTGAGATTACAATAAGTGCGACTCAATGTCCACTATCCACCCTAAACAGTGTGTGAGATTACAATAAGTGCGACTCAATGTCCACTATCCACCCTAAACAGTGTGTGAGATTACAATAAGTGCGTCTCAATGTCCACTATCCACCCTAAACAGTGTGTGAGATTACAATAAGTGCGACTCAATGTCCACTATTCACCCTAAACAGTGTGTGAGATTAGAATAAGTGTGTCACAATGTCCACTATCCACCCTAAACAGTGTGTGAGATTACAATAAGTGTGTCTCAATGTACACTATCCACCCTAAACAGTGTGTGAGATTACAATAAGTGCGACTCAATGTCCACTATCCACCCTAAACAGTGTGTGAGATTACAATAAGTGCGACTCAATGTCCACTATCCACCCTAAACAGTGTGAGATTACAATAAGTGCGCCTTAGTGTCCACTATCCACCCTAAACAGTGTGTGAGATTACAATAAGTGCATCTCAATGTCCACTATCCACCCTAAACAGTGTGTGAGAGTAGAATAAGTGCGTCTCAATGTCCACTATCCACCCTCAACAGTGTGTGAGAGTAGAATAAGTGCGCCTCAGTGTCCACTATCCACCCTAAACAGTGTGTGAGATTACAATAAGTGCGTCTCAATGTCCACTATCCACCCTAAACAGTGTGTGAGAGTAGAATAAGTGCGTCTCAATGTCCACTATCCACCCTAAACAGTGTGTGAGATTACAATAAGTGCGTCTCAATGTCCACTATCCACCCTAAACAGTGTGTGAGAGTAGAATAAGTGCGTCTCAATGTCCACTATCCACCCTAAACAGTGTGTGAGATTAGAATAAGTGCGTCTCAATGTCCACTATCCACCCTAACCAGTGTGTGAGATTAGAATAAGTGCGTCTCAATGTCCACTATCCACCCTAAACAGTGTGTGAGATTAGAATAAGTGTGTGTGAGATTAGAGTAAGTGTGTGAGATTAGAATAAGTGTGTGAGAGATTAGAATAAGTGCGTCTCAATGTCCACTATCCACCCTAACCAGTGTGTGAGATTAGAATAAGTGCGTCTCAATGTCCACTATCCACCCTAACCAGTGTGTAAGATTAGAATAAGTGCGTCTCAATGTCCACTATCCACCCTAACCAGTGTGTGAGATTAGAATAAGTGCGTCTCAATGTCCACTATCCACCCTAACCAGTGTGTAAGATTAGAATAAGTGCGTCTCAATGTCCACTATCCACCCTAACCAGTGTGTGAGATTAGAATAAGTGCGTCTCAATGTCCACTATCCACCCTAAACAGTGTGTGAGATTACAATAAGTGCGTCTCAATGTCCACTATCCACCCTAAACAGTGTGTGAGATTAGAATAAGTGTGTGTGAGATTAGAGTAAGTGTGTGAGATTAGAATAAGTGTGTGAGAGATTAGAATAAGTGCGTCTCAATGTCCACTATCCACCCTAACCAGTCTGTGAGATTAGAATAAGTGCGTCTCAATGTCCACTATCCACCCTAACCAGTGTGTAAGATTAGAATAAGTGCGTCTCAATGTCCACTATCCACCCTAACCAGTGTGTGAGATTAGAATAAGTGCGTCTCAATGTCCACTATCCACCCTAACCAGTGTGTAAGATTAGAATAAGTGCGTCTCAATGTCCACTATCCACCCTAACCAGTGTGTGAGATTAGAATAAGTGCGACTCAATGTCCACTATCCACCCTAAACAGTGTGTGAGATTACAATAAGTGCGACTCAATGTCCACTATCCACCCTAAACAGTGTGAGATTACAATAAGTGCGCCTCAGTGTCCACTATCCACCCTAAACAGTGTGTGAGATTACAATAAGTGCGTCTCAATGTCCACTATCCACCCTAAACAGTGTGTGAGAGTAGAATAAGTGCGTCTCAATGTCCACTATCCACCCTAAACAGTGTGTGAGATTACAATAAGTGCGTCTCAATGTCCACTATCCACCCTAAACAGTGTGTGAGAGTAGAATAAGTGCGTCTCAATGTCCACTATCCACCCTAAACAGTGTGTGAGATTAGAATAAGTGCGTCTCAATGTCCACTATCCACCCTAAACAGTGTGTGAGAGTAGAATAAGTGCGTCTCAATGTCCACTATCCACCCTAAACAGTGTGTGAGATTACAATAAGTGCGTCTCAATGTCCACTATCCACCCTAAACAGTGTGTGAGAGTAGAATAAGTGCGTCTCAATGTCCACTATCCACCCTAACCAGTGTGTAAGATTAGAATAAGTGCGTCTCAATGTCCACTATCCACCCTAAACAGTGTGTGAGATTACAATAAGTGCGCCTCAATGTCCACTATCCACCCTAAACAGTGTGAGATTACAATAAGTGCGCCTCAGTGTCCACTATCCACCCTAAACAGTGTGTGAGAGTAGAATAAGTGCGTCTCAATGTCCACTATCCACCCTAAACAGTGTGTGAGATTACAATAAGTGCGCCTCAATGTCCACTATCCACCCTAAACAGTGTGTGAGATTACAATAAGTGCGTCTCAATGTCCACTATCCACCCTCAACAGTGTGTGAGAGTAGAATAAGTGCGCCTCAGTGTCCACTATCCACCCTAAACAGTGTGTGAGATTAGAATAAGTGCGTCTCAATGTCCACTATCCACCCTAAACAGTGTGAGATTACAATAAGTGCGTCTCAATGTCCACTATCCACCCTAAACAGTGTGTGAGATTAGAATAAGTGCGTCTCAATGTCCACTATCCACCCTAAACAGTGTGAGATTACAATAAGTGCGCCTCAGTGTCCACTATCCACCCTAAACAGTGTGTGAGATTACAATAAGTGCGTCTCAATGTCCACTATCCACCCTCAACAGTGTGTGAGAGTAGAATAAGTGCGCCTCAGTGTCCACTATCCACCCTAAACAGTGTGTGAGATTACAATAAGTGCGTCTCAGTGTCCACTATCCACCCTCAACAGTGTGTGAGAGTAGAATAAGTGCGTCTCAATGTCCACTATCCACCCTAAACAGTGTGTGAGATTAGAATAAGTGCGTCTCAATGTCCACTATCCACCCTAAACAGTGTGTGAGAGTAGAATAAGTGCGTCTCAATGTCCACTATCCACCCTAAACAGTGTGTGAGATTACAATAAGTGCGTCTCAATGTCCACTATCCACCCTAAACAGTGTGTGAGATTAGAATAAGTGCGTCTCAATGTCCACTATCCACCCTAAACAGTGTGTGAGATTAGAATAAGTGTGTGTGAGATTATAATAAGTGTGTGTGAGTTTAGAATAAGTGTGTGAGATTAGAATAAGTGTGTGAGAGATTAGAATAAGTGTGTGTGAGTTTAGAATAAGTGTGTGAGAGATTAGAATAAGTGTGAGATTAGAATAAGTGTGTGTGAGTTTAGAATAAGTGTGTGAGAGATTAGAATAAGTGTGAGATTAGAATAAGTGTGTGTGAGATTAGAATAAGGGTGTGAGAGATTAGAACTAGATGTACCGCATGGCGGTACAAAATATGACCGCCGCTCAGACCTGCACTGGCTTTCCACAAAAATAAATGACATGGAGCAATTTGGCTGTATTGCGTGTTTATGTATATACCTAAAAAAAGTAGTAGTATGTGCATGTCTGTCTGTGTGTGTGTGTGTATGTGTGTGTGTTTGTGTATGTGTGTGTCTGTGTGTGTGTGTGTATGTATGCGTGCGTACATGTGTGTGCGCGTGTGTGTTTGTGTGTGTGTGTCTGTGCATGTGGATTTGTATGTGTGTGTATGGGTGTGTGTCTGTGCGTGTGGATGTCAGTGTGTGTGCATGCTTGCGTTTGTTTGTATTCCTGCATGTGTGTGTGTGACAGTTAGGGTTGCCAACTTCAGAAAAGGAAAATGCGGGACAATCGTGGTTATTTATAGGAAAATGAGGGACACTCAAAATATTTGTACTGTATCACACAGTGTACGTCATTTCAGTGTCTGCAGTTAAGTTTGTGTTTAAAAGGTTATCAGACATAAACACATTTGTATTGCTTAACCTATTTATGTATTTAATTCTAAAAATAATTTTAATGTCATACATGAAAAAAGTCACATTACAAACAAACCATAGTTCAAAATAACAGCATGTATCTAAAATAGAAAGCTTTTTTAACATTATACACTAGGCTTACAGTTCAAAAGTTTGGGGTTAGTAAGATTATTTTTTGGGAAAAAAAATAAAGAAAGTAATTGCCTACTTTTATTCAGCAAGGATGCATTACATTAATCAAAAGTGACAGTTAAGGTAATGTTACAAAAGCTTTCTATGTACTTTCTAAAAGCTTTAAAACATTAATAATAATCAGAAATGTTTTTTGAGCATATTATTCCCTCAGGTAGATTACATGTTTTCTTGCGTGGCTGGATGTTAGACTCATGAACAATAATCACGTTGTTTGCATTCGCCAAAATTGATTAGCCGAAATCAAAACGTGGACAGTGAAAGGAAATTACCGTTAGCGTGAGACGAGTCCGGCTTGAAGCGGAAGCGACCAGACGGCAGAGGATGTTCGCAAATCAAACAATGATTTGTCTCAAAACAGTGATTAAAAAAAGCTGTGATTGGATGATGACAGGTGTCGGTGATCATTCTCAAGTGTCGTGGTCAGCACTGCTGCTGTTGCTGTTGTATCAGTCAGTGGTTTATCAGCTTGTCAAAAAACGGGACACGGGAGGTCACGCACGGGACAAATAAATTAGGCCCAAAATACGGGACGTCTAATTCGGGACAGTTGGCAACCTTAGTGACAGTATCATCCTAAACCAGCAACCCTTCGCTCAACACCACCATCTACAGGCCGATGAGTGTACAGTCACTAAATGTGCACATAAATGAATTTATTTTATACCCCCCCCATGGATGAAATTCTACGAAACTTAGCAGAGGATACCCCCAGAGGATGTCAAGTTAATCTTACACATGAAATATGGTGCAGTTCTGAAAATCTCAACTGAAGATAGGGGCGATTAAAGCAGAATAATATTGCATTTTCATTTTTTATGGGAGGGGCGCAAATCACAAATGAGTGATTATGGGCTAGGTTGATGTGGGCCCTTAAGAGCAACATACCATAACAATTTCTTCATCCTCGGTGCCACGGTTCAGGTAGTTATTTAGGAAAAACTGCATTTTTTGGGTTTGGGGGGGCCCAGCGCGGGGGGGGGGGGGGGGGGGGGGAAGTGGCCCCCGGGGACCAAACGAAATTTTTCCGTAAAAGT
The DNA here is from genome assembly GCF_949319135.1 of Squalius cephalus. Taxonomy (NCBI): domain Eukaryota; kingdom Metazoa; phylum Chordata; class Actinopteri; order Cypriniformes; family Leuciscidae; genus Squalius; species Squalius cephalus. Next base: position 2,617,453 of record NC_137135.1, on the reverse strand, counting down.
CTAGTGGGGCTACATGCCCACCAAATTTCATGTTCCCCAGTGTTTCGGTGTCCCTGGTATCATTGACAAAAAATTCACGGGGGCCCCAGCGTGGGGGGGGAAGTGGCCCCCGGGGACCAAACGAAATTTTTCCGTAAAAGTCTAGTAGACCAACATACCATAAAAAATTCTTCATCCTCGGTGCCACACTTCAGGTAGTTATTTAGGAAAAACTGCATTTTTTGGGTTTGGGGGGGCCCAGCGCGGGGGGGGAGTGGCCCCCGGGGACCAAACGAAATTTTTCCTTAGAAGTCTAGTGGGGCTACATGCCCACCAAATTTCATGTTCCCCGGTGCTTCGGTGTCCCTGGTATCGTTGACGAAAAATTTACTGGGGCCCCAGCGCGGGGGGGGGGGGGGGAGTGGCCCCCGGGGACCAAACGAAATTTTTCCGTAAAAGTCTAGTAGACCAACATACCATAAAAATTTCTTCATCCTCGGTGCCACGGTTCAGGTAGTTATTTAGGAAAAACTGCATTTTTGGGGGTTTGGGGGGGCCCAGCGCGGGGGGGGAGTGGCCCCCGGGGACCAAACGAAATTTTTCCGTAGAAGTCTAGTGGGGCTACATGCCCACCAAATTTCATGTTCCCCGGTGCTTCGGTGTCCCTGGTATCGTTGACGAAAAATTTACGGGGGCCCCAGCGCGCGGGGGGGAAGTGGCCCCCGGGGACCAAACGAAATTTTTCCGTAAAAGTCTAGTAGACCAACATACCATAAAAATTTCTTCATCCTCGGTGCCACGGTTCAGGTAGTTATTTAGGAAAAACTGCATTTTTTTGGGTTTGGGGGGGCCCAGCGCGGGGGGGGAGTGGCCCCCGGGGACCAAACGAAATTTTTCCTTAGAAGTCTAGTAGGGCTACATGCCCACCAAATTTCATGTTCCCCGGTGCTTCGGTGTCCCTGGTATCGTTGACGAAAAATGTACGGGGGCCCCAGCGCAGGGGGGGAGTGGCCTCCAGGGACCAAACGAAATTTTTCCGTAAAAGTCTAGTAGACCAACATACCATAAAAATTTCTTCATCCTCGGTGCCACGGTTCAGGTAGTTATTTAGGAAAAACTGCATTTTTTGGGGTTTGGGGGGGGCCCAGCGCAGGGGGGGAGTGGCCCCCGGGGACCAAACGAAATTTTTCCTTAGAAGTCTAGTGGGGCTACATGCCCACCAAATTTCATGTTCCCCGGTGCTTCGGTGTCCCTGGTATCGTTGACGAAAAATTCAGTAAGGTGACGGGAAAAAAAAAAAAAAAAAACTTTGACAATCCCTATATGACCGCTTTCGCTAGCTACGCTAGCGGCGGTCATAATAAGAGTGTGTGAGATTAGAATAAGTGTGTGAGAGATTAGAATAAGTGTGTGAGAGATTAGAATAAGTGTGTGAGAGATTAGAATAAGTGTGTGAGAGATTAGAATAAGTGTGTGAGAGATTAGAATAAGGGTGTGAGAGATTAGAATAAGGGTGTGAGAGATTAGAATAAGAGTGTGAGAGATTAGAATAAGTGTGTGAGAGATTAGAATAAGTGTGTGAGAGATTAGAATAAGTGTGTGAGAGATTAGAATAAGGGTGTGAGAGATTAGAATAAGGGTGTGAGAGATTAGAATAAGTGTGTGAGATTAGAATAAGTGTGTGTGAGATTAGAATAAGTGTGTGAGATTAGAATAATTGTGTGAGAGATTAGAATAAGTGTGTGTGAGATTGGAATAAGTGTGTGTGAGTTTAGAATAAGTGTGTGAGAGATTAGAATAAGTGTGAGATTAGAATAAGTGTGTGTGAGATTAGAATAAGTGCGTGTGGGATTAGAATAAGTGTGTGAGAGATTAGAATAAGTGTGTGAGAGATTAGAATAAGTGCGTGTGAGATTAGAATAAGTGTGAGATTAGAATAAGTGTGTGTGAGATTAGAATAAGTGTGTGTGAGATTAGAATTAGTGTGTGTGAGATTAGAATTAGTGTGTGAGATTAGAATTAGTGTCTCAATGTCCACTATCCACCCTAAACAGTGTGTGAGATTAGAATAAGTGTGTGAGATTAGAATTAGTGTGTGAGATTAGAATAAGTGTGTGAGATTAGAATAAGTGTGTGTGAGATTAGAATTAGTGTGTGAGATTAGAATAAGTGTGTGTGAGATTAGAATAAGTGTGTCCCAAAGCAGAGCATGTTGAAGAGTGTGGCAGAAGTCCCCGGATCGTCTACTATTCCCGGTGGATTTCCGAAGTGTGGATCCATGCACACTCTAAAGGCTAATATTACCCACAACTAGGGGTGGAACGGTACATGTATTCGTATTGAACCGAAACGGTACGGGCGTCACGGTTCGGTGCATGAATACACACGGAGAATACACGGTATAAAAATAAATAAAACTCGTGTGTAAATTAATTAATGTAATGCGGAACTACTGTTAGATACGCGCGTCTTTAGGGACACCTAATCTGTAGCTCCGCCTTAGCTTACCCACTCCCTATTAAGGCCTATTGTACCGAATGTTGGTTGTAGTTCCACCAGAGTTCCACTGGGGGCGATCGCCCATGAGTGCAAAATGAATGGGAGTCTATGGGGCTAGACGGATAAATTAGTCTCTTTCACCCGATTGCCGTTGAGAAATCTCAGATTTGATTGTAGGTTTTGCAAGTTCAACATGGGTTATAGGTCGAAAGTTGAATGAACGAGTATTTATGTCCTTTCGATTTCTTTCAGGTTGAGTTGTTGTTGCCCATAACACGCTAGCATTCTGCTAATGAACGCTGATTGGTCAGTGAAGGACTGATTACGACCAGAGATACCGCTTGATGGCATCGTGGCATCCGAAGCGGGACCAGAAACAAACAAAACAAAAACTCTTCTAGCACGTGTGTTTACCTGTGTCAGCTGTGTCGTGTGTTTACCTGTGTCAGCTGTGTTGTGTGTTTACCTGTGTCAGCTGTGTTGTGTGTTTGCCTGTGTCAGCTGTGTTGTGTGTTTGCCTGTGTCAGCTGTGTTGTGTGTTTGCCTGTGTCAGCTGTGTTGTGTGTTTGCCTGTGTCAGCTGTGTTGTGTGTTTACCTGTGTCAGCTGTGTTGTGTATTTACCTGTGTCAGCTGTGTTGTGTATTTACCTGTGTCAGCTGTGTTGTGTATTTACCTGTTTCAGCTGTGTTGTGTGTTTACCTGTGTCAGCTGTGTTGTGTGTTTGCCTGTGTCGGCTGTGTTGTGTGTTTACCTGTGTCGGCTGTGTTGTGTGTTTGCTTGTGTCAGCTGTGTTGTGTGTTTCCCTGTGTCAGCTGTGTTGTGTGTTTACCTGTGTCGGCTGTGTTGTGTGTTTACCTGTGTCAGCTGTGTTGTGTGTTTACCTGTGTCAGCTGTGTGTTTGCCTGTGTCAGCTGTGTTGTGTGTTTGCCTGTGTCAGCTGTGTGTTTGCCTGTGTCAGCTGTGTTGTGTGTTTGCTTGTGTCAGCTGTGTGTTTGCCTGTGTCAGCTGTGTTGTGTGTTTGCCTGTGTCAGCTGTGTTGTGTGTTTCCCTGTGTCGGCTGTGTTGTGTGTTTCCCTGTGTCAGCTGTGTGTTTGCCTGTGTCAGCTGTGTTGTGTGTTTACCTGTGTCAGCTGTGTTGTGTGTTTCCCTGTGTCGGCTGTGTTGTGTGTTTGCCTGTGTCAGCTGTGTTGTGTTTCCCTGTGTCAGCTGTGTTGTGTGTTTACCTGTGCCAGCTGTATTGTGTGTTTACCTGTGTCGGCTGTGTTGTGTGTTTACCTGTGTCAGCTGTGTTGTGTGTTTACCTGTGTCAGCTGTGTTGTGTGTTTGCCTGTGTCAGCTGTGTGTTTGCCTGTGTCAGCTGTGTTGTGTTTACCTGTGTCAGCTGTGTTGTGTGTTTGCTTGTGTCAGCTGTGTTGTGTGTTTCCCTGTGTCGGCTGTGTTGTGTGTTTGCCTGTGTCAGCTGTGTCGTGTGTTTACCTGTGTCGGCTGTGTTGTGTGTTTACCTGTGTCAGCTGTGTGTTTGCCTGTGTCAGCTGTGTTGTGTGTTTGCCTGTGTCAGCTGTGTTGTGTGTTTACCTGTGTCGGCTGTGTTGTGTGTTTACCTGTGTCAGCTGTGTGTTTGCCTGTGTCAGCTGTGTTGTGTGTTTGCCTGTGTCGGCTGTGTTGTGTGTTTGCCTGTGTCAGCTGTGTTGTGTGTTTGCCTGTGTCGGCTGTGTTGTGTGTTTACCTGTGTCGGCTGTGTTGTGTGTTTACCTGTGTCAGCTGTGTTGTGTATTTCCCTGTGTCAGCTGTGTTGTGTGTTTACCTGTGTCAGCTGTGTTGTGTATTTCCCTGTGTCAGCTGTGTTGTGTATTTCCCTGTGTCAGCTGTGTTGTGTATTTCCCTGTGTCAGCTGTGTTGTGTGTTTACCTGTGTCAGCTGTGTTGTGTATTTCCCTGTGTCAGCTGTGTTGTGTGTTTACCTGTGTCAGCTGTGTTGTCGATTAGTGGTGCAACGGATCATCATTGATCCGTGATCCGTTCGGATCAATATCTTCGGTTCGGCACACACGTGATCCGCGGATTGATTTATGAAAAAAATAAATAAAAATTTTGCGCATGTTCAGTCCACACAGCGTGGTGATGACGAGCGGAGGAACGGAGGAGCTTGAACGCCCCGCGTCATTTAAATCCCCTGTATGGGAGCATTTTGGGCTGCGCGGAAAACGCGTGCATGCTAAAAATAGAATAGAAAAATATGTTTATATATCATTTTGACACGAATACATAATAAATGTCGCTAGGTTTTGACATAAATGCAAATATAAATTTAATTTAAAAAAATATTATCGATTTTCAAATACTGCACCTGTCAATACAGAACGAAATATTCTATAGCCAACACTGCCGACGTTGTCTTTGCTGCTATATATTTACATTTAACATGAAGTATAGGCCTTCCACAACTCTCTTCCCATATGTCAAATATATCACCAATGAGGCTTATCATCACCTAGCAGCAGCAGCGCCGCGTCAGACACGTTTCTGGTGTGCAAAGACATGGAAAACACCACGCAAACGCCATGCAGCTGACACGCAACAGAAACGCCACGCTCACGCCATGCAGCCAGTGTGTGGCCGGCCTAAGTTGTTTTTCATTAAGTTTTCATTAAGATATTATGCCTTGTGCACTTTAAGTTGATTTTATATATTTTAATTTAATAATTTAAAAGTGTTAATAAACAAAAAGACAACATTTATGTTTGTTTTATGTCTTTTTTTTTTTTTTTTTTGCTGATCCGAAAAATTATCCGATCCGTGACTCTGATCCGAGAAACGATCCGAACCGTGAGTTTTTTGATCCGTTGCACCCCTATTGTCGATGCCTCGAGAGAAAAGAAAGTGCAGAGCGTGAAAGCACCAAAGTGACTGAAGGATTGCCGTAAAGCAGTATCTCTGGTCGTACGATGTGTGTGACGTCACTGACATTTTAAAAGACTTTTTAAAGCAAATAAGTGACTCTAAAAAATCTAACACCCAGCAATGTGTAATTTCTTTGCATCTCCTTTTGAATACAACATTCAAATTACTAGACAAAAAATTATATCCTGAGAAAAGTGGATTTTGAGGGGTATAGCGCCATAGACCTCCATTCATTCTGCACTCGTCCTGTGAGCGCCCTCATGTGGAGCCGGAGTGGCACTGCAGCCAGTTCAGAAGCTGGAAGTTTACTGAGAGTGGAAGTTCTCCCCTTATTAGACATTCTCTGCTATAATCATAGACAGGCTAGCTATAATGGACAGGCTGCGATGTCAAGTTTGCAATGCTGGAATATGTTGTGTGTGTGCCTGCGTGCGTACGTGTGTGTGTGTTGAGAGAGGCGCGGGCGCGATCGAACAGTGGAAACATAAAAACATACTTCGTCATTTTGTTCATAGGACAACATTCAAACTGCAAAGTGTTTACTTATATTTGTGTACACTCGCAATAAAACACAACATTGTGCTTTTGTCAAACTGTAACCTACAACTGTCACCCAACACAGTGAGTAAGTTACACATTCTACATTGATTAAAAGAAAATCAAATTTGTTTTTAATAGTAGTATTATTTTATACAGAAATAAATTATCTATAATTCAGATGAGAATAAAGTTAGTGTTAATTAAAATTAAGGAAAACAAATATATTGATCTGAAATATAGCAAATTAATTTTAAATTCATTCAGGTACAATTACCAAACATATCTCAAGGTCTTTTTGTCTTTTTATTAATTTAATTAATAAACTAATTATATAAAACTATTGTCAATGCACTACAAATAAACTGGTTCTATGCCTTTACTTTATTAATAAAACTTATTTAAAAAATACAAGGCATTGTTAAACTTAAGACATTTATTTTCCTTTGGTGGTACAGCCTGAGACATGCACAATAAAAAAAAATGCCTTCTACATTTTTGTTTTGCTTTTCCCTCCATTGTACTGAACTCGTACCGAACCGTGATGTCTGAACCGAACCGTGACTTCTGTGTACCGTTCCACCCCTACCCACAACCCATTGCGCTTTGGAGCAGGAACTACAAACACGAGTAGAAAGTGTTAAAAAACTACAAAACAGGGCGGATGTGTGCGACCGACGGTGAGAGGTTTAGATAAAGGTTTGAGTGACTAATCAAAGTTTAACCTGATAGAAAAATATGTATTTAATATTATCCATGTTATATTTCCTCTGCAATAACAATGTGGACTTTTATAAAGATCCGTTTGGCCATTCACTTTTAAATGCATCATTAATAATGTATTAATACGAGGAGAGTCTCGCCATGAAAGACTTGCGACTGCAGATCAACATTTCTCTCAGATACAGGAGGACATTAAATGAAATGTGGAGGATTCTACTTTGACAAGATGATTGACAGGTCAGTTTGAGTGACAGGATGCGTGTAACTTAGCCTGGTAATACCAGACTCTGCTACTTCACTTTGCTTCGTAGACAGAGTCTGGAATGGCATAACAGAGAAGTGTTTTCTCTCTTGCTAGGGGGCGCTTGTCTGAAGTTTAAAATCATTGGTTACCCGTAAGCCAATCACATTACGTTTGGTTATGGCGTGTGTTATGCGCATGCTCAGCCGCATTTAACTTTCACTGTAAACACATGTATGATGCAAAAACTAAACCATCGAGCGAAATACCGGAGTGAACATGGCTGTGAACGACTTTTGCAGGTTAAGTGAAGTAAATCTACGCATCCACGGTACAATCAGCGTGTACGTCACGGCTCTCAGCCCGCCCTCTGTTCGTTGATTGGCCCGGCTGTTTCCAGACCGGTGGAAAACAGAAAGCTCTGAAGCTGTCTCAGACTGAGTACAGAAGCGAAATGAAATTGAGCGGAAGTACGAAGTCTGACGTAGTCAGGCTACGTGTAACTAAGCAACGGAGAGCAACGGTTAAATACACTATTGTATGATGTGATAGTGTGTCCTAAAGCTTGTGTACTCTTCTATACACACTCAGAAGTATCTGCTTTGTCGTCACAGAAAGAGTACACACTTGAGGGCGTAGTATAAGCCGGCGAACTGAGACGCAGCAAGAGTGAAATGTGTTTTCTCCTAGATCAGGGTATTTTGCAGATGTGTGTGTGTGTGTGTGTGTGTGTGTGTGTTACCAGATGTGGCCTCTTCAGCCCAGAGCAGCCGGTCCAGAACTCCTCTTCCTCACACACATCAGGAGAACGCTTCACACCGGAGCCTTTCTGCCTTTTCCTGTTCACAAACACTACACAGCGTTAAACACTGCTCTTTCTTCACATGGTTAATAATAAAGTCTGAAAATACTAGACAAGTTAAACATTTTCCATGATGCTTTTGTGCGAAGATTCTTTGTTTTTATTAATAATTACAAGTTTCTCAACTCTTTCCCCGCCAGCAGTGTTGGTCACTTCCACAAGACGGCCCTCAGAATATTTGTTTATATGAACATCTGAACAGGCAATATATCAAAACAAAGAGGGTCTCTTTGTCGAGAGCCGAGAGCTGAGAGAAATCTGAATCATTCCCTTCCGAATCTCACAGAGACGGAGAGTGTGAGTAGGAGCTGTCCATGAGCTTGGAGCAGGAGCAACTTTTGCTTATTCTGATTAATTACTTTGTCATTTTGCCTCCACGTCCCCCCGATCGCCCGCGAGCTTCTCCTCCTGTCCATACGGTAATCTCTCTACTGTGCGACAGAGAGTCGTGTGGTTATGACACAATCGTTAGCCTATTTTTACAAAAACTGCTTCTACGGGGCCATAACGTAAGATACAAGTAAATGGAGCCTTTTATACATTTTCGTGTTTCTTTAGAAATAAATAATGGACAAATGGAGTCTTTAAACGCCTCAGATGTAAAGTTATTCACTGTCAAAGTGACGCCAAAATGAATGGGAGTCAATGGCTCGCTAACAGCAGGTGATGGTCTGCTAATCAATGGCGGCGCCCGGGGAAGCTTCAGTTTCCGGCTGATGGATTACCCCCTTGGCAGTACATCAGTTTCTTCTTCTTCTCCTGTGTTTGGATCAGGAGATGCTGTGCTGTGTAATAGCGCCCCCTACAGTATAACAGTGGACACATTGAAAGCTGGAGGAGCTCGTCAGCGGCGGGGGAAGAGTTGATAGCCACAGTATTGAGCCTTGCTAACTCATGAAGCTGACCTGGTTCCCTGGCTTCTGAACCTCTGTGTTTCTGTATAGATGTGCCGGTCCTCTTCCTCCTCATCTTCATCTGGACCCTCAGATGTGGCATCGGTGTATTTACTCCAGCGGCTCACATGATGACACGCTCCCTGACACAGGCACAGAGACATGACAATCGCATCATTTCTCTTCATGATGAGCGTCCATCAGTGCTTTACCTGTGGTTTACTCCTCTGATCTCCATCCAAGCCTTCATCCTCTTCCTCTTCCTCATCCTCTTCCTCATCCTCTTCCCTTTAAAACAGTTGGTCAGAGGGTCAGTCACGTGAAGCTCCCCTTCCTTCACATATTCATCTACTCAAAAATGCTTTGCATTAAAAACTGCATATCATACACATGATGAGGCTTTATGAATTTCTTCATTACAATTATTTTTTTATATTTTTGGGGTGAAAAAGTAAAAGATATCAGGGTTGAACTGTCCTGATATCATAAAGTAATTAAAATATTGAAAAAAATAATAATCCGACAAACTTTTAACGGATTAACAGAACTACTCTACATCTTAATTATTCTTGAGAAGCTTTAGTCTACCACTCAGTCATGTGGTGCACACTAACGGTTTAAAGTCTCTTAAATATCAGATCATTTGACCTTTTATTGACAAGATAAATATAGTGTTTACCTTGGAGAATATATATATTAAAACTTTTTTTCATTTTTTATGATGATTAAGATTTGTACACTCACATGCATTCAAGGTGAAAAGAAAATGATAAATAGCCTGAAAATATATTTAACAACTTTAGGCTGGCTGTAACCAGTGTTGGGGAAAGATATTTCAAAAAGTAATGTAATTACAATAGCAGAGAGTTCCTACAGCACTGATCAGGGTTAGGGTTAGGGTTAGGGTTAGTTAGCTAAACCTGACTCTGAGGTAGGAGTAAATGGTTAGGGTTAGGGTTAGGGTTAGGGTTAGGGTTAGTTAGCTAGACCTGACTCTGAAGGAGGAGTAAATGAGTTCCTCCAGAAGGAGTCCTAGTTCCTGCGGGGCGAACACACGCCAACACCCGGGACAGTCAGCTCTAGAACTATGAACTGTTCCTCCGGTACGAGAGCCGTTAATACTCCATTATTACTCCCTGAAATAACTAATTGTGTTACTTAATTACTACTGTCTACGGAAAGTAATGCATTACGTTACTTCTTTCTCAGCTGGGCTAGGCTTGCTTGCCTAATAACAAACAAAGTTAAACACAAAGTACATTTGAGTTATTTAACATTTAATTGCAGGTTTGCATGATATTCTGAGTTTGCATTTCAGTGTTTTACTCTTTATGAGGAATATGAGTCTGTGTGTGTGTCAGTGAGAGGAGTAAATGCTCACATTACATCTACAATCCCCATCATGTTCACACACACACACACACACACACACACACACACACACACACACACACACACACACACACACACACACACACCTCTGCACTTACCCACAATCCCTCTCTACATGAGGACAGCAGAGCCAACAGTATATGAGAAAACTAACATGCGTTACTCAGTTGGAAACATAACTCAGAGATTTTGTTGTAAATGTAAAAGTAATGAGTTACTAGTTACTTGAAAAAGTAATCTGATTACATTACTGGCGTGACCTGTGATGCGTTACTCCCATCAGAGGAGTGTCTTCAGAGTGTGTGTGTGTTTCTCACTGCTGTGACCCGAGTGTGTGTGTGTGTGTGTGTTTGTCACCGCTGTGACCCGAGTGTGTGTGTGTTTCTCACCGCTGTGACCCGAGTGTGTGTGTGTGTGTGTGTGTTTGTCACCGCTGTGACCCGAGTGTGTGTGTGTGTGTGTTTCTCACCGCTGTGACCCGAGTGTGTGTGTGTGTGTGTGTTTCACCGCTGTGACCCGAGTGTGTGTGTGTGTGTTTCTCACCGCTGTGACCCGAGTGTGTGTGTGTGTGTGTGTGTTTCTCACCGCTGTGACCCGAGTGTGTGTGTGTGTTTCTCACCGTTGTGACCCGAGTGTGTGTGTGTGTGTGTGTTTCTCACCGCTGTGACCCGAGTGTGTGTGTGTCCTCCAGTTGTCCTCGCAGAGCATTGAGCTTCTGAACATGCCGTCTACAGTCCGCTGCCACCCCCCGACCAAACTCCTGCAACACACACACACACACACACACAGTGAACGCTGACACACACCCGGACTCACCACACCAGGACAGGTCACGCTGTGCTTGTGTTTCATTACCTTCCTCAGCGACTGCTTCTCTCCACACACTTTACACACCCAGCTCTTGCTCTTCTTCACCTGGAGGAGGAGATCTTTACTCTACTGTTGCTGACACTGAGAGTCAGTTTAGCAGTGACATCAATATCACAAATCGATTTCAATATAGGTTTGTTCGTATGTCCGGTACAGCACGTTAATCTTTCTTAAAAGGGTAAGATCACCAAAATATGAAGATTCAGTTCTGCATGCGTCGTGATGCTCTCATGAATGCACGTGGAGATTAATATTTTGTAAATAAAGTGATAAATTATGTTTTATTGAGAAAACAAAGCACTTGTGTCACATCATAAAGCTGAGGTTAAACTACTGGAGTCACATGATGACTTTACTGACGTCTTTACTGGCTTTCTGGGGCTTGACAGTGGTACCGTAGTTGCATAGACTGTCAATGGAGGGACAGACATCTCTCAGATTTCATCAAAACCATCTTCATTCTGGAGATGAACAACGGTCTTACGGGTTTGGAACGACATGAGGAAGAGTAAATATTGACTGAATTTACATTTTTGGGTGAACTAACCCTTTAAGATAAAGCTGTAAACTATACAGGAGTCCTGCCACTACATTACTATAATATTACAGGTTAAAGTTAACAACAGTCCAAATTAAATTAAACTGCTATTTATTTTTACATATAATAAGCAACACTTCAATATATAAATATATATACAAAATATTTTAAATTGCACATAAGGACGGTTTTGATTATATAATTCGGTGCCTGTCATTAAAACTTCTTATGACAGTTTATTTAAATATACAATAAACATCACTACATTTTAAGTACAAATATAATGTATGTGTAATATACAGTGCATATTATTTATCAAAACGTTCCTCTGGAGTTATTTTTTCAAGTTAACGAATGAATGCCGTAATAAAACTGACAGATTTGTAGAGCTCAGAGTATATTTCATATCAAAAGTAACAACGCTCATATTGTCAGTATGTTTAGTGAAGCTTTAATCACAATCATCTGCAAACATGGATGATCTAGAATTAAAGAGCTGATATCGGTAATCGATTAATCAAACCGGTTTAGCGTTAATTCTGAACGAAAGGGGACAGGAAAATAAAGATTACCTGCTGTACTTGAAAGGTTTGACAGGAGAAACATCTCACAACATGAAACTCTTGAACCATGTTGGGTAGTTTCTACAGTCCGGAGAATAAAAGTACATTTATTTCACTCGTATGAAAGATAGAGCTCATATTTGTGTTTCGCGCCCACTGTTTGTTTTCTTCTTCTTCTTCTACGGGTTCCTCTCGAGCAGAGCAGGAAATGACGTCAGAGGCGCACACCGAGGAACGAACGAACGTGTGTGTGAGTGTGTGTGTGAGTGTGTGTGTGCGCGTGGGTTGTTTTGTAACAAATGTAAATTGGAGAAAGGCATGGCTTTTGCCAAGTAAATTTTGTGTATCCAACAAAATTAAGGAAATTAATTATAAAATCCTTCAAAAAATCGATCAACTCGTCCATTTCTAAATATTGTGATATTGATGAAACTTGCTCTTTGTGGTTCTGTTGAAGAAACAGCTGCCCATTTATTCTGTAGTTGTAGTATAACCAACACACTTTATGCTGATTTAAACACTTGTGTTTTTAGCTCTACTAATGTGAACCCTACTTTCAATCTTAAAGAAATGATCTGTTATGATGAAAACCCAAAGCTGCTGTCCCTTGAATATGTTGTTAATCTCTTTATCTTGTGTGCAAAACTCTTCATTCACAAGCAAACATGGCTTAAGTCTCCTTCACACTTTCCTCTTTTCTTGCTGAATTTAACTCTTTTATTTCATCCCTTAGACTTATAAATAACAAAAAAGTGCAAAATTCCTGATGCATTATGACGATGTATTCAAAGATATGATTTAACCTTATTATTGTGCTTTTCTTTTCAGAGTAATTATATTTTTTGATGTATGCATCATATTTTTTGATGTTCATTGAAAGATATACAACCACACTTCATTTCCCTGATCATGTATTTATGCATGTATAAGTTCTGCAATAAAAAAAAAATTATATCACTCTCAAACATACACACATACCTGGCAAGTTTCACTATTTTAATGAGAACACACACACACACACACACACACACACACACACACACACACAGTTTGAGAGACTTTGGTCTTTATTGATCAGCGAGTGTCACTGTAAGCACTTTGTGATTCAGCTCCAAAATTAAAACAAAGTTTCATTGTAATAGAAAAGCAACAATAAAAGAACAGCTGGACGGAAGAATATTCCCTTTCAATAATGCAGTAAATCAAGACGTTTAACCTATTGATTAACAAGCTGAAATCAACATGTAGAACTGCTAAATTATTTCATAACTGTCTGCACTTGCAGCATTAAACATCATTAGATGTCTGTCATCATAGTGTCTCAATGATTATGTTAAAACAACTATTTCATCTGTGCACTTCAGTTAAAATCACCTTCACTCCACTAAAAGACTCGAGTGTCTGGATACGGTTTCAAAGATAGTGTTGCAGAGTGTCAAAGATATGGATGTGGATTCACTTTCAACTGAGTTTTTTTGTACAGTTGTATTCAAGTTTAAAATATAAAAGAAAATGAAAGATGCTTCAATGATGCACTTTAAAATGTTTTGTGGCCCCAGCCAAGTAATCCTAGCACAGTTCTGAGTCCCGTGAGCAGAGGAGGATCATGGGTCACTTGAGGGAGAAGCCGCCGCTGAATCCCGATGAGAAGGCAAACGGACTGAGCTTATAGCCAGAGCCGCTGTAGAACTTATTCTGAAACTCCACCCTGAGAGAGAGAGAGAGAGAGAGAGAGAGACAGAGAGAGAGAGGAGAGAGAGAGAGATAGACAGCGTCTCTGATTAATAGAGCTCTAGTGGCGTTTTTTTTAGATGTTTTTATGCAAAAATGCTTCTTACAGGGTTAATTTGAGTGAGAGAGAGAGAGTGAGAGAGTGAGTGAGTGAGTGAGTGTGTGTTAGTCGGTGAGTGAGAGAGAGTTAGTCGTGAGTGAGTGAGTGAGTGAGTGAGTGAGTGAGTGAATGAGTGTGTGTTAGTCGGTGAGTGAGTGAGTGAGAGAGAGTTAGTCGTGAGTGAGTGAGTGAGTGAGTGAGTGAGTGAGTGTGTGTTAGTCGGTGAGTGAGTGAGTGAGTGAGTGAGTGAGTGAGTGAGAGAGAGAGAGAGAGAGAATGTGAGTGAGTGAGTGAGTGAGTGAGTGAGTGAGTGAGTGAGTGAGTGAGTGAGTGAGTGAGAGAGAGAGAGAGAGAGAGAGAGAGAGAGAATGTGAGTGAGTGAGTGAGTGAGTTTACTCAAAGTCCAAAGAAAAACGCCAAACAACGGATGCAGGGCAGAATTAGGCCAATACCCTCTCCTTCTAAACATCCAAAAAAGAGCCATCAAATTCTGGAAACACCTGAAAACAAGCGACCCCAACTCATACCACTACAGAGCCCTCAAACACCAAGAGCTGAGCGTAGCGAGGAGTCCCCTGTGCCAGCTGGTGCTGAGACTGACTGAGCTCTCTCCTGCAGAGATCAGCTCGCCTCAGCACACACACACACTCACACACATTCGGCCAGCACAAATTATCAACACAGAACAAGACAAGTACATCACCCATTGGACAAACACCATTCAAAACCAACACAAACTGGAATGTTATTCGGCACTAAATCGAGAATACACTGTTGCGAGCTACCTGAGCACAGTGAGTGATGTGAAGCTCAGGAAAACCCTGACGATGTACAGACTCAGCGAGCACAGCCTGGCCATCGAGACGGGCCGGCGCAGACAGACCTGGCTCTCCCGTGAGGACAGACTCTGCTCAAACTGCATCCTGGGAGTGCCGGAGACCGAGCTGCACTTCCTCACAGAATGCCCAAAATATGAACACATCAGAGACCAATATTACCCCAAAATCAATAAGATATTTCCCCAATTTAACACCTGTAATCCAACTCAAAAACTCAGATTCATCCTTGGCGAAGAAGCCAAATGCTCCAATATAGCAGCGAGACTAGTAGCATCTCTCCACATCCTGAGGGACGAGCAGAGCAGCAGACACCCAATACACACACACACACCCACAGCCTAACACACCCCATCACACACACACACACACACACACACACACACAGCCTAACCCATCCCATCACACCTACACACATATATAATGTTCAAGTTCAGTGTTTATTTTTGTTTTTTATATACATGATCTCTGCAATATAATCCTTTTTATTTTATTTATTAATCTTTGTTTACACTATT
>NC_137135.1:2397270-2599770 GCF_949319135.1 Squalius cephalus | reverse complement strand
TTCAGACGGGCAGGTCCAGTTGTGCTTCAGATCAGGCAAATCATTATATTCAATTTCAGAGCATCATTATCTAATGCTTTGCAAATCTGTTTGAATGAATCATTAAAAATAACTAGTTAAAAGAATGATTAATATAAAAAACGATTTCCCTCTCACCTCCTCTTCTCCTCCTCTTGCATCCTCCTCTCCCTGGTGAGTATTAATAGAGCCGTTTTCTGCTAGCAGAGGACGCCTGTCTCCCTACAGAGAACCAGAGTATAGTTATACACACACACACACACACACACACACTCACTGTGCTCACAGTAAATCACACTCACAGTGCTCACACTCACTGTACTGACTGTACTCACACTCACTGTGCTCACACTCACTCTACTCACAGTACTCACAGTACTCACTCTACTCACTCTACTCACACTCACTGTACTCACACTCACTCTACTCACACTCACTCTACTCACACTCACTCTACTCACAGTACTCACTGTAATCACACTCACTGTACTCACTGTACTCCCACCCACTGTGCTCACACTCACTGTACATACACTCACTGTACTGACTGAACTCTCACTCACTGTGCTCACTCACTGTGCTCACACTCTCTACTCACACTCACTGTACTCACTGAACTCTCACTCACTGTGCTCACACTCACTGTGCTCATACTCACACTCACTGTGCTCACACTCACTGTGCTCACACTCACTGTACTCACACTCACTGTACTCACACTCACTGTACTCACACTCACTGTACTCACACTCACACTCACTGTACTCACACTCACTGTACTCACACTCACTGACTCACACTCACTGTACTCACACTCACTGTACTGATTTTACTCAGTCACTGCACTCACTGACTCACACTCACTGACTCACACTCACTGACTCACACTCACTGACTCACACTCACTGACTCACACTCACTGACTCACACTCACTGACTCACACTCACTGACTCACACTCACTGACTCACACTCACTGTACTCACACTCACTGACTCACACTCACTGACTCACACTCACTGTACTGATTTTACTCAGTCACTGTACTCACTGTACTCACACTCACTGTGCTGACTGTACTCACTGTACTCACACTCACTGTACTGACTGTACTCACTCACTGACTGTACTCACTGTACACACTCACTGTACTCACACTCACTGTACTGATTGTACACACTCACTGTACTCACTCACTGTTCTCACACACACTCACTGTACTCACACTCACTGTACTCACACTCACTGTACTCACACTCACTGTACTCACACTCACTGTACTCACACTCACTGTACTCACACTCACTGTACTCACTCTCACTGTACTCTCTCACTGTACACTGTACTCACTCTCACTGTTCTCTCACTGTACTCTCACTGTACTCTCACTGTACTCTCACTGTACACACTCACTGTACACACTGTACACACTCACCGTACTCACTCACTGTACTGGCTGTACTCACACTCACTGTACTCACTGTACTCACACTCACTGTACTCACACTCACTGTACTCACACTCACTGTACTCACTGTACTCACAGTACTCACTGACTGTACTCACTCACTGTACACACTGTACACACTCACCGTACTCACTCACTGTACTGGCTGTACTCACACTCACTGTACTCGCTGTACTCTCACTCACTGTACTGACTGTACTCTCACTCACTGTACTGACTGTACTCACACTCACTGTACTCACACTCACTGTACTCACACTCACTGTACTCACACTCACTGTACTCACACTCACTGTACTCACACTCACTGTACTCACACTCACTGTACTCACACTCACTGTACTCACACTCACTGTACTCACTGTACTCACACTCACTGTACTCACACTCACCATACTGACTGTACCCACAGACTGTACTCACACCCACTGTACAGACTGTACTCACAGTACTCACACTCACAGTACTCACACTCACTGTACTCACACTCACTGTACTCACACTCACTGTACTCACACTCACTGTACTGACTGTACTCACACTCACTGTACTCACACTCACTGTACTCACACTCACTGTACTCACACTCACTGTACTCTCTCACTGTACACTGTACTCACTCTCACTGTACTCTCACTGTACTCTCTCACTGTACTCTCACTGTACTCTCACTGTACACACTCACTGTACACACTGTACACACTCACCGTACTCACTCACTGTACTGGCTGTACTCTCACTCACTGTACTGGCTGTACTCACACTCACTGTACTCGCTGTACTCACACTCACTGTACTCACACTCACTGTACTCACACTCACTGTACTCACAGTACTCACTGACTGTACTCACTCACTGTACACACTGTACACACTCACCGTACTCACTCACTGTACTGGCTGTACTCACACTCACTGTACTGACTGTACTCTCACTCACTGTACTGACTGTACTCTCACTCACTGTACTGACTGTACTCACACTCACTGTACTGACTGTACTCACACCCACTGTACTGACTGTACTCACACTCACTGTACTCACACTCACTGTACTCACACTCACTGTACTCACACTCACTGTACTCACACTCACTGTACTCACACTCACCATACTGACTGTACCCACAGACTGTACTCACACCCACTGTACTGACTGTACTCACAGTACTCACACTCACAGTACTCACACTCACTGTACTCACACTCACTGTACTCACACTCACTGTACTCACACTCACTGTACTCACACTCACTGTACTGACTGTACTCACACTCACTGTACTCACACTCACTGTACTCACACTCACTGTACTCACACTCACTGTACTCACACTCACTGTACTCACGCTCACTGTACTCACTGTACTCACACTCACTGTACTCACACTCACCATACTGACTGTACCCACAGACTGTACTCACACCCACTGTACTGACTGTACTCACAGTACTCACACTCACAGTACTCACACTCACTGTACTCACACTCACTGTACTCACACTCACTGTACTCACTCACCGTACTCACACTCACTGTACTGACTGTACTCACACCCACTGTACTGACTGTACTCACACCCACTGTACTGACTGTACTCACACCCACTGTACTGACTGTACTCACACCCACTGTACTGACTGTACTCACACCCACTGTACTCACACTCACTGTACTCACTCTCACTGTACTCACTCTCACTGTACTCTCTCACTGTACTCTCTCACTGTACTGACTGTACTCACACCCACTGTACTGACTGTACTCACACCCACTGTACTGACTGTACTCACACCCACTGTACTGACTGTACTCACACCCACTGTACTGACTGTACTCACACCCACTGTACTGACTGTACTCACACCCACTGTACTGACTGTACTCACACCCACTGTACTGACTGTACTCTCTCACTGTACTCACTGTACACACTCATTGTACTCACTGTACTCACACTCACTGTACTCACTGTACTCTCACTGTGCTCACACTCACTGTACACACTCACCGTACTCACTCACTGTACTGACTGTACTCACTCACTGTACTGACTGTACTCACACCCACTGTACTCACTGTACTCACACTCACTGTACTCACACTCACTGTACTCACACTCACTGTACTCACACTCACTGTACTCACACTCACTGTACTCACTCTCACTGTACTCACTCTCACTGTACTCTCTCACTGTACTGACTGTACTCACACCCACTGTACTGACTGTACTCACACCCACTGTACTGACTGTACTCACACCCACTGTACTGACTGTACTCACACCCACTGTACTGACTGTACTCTCTCACTGTACTCACTGTACACACACTCATTGTACTCACTGTACTCACACTCACTGTACTCACTGTACTCTCACTGTGCTCACACTCACTGTACACACTCACCGTACTCACTCACTGTACTGACTGTACTCACTCACTGTACTGACTGTACTCACACCCACTGTACTGACTGTACTCACACTCACTGTACTCACTCACTGTACTCACACTCACACTCATTGTACTCACTGTACTCACACTCACTGTACTCACACTCACTGTACTCACACTCACTGTACTCACACTCACTGTACTCACACTCACTGTACTCACACTCACTGTACTCACACTCACTGTACTCACACTCACTGTACTCACACTCACTGTACTCACACTCACTGTACTCACTGTACTCACACTCACTGTACTCACACTCACCATACTGACTGTACCCACAGACTGTACTCACACCCACTGTACTGACTGTACTCACAGTACTCACACTCACAGTACTCACACTCACTGTACTCACACTCACTGTACTCACACTCACTGTACTCACTCACCGTACTCACACTCACTGTACTGACTGTACTCACACCCACTGTACTGACTGTACTCACACCCACTGTACTGACTGTACTCACACCCACTGTACTGACTGTACTCACACCCACTGTACTGACTGTACTCACACCCACTGTACTCACACTCACTGTACTCACTCTCACTGTACTCACTCTCACTGTACTCTCTCACTGTACTCTCTCACTGTACTGACTGTACTCACACCCACTGTACTGACTGTACTCACACCCACTGTACTGACTGTACTCACACCCACTGTACTGACTGTACTCACACCCACTGTACTGACTGTACTCACACCCACTGTACTGACTGTACTCACACCCACTGTACTGACTGTACTCTCTCACTGTACTCACTGTACACACTCATTGTACTCACTGTACTCACACTCACTGTACTCACTGTACTCTCACTGTGCTCACACTCACTGTACACACTCACCGTACTCACTCACTGTACTGACTGTACTCACTCACTGTACTGACTGTACTCACACCCACTGTACTGACTGTACTCACACTCACTGTACTCACACTCACTGTACTCACACTCACTGTACTCACACTCACTGTACTCACTCTCACTGTACTCACTCTCACTGTACTCACTCTCACTGTACTCTCTCACTGTACTGACTGTACTCACACCCACTGTACTGACTGTACTCACACCCACTGTACTGACTGTACTCACACCCACTGTACTGACTGTACTCACACCCACTGTACTGACTGTACTCTCTCACTGTACTCACTGTACACACACTCATTGTACTCACTGTACTCACACTCACTGTACTCACTGTACTCTCACTGTGCTCACACTCACTGTACACACTCACCGTACTCACTCACTGTACTGACTGTACTCACTCACTGTACTGACTGTACTCACACCCACTGTACTGACTGTACTCACACTCACTGTACTCACTCACTGTACTCACACTCACACTCATTGTACTCACTGTACTCACACTCACTGTACTCACACTCACTGTACTCACACTCACTGTACTCACACTCACTGTACTCACACTCACTGTACTCACACACTGTACTCACACACTGTACTCACACTCACTGTACTCACACTCACTGTACTCACACTCACTGTACTCACACTCACTGTACTCACACTCACTGTACTCACACTCACTGTACTCACTGTACACACTTGTTGGAGCCAGACTTGCTTTCTTTATTATGGTTTGAGTCGAATTATGATAATGTGTTTTGTTAATAATAGTTTGGTGTGGTTATGTTATATTTGTTTATATTTAGATTTTTTTTTGCTTTAATATTGCTTTGGTTTTGCTTTTCTACGAGTGCAACATGGAGGTGTGCGTTACTGAACCCGCCCACCAGCAATCAGGTGACTGCAGCACCTGTTTTATGGGTTCAATCTAACATGGAGCTCAGTATTGGAAAGTGTTTGTCGTGGCTAGCGAGGTGCAGCCGTATATTTTCTTTGACCGCTCATTTATCCCGTAACAAGCTTTGGATTATTTACTGAAAGCTCCATCACCCTCCCTGCTGTACGGTAGGACAATAAAACCACTGGAAATGTAGGTACAATTATTCACATGACATGCAATAAAAAACTTCAATGGAATGAAACGGACTCGAGGAGTAATGTTTGAGCGCGTCAGCGACTGGCTGCAACATTAAGAAAAATTACAACACTCACTCACTCACTCACTCACTGTACACACACTCTCACACCGTCTCTCTCACACACACACAACCAAATAAACTAAAGACAAACAAACTATATATAGGAGGGTTCCAGCCCAAACAGTGTATTCAGAATGAGCGCTCACTGAAGGCTGAGTCCTCTTCATCCGGTGTGTGATGTACTCTTGCGTCGGCTTCCCCAGGAGCAGCACAGGAACAGACAACACAGCCACCACCACCAGAACCTTCTGCACCACCATCTACACACACACACACAGACACACACACAGACACACACACAGACACACACACACCCGATCAGTTTATGAATAATATTCAAAGATGTTCAAACAGAAAACTGGCAACTAGTTTATTGAAGTTCTGCATTTTCGCCACTCGAACAAGACGTAAAGATCCTGACATATCCAGTCCTCACTTCTGTTTGAAAATACACTGTTCAGAATTACAGATGTAAACCGATTATCTAAAAACCATAAAGCGGAGCACATTTTATTCTGAGAGTCTGGTTGTGTGATTTCCCAGCAAGCACACACCTGTCCTGTGTAGAGCGGTTGGTTGTCCTTGTTCTCAGTGAACAGGAACATGTCTATGAAGTGGATGAGGATGCTAGGGGCAGAGTCAGAGTTCACCGGGCCGAACACCACCCACTTATAGACCACCATGAAGATCAGGTATCCAAACAGACACAGCAAGAAACACAACTCCGGGATCAGCACCAGAAACACGCTGCCGATGTCCCGGAAGTGTCTGGAGAAACAGAGGATTCATATCCAGATACATGACTTATGCTTCAAACAGTAACAAAAGGATATTTCCGTGCTGTTTTTCAGTAGGACATGTTAGAACCAAGTTCATTCCCAATCAGACTTTATCCAAAAAATATTGAACCTGATCATTGCAAGTGTGATAATTCTTTGAACAGAAATCAAATAAAATGCATCCTTTGCCAAGGGGAATGGCATGGATGACTTCAAAACCACATGGCAGCAGTACAAGTTTTTGGACTATTACAGTGCGTTTAAAACCTGTACCACCAGTGCTGTGATTGGGAAGTAAAATGAAATCTAAAACTATTAAAAATGGTTTTCTGTACCTGAAATAAGGCTGAAATAAAATAAATATTAGATGAAATTCTTAAAAACATAAATAAAATAAAATAAGTTAAAGTATTACAATTACTGAAACAAAACTAAAATAAAAATAAAGCTAATCAGAAATACGAATAAAAAAAAACTAAAAGAAAACTGAAAATATAAAAATAAAAGCTGATTCAAAAACCTTAATAAATACTATAATAGTATATAAATAATATTAAAATGACCTTCTGTGGAACACACAAGATTCAACATTGCAGTCCAACACAGTGGATCCATTGACGTTGGTGGTATACAAATAAATATTGTCGTATAGGTTTGGAACGACAGGAAGGCACTTATTTGGCATGTTTCACACAAACACTCAAGCATACTCACATGAAGTTGAAGAGGGACAAACACACACCGAAGGTCATATGGATGACTCCGATGATGACGGACATCTTCATCTTATAGCTGTTGAGGAATGTCAGGTGATTGTTGGCCAGACCCCAAATCTGAGGGAGAGTTACAGTTATCATGATTTCACACACTGCCACAGTGAAGAGTGTTCCTCTGTATTACAGCAGAACAGGGGACGGCAGTGTCATTCACACACTCATTCGTTTGACTTACGGGATCAATTCCAAAAGGATAAGGCCCGGTGAAAACGCCTGTGATGTTGGGATCCAGCACCAGATACTGGTTAGTTCTGAAAGTCTCCTCACTACACACAGAGATCGAGACATGCAACATGTTTACCATCTGACTGAGCACAGGTCAGTGTGTGTGTGTCTGTGTGTCTGTGTGTGTGTGTGCGCGTGTGTATGCGTGTGTGCGTGCGTGTGTGTGTGTCGTACGTCCAGTTGTAGTGCTCTGCATTGGGCCGGACGTGCCACCCCGAGGAGAAGGTGTTGAGGCCTCTGCTGAAACACTCGTTGTAAATGGCTCCGGTGTAGATGGAGAACAGACCCATCAGCAGAATGAGGTATCGGCCACCAAACATCATACGCCAGATCTGACACACACACACGAATAAAACACAACTAGAATTGGACACTTCCTAAAGAAGCTTCTGCTTGTGAGAAACATGGCCTCATTCTGGGTTTTTAAGATTCTGATTCTGAATATTTGACATGGTTTCATAGTCGTATTACAGCACCAGCTACACTCTCTCACTCTCTCTCTGCTCAGATAATGAGTAGGAACACTGCAGTGTGTATTTTAATTAAATAATGATATAGTCAGTTGTGGTGTGATCATCAAGCAGCTCGTGATACAAACTCCATTTCTATACTCACTGTTTAACGTGCGTTTGGGACACAATTATTTTCAAACTTGCATAATTTTTCCATGTGGTAGAATTACTTTTTTTTTTGTGGAGAAGTTTCAGTGTTGTGAAATTCAGAAATTCCAGTATTGTGAAAACGTGTGTGCATGATGCGTCATATTTTTACTTCATTGGTATTTTTCCTCATTTTTGGATCCTTCTCCTCCAGAACCATCCAGAGACCCGCCAGTGCCATCAGCAGCCCGTGACCCACGTCCCCGAACATCACCGCAAACAGGAAGGGGAACGTGATGATGGTGTAGATGGCTGCACACACACAACAGGCAGAGGAGTGAGACAGGGGTGTGTGTGAGTGAGTGAGTGAGTGAGTGAGTGTGTGAGTGTGAGAGTGAGTGAGTGAGTGAGTGTGTATGTGCGAGTGAGTGAGTGTGTATGTGCGAGTGAGTGAGTGAGTGAGTGAGTGAGTGAGTGAGTGTGTGTGAGTGAGTGAGTGTGTGTGAGTGAGTCAGTGAGTGAGTGAGTGAGTCAGTGAGTGAGTGAGTGAGTGAGTGAGTGAGTGAGTGAGTGAGTGAGTGAGTGTGTGTGTGAGTCAGTGAGTGAGTGAGTGAGTGAGTGAGTGAGTGAGTGTGTGTGTGTGTGTGTGTGTGTGTGTGTGTGTGTGTGTGTGTGTGTGTGTGTGTGTGTGTGTGTGTGAGTGTGAGAGTGAGTGAGTGAGTGAGTGTGTATGTGCGAGTGAGTGAGTGAGTCTGTGAGAGAGTGAGTGTGTGAGTGAGTGTGTATGTGCGAGTGAGTGAGTGAGTGAGTGTGTGTGTGTCAGTGTGTGAGTGTGTGAGAGAGTGTGTGTTACCTGGGTTCACCTCCCTGTAACTCGCCACTCCATACGCATCGACGATGTTCTGGAATCCTGCGGTGAAGGCGTTGGTGGGGAAGAGAGTCGGGGGGGAAGAGGTGGCCGGCAAGCGGTTGTAGAACGAGTCCACACTGCTGCCACTTTTCCTCTGAGAGAGAGAGAGAGATGAACGATTAAAAGCCATGCAGTACTGCACACATCAGGGTTCACACTGCTTCAGAAAATCTCCAGGACATTTCAAATCTCATGATGATGGGAATAAAAGACAAGGATCACAGATTCACAGCCTACAGTAATACATTCCTCTCTCCAGAAGTCAAAGAACATGCAATCTATGGCTATGACTTCACTATAAAATCAGAAATACACCAAATACACACACACAGGCTTCTGAAGTTAAACTCTTTACGTTATCATAATGAACATGTTATAACGACTGCCTAGGCCCTTCTCGTTAAGCTTCCCCCTTCCCTCTTCTGCAGTCTCCAAACAAATAAAGGCATTATAAAAGAATTGTCTGCAAGAAGCATCTGTCCCAAACAGACTAAACAACATATAAATGTCTGTCCAACACATCTACTGCATTAAGCTCCAATGAACTTGAACTTTTTAGTGTAGTTGCTTCAAACTCTCTTGCATATTTTCCTAACTTTGTTCTAGAGCTGCAACTCCTCACTATTCTCTGAGACACTTTTCGATATGATTTTGATAGTAAGGTGACGTCATGCTTTCCCTCTGCCCTGACTGCCACTTACCATCTCTTTTTACATCTCTCCTTGTTCTAATTTTGTGTCTGGTCATTGCACCTCATTGTCATTTCTTTTTTGGGAAAGCACACATTCTATATTTATTTTAAATTATGTTATATATTCGTATTATATTAATAAACTATTTAATAAAATTATACCAAAAATCACAAGAAATAATCTAGTGTATTAACAAAAAAACCCAACAAACAGTATATCACAATTGTATAAATAATGCAACAAGTTTAATGTTTTAAAATAAATACAATTTAAAAGAGAAAGAGAAAGGAAAGATGCTTTAAAATTTAAACTATGACCACCAGTAGGTGGCAGCAAATAACAGAGTAAGGAGTAATGAGTGAGTCAGTGAGTCTCTCTTTCAAACGATTAATTCAAAACGCTTATTCATTTAGGAAAATGGTTCTTCATGAATGGGTCTTTGACTCACTTTCTCAAGCGATTCGTTCAAAAACGCAGATTCATTCGGCAAAGAAACGCCACTGTACAGTTGAAGACTAAAATTTCATAATTTAATATCGTTTTCAGTATTATTATTACTTTTATTTTTATCCATAATCATTTGTAATCATTGTATTTTGTGAATCATACTGTTCTTGAATGCATGTGTGTCGAGAGACATTGGGACAAGCTAGACTGCATGAACAAGGGTGAGAGAGTGTGTGCGGGACGAGTTAGAGACACGAAATGTGTGTGCAGTGTATGAAGTTTCACCAAAGCATAGCGATGGGATATACATCCCATGTTAAATAGAAACCATATGTTCCTCTGGTAATGTAGTTTTTCTGGTCAGTAGCGTATAAAACCGAACCTCTTTGTCCAGAGGAGCTTAGATGATGGAATGAAGACCTTTGTCTGGTCCATTGTCACTCTCTCCTATGTCTTGATATTAGATGCAGCAGCTAGAGAAGCAGCTCTACTTTCTCTTACTCCTGTTACCTCGGCACAGGAAAACAGGAAAGATAATCCTGAGCTCCATCTTCTGTCATATCAAACGGAGACAGATGAAGAGAAAGAACAGTGTATAAAAGCGGGAGCGAACGAAGATGATCAAGGTATTTGGAGAATTCCAACAGGACAAGTGGTGATGCCTATCGGAACATGAAGAGAGCTAATGCAGCTGTATCATGGAGAAGTGCATGCTGGAGCTAAAGCACTGAAAGCTCAAATCAGCGAGACGTGGTGGTGGCCACGGAGGATGAGAGACGTTGATGATTACTGTAGGAGATGCTTGATCTGCATGAAAGCAAATGTGGGAAAACCTGTAAAGGTGCGAATGTCACATGCACCCAGACCAACAGGTCCATGGACACATCTCCAAATCAATTTCACAGGACCTTTATCACCCAGTGGAGGGTACCAATACATCCTCGTAATCATGGCATTCCCTACGAGAACTTGCACTGCTGAAGCGGCGGCACGAGCAATGGTGGAAGAAGTTCTTCCTCGCTGGGGTCTTCCATACGAACTTGATTCTGACAATGGAACTCACTTCACTGGAAAACTGATGAAGGAAGCAATGAAACTGATGGGGATTAAACAGAAATTCCACATCCCGTATCGTCCACAAAGTTCAGGAATGGTAAGGAGGATGAACCGATCGTTGAAAACAGCTCTTACGGGAAAAATTCTGCAGACTGGCCAAGGTTGGCATAAGTTATTACCTGCTATTCTGTGGAACTTGAGAGAGCGACTCCAAACAGAGTAACAGGACTAACTCCTTTTGACTGGAAGAGCATTGGCTCTCCCTCCTGACACTCCGCCACCTGCGGGAACAGGAGGAGATTCCACTTTCTTCCAAGAGAAGTTACGACGCTATCTCACAATGCTGGACAAAGCTACTAAAGACAATATAAAAGAAAGTGTGAGAAGCTCAACAGCAATGGGATGAAAAACACACCACTACTGATATCCACACATTCCCGAGTTTGTTATGGTCAAACGTATTGCTAGGAAAGGTTTAGAGCCTAGATGGGAGGGACCATATGAGATACTCTTAACAACTGATACAAGTGTTTGCCTTAAAGGGAAGGGGTAGGAACAGATAGATGGTATCATTGGTCACAAGTTAAACCTTGCTTAGTGAATGAACAAAATTATGACGGCTTATGGCCTGAGATTGAGCACTGTTCATCCGTTAACTTTAAAGATTGGGAAAAGGAGTGATGATTAATTATTTGCTTCCATTTCAGGAATCAATCCCATTGACATTGATTAGAGATGATTGTAAATTATTCTCAATACGAGACATGAAGAGTTCAGATGCAAAATCCTCTAAGTGCCATCTGAAATTTTCCTCTAGAATGATCATTTTTATCAAGCTCGTATATTTAAGTTCAACGATTTCACTTAAATGGCAATGCAAATGACCTATTAATTGTCATTTAAGTGAAATTACTGAACTTAAATATACGAGCTTGATAAAAATGATCATTCTAGAGGAAAATTTCAGATGGCACTTAGAGGCTTTTGCATCTGAACTCTTCATATATTGATAAAACCGAGAATGGGAGATACGGTGTGAAATAAGAGATTTTATACACACTATACTACTTACAAAACACAACTTCACAAACAATTAACACCTGCTTACTGATTTACAACCCCAAGGGATAGGATCCTTTAACATCAACGTTTATTTTAGTTTGTTATTTTGGCCAGGAACTGGAGGAGTTAAACATCGTGCTCCGGCACTTAAATCCAGGCACTCGAGAAGAGTTATGAGTTTTTCCTTTTCTTAAGATGAATGGGATTCATTTCAAATGCATAGACATAGACGTTAAATGACACATAGTATGCGGGGACATAACATGGGTTTGTTAGGACAATTTCTGTTTTCTTTCATTTTTCATGCGTTTTCCAGGACTGGATAATTGGTCATTAATATTCCAGGATTTCCAGGACACGTGGGTATCCTGACACATGTGCCATGAGTGTGTCTGTAGTGCGTGTGTGTGTGTGTGTGTGTGTGTGTGTGCTCACCCCTCCCTCCCTCAGGGCGCTCTGCAGGGCGGTTAGGCCATCCTTAAAAATATTCTTGTTTGCCGTAACCCGGCCGACCCAGTCAATTTAGGTCCGACCCAATTATTTATTTTTTTTCCCTTTTAGTCCGACCGACTTGCCGATTGTAAACTTGCGTTAAGACCGACCGATTTTTTTTTTACTCTTCAAACAACTAATACAAATGCAATAAAATGATATTAATTGTATTTTATTGTGAATAAATAGGCCTACATAGGCTACGCTCTTTCTTTTAAATAAAAACCCGTGGTGTCATCTATGATTATAAGGGCTGTGTAGGCTGTAGGCCTATGCGAAATGAAAGCGAAATCGCGACACTCAGATCCACGAAAAATATGTTTTAGTAGGCTAATTCTATGAATTACACTGCGCAAACCAAAAGTAGGCTATTATACCCACCGGATGAAGAGGGATCGGCTCTCCACAGAACATAATTTATAGCCTATTCATTTTATTTTATTTTTCGTGTTCGCATTTATGAGGAAGAAACAATGTTACGGACGTGACCGCTCTGAAAGCGGCAATTAAAACTTCACAGAGATCTCAAACAGGCATTTAAAACACCAAATATTAAGAATAGGCATATTAAGCAAAATAAAATTCGATGATTGATCGAAAATTGTATCTCTCCCCCCACATGCTCACCGGCAACGCTCCGACAGTAAATTTCTCTGTAGGCTACTGTCTAGGCCTGTGTTGTCATTAAAAAACGATTTAGTTTCATATTCATGTTTAAATAAAATAATATTTATTTTTTAAATTTCATGTTGATTATATGAAAAGTGAATAGCATGAATAAGATAAGATGATCCCGAAAATATCGGAAGACAAATGGAGTGGGCAGACATGATTTTAACCACTTCATTAAGTTTGTTTTTGTAGAAAGTCTGTCTTTAAAGTGAATTTCGTTTTGTATTAATTGTATCTTAATTTTGATCAATGTTTCATCAACCAATTTCCTGTATTTAATAAGAGGTAGGCTAAATAAGGCAATATAAATTCAGGACACGGAGTCGCCGGCGCGTGAACTGGAGCTGGTCTCTTAAATGAACCGAAACTCAGCGTATAAGCTACTTGCCTCACAGACCTGAGACATATATATAGGCCTATATATAAAAAAGCATGAAATGTACACTTTTAAACAAAACAATTCAAAACGAAAGAAAACAGACTGCTCTCTGCTTATGTAATGAAATGTGCATTTCTCTCTGGCGCGTTCACTAGGCTACTGCGAAGATCGCGTCAGCATCGTCAACTTCATCTTTGACACAGAAAACACTTGTTTATTAATAAACAATTGAAATGTCTCCTTGATATATTTGACATACTAATAATCATCACTTTTCCCAATTCTGACAGCTTAGGCGCGTTATTGGCAGCGCTCCCGTTACATGAATAGGCCTATAATATTACCGCTATAATATTATTCTTTGGTGTTCAGTTTATACAGGTTTTCTAATTGTTATTTAATATATATATATATACTTGGCACGAAGTTCTGGAAAACTGTCAGTGAAGTCCCGATATGCAAATTTGACCAAAATTGTACTTTTTTTTTTTACATCGAATCTCGAAAAAAAAAATATAGACCGACCAACCGACCTTTTTTTTTTTTTTTTTGCTGTTACGGCAAACCAAGATATTTTTAAGGATGGCCTTAGCTGGCTGACGGGACGTGTGTGTGTGTGTGTGTGTGTGTGTGTGTGTGCTCACCCCTCCCTCCCTCAGGGCGCTCTGCAGGGCGGTTAGCTGGCTGACGGGACACCAGGCCTCTGCGATCAGACACTTGTCGGTGACGGAGGGACTGCAGAGGTTCAGCACCGTCTGCACAGCCTTGCACTTCTGCACCTGAACCATCCACTCGGGCAGCCGGACCAGCGCTCGGGCCAGCAGCTGCTGCAGGTACTGCTCCGTCTCACCCATCACCTACACACACACACACACACACACACACACGAATCTTCAGCTGCTGCAGGTACTGCTCCGTCTCACCCATCACCTACTCGCACACACATCAGCAAACACACGCTTCATGCTTCTTTATGGTGAACGTGATTTCACCAAGTACCACATGTTCCTGGATCTACATCTTTGTTGATCCTGGAACAACTTTCCAAATCAACCAATCAGATTTAAGGGGCAAGTTTACAGTTTATGTCAAGTTTAGGCTTAGAACCAGGATGAGGTGCTTCAACATCGGTGTTATTCATCTATCATAGCCCTCTGATTTTAGAGAAAATGTATGGGTAGGGTTAGGTTTAGAGGTAGGGATAGGGGTAAGGACTAAATTTTGGGGCAGGAATGTTATTCCAGAATGAACAAAATATGTTGATCCAGGAACATATCTTACTTGGCAAAATCACAGTGACCGCTTCACTATGGATTCGGACAAATTGATCTACAGAGCGACTGTACCTCAGTGTAGAGGTTATGCATGTGACGTCACCGTCGGCCGGAGTTGTGCGGTTACACACACTGAGCGGCAGAAACACTGATTGGCAGTAATAAGCTGCATTTAGGGGTGAAATCATACCCTACAGTTGCAATCGAAATTATTCAACCCTCATTGCAAATCAGGTTTATTGGCAAAATGTACAGACTTTCAGCTGTTTGCAATGAACAAATCAAACAACAGTAATTGAAATAGCTTAACACAACAAATGTTTTAAGTGGTTTCCCCAAATTCAACTGAAAAAGCTACTTTTATGACTTCTGCAGTCTCAAAATTATTTAACCCTTTGATGGCAAGCATCTTTAGTACTGAGTAGAACAGCCTTTTGCTGCTATGACCTGCTGCAGACGAGATGTATAACCAGACACCAGCTTCTCATTCCCCATTCCTCATGAGCAACGGCCTCCAGTTCACGAATGTTCTTGGGTTTGCGTGATGCAACCGCCACCTTCAAATCCCACCAGTGTGATCAAATCGTATTGAGAATAATCTATGGGGTTCAAGTCAGGTGACTGTGATGACCACTGTAGACTCTTCCAGGAATTCTTCTGAACCCAAGCCTGGGTGGGATTTGAGGTATGCTTGGGATCATTGTCCTGTTGGAAGGTCCAATGACGCGCGAGCTTCAGCTTCCTCACTGACGACATGACGTGTTCTCCTAGGATTTCCTGATACTTCAATGAATCCATCTCTCCTTCCACACGCTGCAGGTTTCCAGTGCCGGAGGATGTAAATCAGCCGCAGAGCATCACTGATCCACCATGCTGAACTGTAGACAGAGTCTTTACAGCATATGCTCCATTCTTCTAGATCCAGCTTTACTGCTGAGCCAGAGGGCCGACAAGTTCCAGTTTTGTTTCATCGCTCCACAGAACAGAATCCCAAAAATTCTATGGCTTATTTATACGATTTAGAGCAAACTGGAGCCAGCTGTGCAGCTGAAACCTCATTGCCTGTGGCCAGCAAGTCTTGCTGCAGGTCTTCTTCCTTCTCAGAAATCTGGTTGCAGCCGTAGATAGCTGCCTCTATCTGCCCGGTCCAGGTGGTGTAACCACTGTTCCTTTAACTTTGAACTCGCAAACTATGCTTACAACGGTGTCTCTAGGAACATTTAGTGCCTTCGCTATCTTTTTGTATCCTGTTCCTTGTTTGTGAAGGGCGATGAAATCCTCTCTTAACTTTTTGGACCATACTTTTGACTTAGCCATATTTCTAACTTGCAGTCAAACGTGACACTCAACAAACCTAGCCAGTTCAGATATTTAATGTGTTCTAGCTCAAGCACACCTGGTGCAGGTAATGAAGCCCTTGATTAGTGTCATCAGCTATGCTTGAGGCAACACCCGTTCTGCAGATTTGTGCTGTTGTGAGGGAGTCCATTCAGGGGGTTGAATAATTCTGAGACTGCTGAAGTCATTAAAAGTTTTATATTCAGTTAAATTTGGTGAAACCACTTGAAACATTTGTTGTGTTGAGCTATTTCAATTACTTTTGTTTGATCTGTTCATTGCAAACAGCTGAAAGTGAATTTTGCCAATAAAGCTGATTTGCAATGGGGTTTGAATAATTTAGATATTGTATTGACAACTCATCAATTAAATATTTACCATCGTATATTCTGCATAATTGGATGTTTTTAAATAAACACTGACAAAAAACTATACAGGTTTTAGGGCTGGACGTTATGATGATATATATAACGTTGATATTAGTGACCACATGGATTTATTGTGGTCTTATTTAGTGACCTATATTGTATTTATATAAAGTGTTCACAGGCAAATTTGCTTTATGTATTTCCCCGGCGTCGAAATCGGGCACATAAATGTCAGGAAACACAATTCCTGCTGCATGTCAATATCCATCTATATTGAGTCCAACCTTCAGTTTAAACTGATAATGGTTTGTTTTACTGGTGTTTTCTCAGTTTCCCCTGTTAACTCCAGTCACTCAGCAGCTCTTCTGCCACTCAGTCCGGATGAGGGAGTGTGTTCCCACGGGAAAGTGACATCAGTGCATACACTCTATGTGTGTATAACTGCCAGAAGTGAGGAGTGTGAGGGATCATACTCACGGATCGGATGTCCTCGATTCTCCCTCGCAGCCCATTGAGGGTCTCCTCCCGCTCGGCCTGGTTCTCCGGGTAGGGGAACGTTTGTGTGTGGAAGCTGAAGTACGTGGAACACAAGACACATTCATTTCTGTACGACAAAACAGTCCAGAGCCCAGATGTTCAAAACGTTTCATCTGGATGAGAATTACATAGAACTGGAAATCCCGTGTTTTGCTATCCAGGATTAGCTAATCCATCTTACTTTTGTGCTGATTTTTCAAAGCAAAATCGGACTGGATCACCCTCATCCAGATGTTGTATTTGAGGAGAATTTAACAACAAACAAAACATCCCCTTCATTTTTAATTTCGCTTTTGTGTTCTCTTGTAAACGTTTTGCGTTTTCCTGTGAAAATTTGCATTTGCTAGCAAATACTTAAAAGTTTTGAAAGTGAATGCAAAGTTTTTTCGAGGGAACCTCAAAGCATTCAAATGAATTTTTCTTCCCATCTCATAACTCATCATATGTCCTTTAGGGTTTCCATAGCCCGTCATGTGACCCACAACAAAAACAATCAAATAAACATTCAATAAGGGATGCAGTTGTTAGATACTATGTCTGATGATTGTGTCAATGTTGTTTATATATGGTGATTTAAAAAAACGACAAAAAAAAAACACTTAAATTAAATATATTATTTTTGTTTGATATTGACAGCTGTTTATTTTATGGCACCAAAATGTCTCTTTTTTTATTTTACTGTACTGAGAGGCTTAATATGAAGCCTAAAGTCTACCTCTACTTTATACTCTAATTTTTGTTCCTGAAATCTCCCAGTCTTACAAACACAAAGTGACGATCTGATCAAGATCAAAACCAAGACTGAATTTGTGATCTAATCCGATTTCTGAATGCTTTTTTTTTTTAACAACCCATTTTCAAGATTTGATCCAACCCGATCAGAACTTCTGAACAACTGCGCCCGGTTTAATTTAACTGTGTTGACTGTGAACGTGCAGGCTTTAAACCTTTGGTGAATCTCTTTTACGGAATGAACATAAAACTTTAAATGAACATAAAAAATGTGTTAAACATTAACGTCTTAAATTAACTTCCCTAATAAATAAACTAAATAATAAAGTTGATAACACACAAAAATGCTGAAATTGAATATTATTGCAGTATTTACTTAATACATATATTACAATATTTGTAGCACTTTATTTTACAGTCCTGTTACAATGTTACAATGTAAATACTATGCCCTTATTATAGTTATTGCAATAACTGGGTACTAACCTAGCCATGAAATTACATTATATTAACCAGTACTTTCTTAGGTAAATACACTAAGTGCACATACTGTAAAATAAAGTGCAACCACAACATTTATTCAAAATTCATTAAAACTATGGGGGGATAAAAATAAAAATTGTCCATTTCTAATCTATCAAGTGGCATATTTGTAAGCTCTCAAAACTTGACTGATGTGCTAAAAAAGGCAAAATACTCATTTCCCACAAGGTTCATAACTCTTCAGTGTTTTGTCCAGTTGCTGATGACTGGATTAGGAAGATTAGGACTAAACATGCTTTTTCTGAGATCACTTCATGAGACACTCAAAGAGAACATGCAGCGCTTCAGCACTGAACCAGAAAAAACTATACCGACTATAGAAATTAGTATGATCTTTTAAGATCTTATTAATGTTTAATATGACTTTACCAAGATCCAATAAATCTGGAAATCAGACTCTTTAAATTCTATGGTATATGTCCATGTTTTCCAGGACCTTTGACCTTTGTCTAAAACCCCCGTCTCCCGATCACCTACCAATCACAGATCTTCTTCACCTTCTGCCCGATCTGGTCTCCCCAGAACGAGATTAAAAACACGGTCCACTGCACATCCTCGCCCTGGGAAAAACAATCACATTTCTCGTCAACTCTCACAAGAAAATAAAGTTGTACTGTATTAAAAATACTTAAAACAATCTCTTAACATTATTTAATGCAGTTGTAATTTTTCAGTGTAAATTATTTAATTTGACTGGTAACAGCCCTATAGTGTCTTATTATTCTTATTAAATTTAATGATCAAATTTAAAATTATATATGGATATATTTAAAACGACTAGTTAAGTGAAAAAATGAATTTTATAAAGGTTAAAATATTATAAACATTCAGATTTAAATATGTCAAAACTGACTGAACTCTGATGAGGATATTGCTTCAGAATAAATTATATTTGCAACACACATAAAAAAACTGACAAATGAATGACAGATTTACGTGTCAGAAGGACAAGCACAGGAAAAGGCTTATTGTCGAGCCCTGATGTTCATATAATGTATTAAACCTGAAAAGTGACCCTGGATCACGTCACCAGTCTCGAGTCGCACGGGTATATCTGTGGCAATAGCCATCAATACAGTGTATGGGTCAAAATTATGGATTTTTCTTTTATGCCTAAAAATCATTAGGATTTATATGTAAATTTCCTACTGTAAATATATAAAACATGTATTTCAGTGAGTGAATGCAGCACAATCGCCAACATAAATGAACAACTTTAAAGGAGATTTTCTCAATGTTTCGATTTTTTTGCACCCTCAGATTCCAGATTTTCAATAGTTGTATCTCTGCCAAATAGTGTCCTATCCTAACAAACCATACATCAATGGACAGATTATTTATTCAGTTCGGTTTTGTGGTCCAGGGTCACATATAATCTCACATATTATACACTTATACTGTGTATGGACATATACATTCTCACTTAAATAAAAATAAATATATTATCTTTGTTTGATATTGACAGCCGTTTATTTTAATGGGACCAAAATATCTATTTTTTACTTTACTGTACTGAAAGGCTAAACATGAAGCCTGAAGTCTGCCTCTATTAATAGCAAAATAAAAATATAAACGTGTCTATATATTACAAGATACTGCTGTTTTTTTATACCAGTTTTAAAGTCATCACATTTTTGTTCCTGAAATCCACCAATCTGCTGGAATCAGGAAAATCCAATCAAGATACCAATCTTACGAACACAAACTGACGATCTGATCCCGATCAAAACCAAGATTGTATTTTGTGATCTGATATCAGAATGCTTTTTTCTTTTGAACAACCCATTTTCAAGATTTGATCCAACCTGATCAGAACTTCAGAACAACTGCGCCCGGTTTACTTTAACTGTGCTGACTGTGAATGGGTCATGCAAGATGAACCTAATAATATGCATTAATGATTGAGGGCTCACAGAATCGGGATGCTCCAGTTTTTCCTCCATCTCATGGAAGTCCACGATGATGTACCCTCGACACGCGCGCCACAGCAGCCTCTCGAAGGCCGGCACTTTCCACGGGTGGACCACACCGGCCACGAAGCTGAGCCGGACGTCCTGCCTGTTCTCCGCCAGAGCCACGGGCTCGAACGACACCAGCGGGGCCTGACACACACACACACACACACTCATGAGGAACTGAGCACACGAGGGAGTGTGTGAGAGAAGAGCAGAACGCACCTGTGATGCTGTGAGCGAGTGAGTCTGCTTGAGGACGCCTCGGTACTGACACAGCTGAGTGAACTGAGAGCGCAGACTGTCCCTGTTCCTGGACACCTGCACACAACAACACGACAACTGATGCAACACTTCATCAACACACTTTAGCGGTGTGCTGGATTCAAGAGGGGAATACAGTCAAATTATTCAGACACCAGATATCATTTGTGACATTTTTTTCACTAGTGTGATCAGGACACTATAGTTCATTTCTGTAAGTGAGGAGAGCAAAATAAAGTAAACTGTGACATATTATACCCAATAACTCTTCATACAGTGACTACCAGTAAAATTGGGACCAAAAATGATTCTGACACTTTGAGCTGATGCTGTTTTGCTGAAGTGTGTTTTCTGTAATAACTAATGCTCTTTTTACACACAGACTGAACACAATGAAGCATTGCTTGGTGATTGGTTGAGCTAAACTGGTATTATCTAATTGTGTAGTTAAATTTAACAGCTGACAGATATTCAACATAATTCATGTGTGAGACAGTCTAACAGAAGGACGGACAAAACCAGTCAAATATCAACTGATCTGAGAACTCTGAGTTCTGCTCATATTTTACTACCATTCTCTACTATAGTGAATAAACTGTGATAATGTGAGAAATGTTGAAGATGTCTGAATACATTTTGGTTTGACTGTATGTAGTAGTAGTCATGACACAGTGAAAATGAAACTAAACACTGATACAGGAAGCACTGCAATAATATTTACAGTTCAAGATTAAAGATTAAATGTTAAAATTATTATTTATTATTTTTATTATTATTATTTAATTATTATTATTTAATAATTATTATAATTATTATAAGTTATTTTAATATTTATTTAATAAAAAAATATATTTTCAAGTCCTCCTGTGGTGAAAATCCAGCTTTTAATGTTGTTTATGTGTCTATGTGGTGTTTTTAATATGCTTTAAGACAAACCATGTGTAAGTTCATAAGTCGACACCATTGCTGAGTATTTCCTCCTTAAAACTGCAGTGAACCAAAGACAGTCTCAAACACACACTTTGAAATCGCTGGTGTTTCTGACGTCACAAACTACCTTGTAACCAATCAGATCAACGTGTGATCGTCAACCAGTGGATCTCTGAGCTGAGTGAGTGAGTGGAGGCGGGGCTCATTTGTATAAGGCATGAAGACATTCTTTAAGAAAAAACGTTTAAATATGTAATTTTGGTGATCAAAGATGAGTTTTAAGAGATAAAATTACTGATGACAAGGGGACTTAAAATTAATTAAAAATTAACTCTGCATGTCAGCAAAGTTTCAAAGATTCAGATAAATGAAGTTATTGTCTCCTTAAAGAAAGAAGTGCTTCTGCGATGGCCTGAAACGAGTCGTCAGTAGGGGATGCACAGACTAGTTGACTTTAATGCTCCGCCATGACGCTTTAAGCTTGACGTCGACGTTGACTTCCATCACATAAATGACTTTAAAAAGTCTGAAGTCGTCAGTAATTCCAGTCTCACTTCAGGCTAAACCCATGTAGGTTTGTCCCTCATTTGTGTAATGCCAGACTATGGTCTTCAATGGCTGAACAGCTGGAAGAGTTTGGTTTGTGATGTTCATCTTATGTTTTAACGGACACGCGTACACAGCACCATTGCATATGAAGTGTGAAGTTCATTTGGGACAGGGTCCATGAAAGTGTTTTTGATGCATGTAAGCATATTGTAGCAGACCCCAAAACAAAATTAGGAGGCTTTAAAACAGCATAATAAGAGGCATGTTTTCATGTTGCTGTTAAACACAGGCAGACATTAAACACAGAGTCCAGACCTCCCTGAGCTCTCGGGCCAAGCGCTCGCTGTCCTCCTCGATGGTGAGCAGCTCTCGGGGCTGAGGGGCCGGCGGGATCGGGATCGGGGCCTGCAGCGTCTGAGACAGGCTGCGCACAATCTCCTGCTCCAGAAACACTACAACAGAGAAACAGACCTTTAATAAGCTCTAACTCAACATGAAACTGCAGACACAACCCATTTAACTTCTGCAATAGGACATGAAACTGCACTGAACTCTGTGTAGAGCATCACTACTAGCTGAAACAGCGCTAGTTTATCAGCTCAGAGCAATACTAGACAAGCGTGAGCTCAGAACAGGTTTACTCGCGGTCCAATCTCGATCACACGACACGTTACTACAGCGATGGGAGATCCAGTGAGAAAGTGTTTGAACTCGCTGCAGTATTAATAACATTAATGCACAGTGAGATCTAGTGGGAAACATTCAAATTCAGCGCAGAATTCTGTCATAAACCATCAGATCAGAGCTGACGTGGAAACCAGGAGAAACACTGTGCCATGAAAGAACCAAAAGCTAAAGTAATGAAAGTTAAAGAAGGTTTTTCAATCCACAAATCACCAGCATTCACCATGGATTTAATGTAGTAACGCTAACTGTAACCATGGTATTGTGGCTGAAATCGTTTTTTTGTTTTTACATCTTTCATCTCAGGGTTCGTAGTTTAACCTTTTGAGAGTGATATTAAAGAACTTTTTACGTCACACTTTTTCTAGAACTTCAAAGCTCTAAATTTTATCCAATTTTAATGTTATTTTTAATGTGATGATTTGTAAAAGTTTAAAGCTGTAGGAAAACTAAACTAAAACTAACAGTGTGGCAAACAAGCACTTTTTAAAATAAAAAGACCACTTTAAC
The DNA here is from genome assembly GCF_949319135.1 of Squalius cephalus. Lineage (NCBI taxonomy): Eukaryota > Metazoa > Chordata > Actinopteri > Cypriniformes > Leuciscidae > Squalius > Squalius cephalus. The sequence continues at coordinate 2,575,959 of NC_137135.1, read as the reverse complement.
CAGTAGATGGCAGAAGAGGAGCACTTATTAACCATTTACACTCCCTAAAATATAGAAAAAAGTAGGAAGTCAAAGTCTCATGAAAACTAAACACTTTTCCTCATATCGTGACTGAATTACACAGAAAACAATTTAAGAGCTTTCCTTTTGTAATCACTGAAGCTGGAGATCAGATCAGTGTGATACTAGAGGAACAATGGTACATTTAATTACATTTAATTACATGTACATTTAATTAGTACATTTGGCTAATTTCGCTGGTACTTGTTACTAAGTGACAATAAAGGCTACTACTACTACTACTACTTAAGAGTAGAAGATTTACATTTTCCATACAAAAATCAGGTTTTTGCATGTTACTGTTGTTAATAAAAGTTACTTTTATCTGCATTTCAATTCAAGCTCAGTGCATTACAATAAACAAACATGTACTATTATTAGTAACTGCACTTATTTATGCAAAACAATAATAATTTTATGATTCAGTTAACTGTTTTATTAAATTAACTTTAATTTTTACAAAACTTTTCCTCCAGCGCTACCAAATGAGGTGCTGGCGCCTCCATCTGTAGACGTAGTGGCATATTCAGTTATTGGGTACACTGGTTTACAGCCGTGTGGCCTGAGAGACACCACTGATAACAGATTGCTCATAGGCAGAAGCAGCATTAGAGGAAAGGTTTCCAGAAACAGACAGCGTTCTCTGTGCACTGATGACTCTTGACCAATAGACGCAGATCACGCTCTACGGTTGACAGAATGAAGATAGCTGAGTGACAGACTCACCAAAGGTTTTCTCCAGCTCCTCGCATCTCCTCACTTCATTCACAAACTTCCTCTGGAACGCGTTGACATTTGGATTCAGCTGAGATCAAGATTACAAACATCATCAAGCCAGTGTAATGTAAAGACAGTTTATAAGACATGACAATGAAGCACAGGCTTTCTTAAAGGGCTCATATGATGCTTTTTAATGTTTTTTCTCCTTAAATCTGTTTGTGCATGTAAACGATGTGCAAAGTTACAAAGCTATTGTATCTAACAGAGAACACTGATCCAGACCTGACTAAAACGCATCGGTCCAGGTCCAAATGTTACTTCCTAACATAATACCGCCCATGTACAAATTTAGTAGAAATCAGAGCATTTCAGACAGACTGGGAATAGAGGTGCTGCAAAAATGTACAGTATGTGAAATATAACGTGTTATTTGAGCATTAAACATGTTAACATGTTCTATCACACCCAATAAACAAGATAATGCACTTTTAAAATAGCATCATACAACCCCTTTAGGAACGACAGAGAAAAGCGAGCAGAAATGCCCTCACGTCTCTGAACTCCACTATTCCCAGCTCTCCCAGTTCACTGACGCAGTTGTAGGCGGATCCAGACTGGAGGAAGAGCTGCACCAGACAGACCTCTTCACTGCGAAACAGAGAGCCCATGACCTGCAACACAAGCACACATCTGGACACATCAGCTGAGACACACATCTGGACACATCAGCTGAGACACACATCTGGACACGTCAGCTGAGACACACATCTGGACTCGTCAGCTGAGACACAAGCACACATCTGGACACATCAGCTGAGACACACATCTGGACACGTCAGTTGGACACATCAGCTGAGACACAAGCACACATCTGGACACATCAGCTGAAGCACACATCTGGACACGTCAGCTGAGACACACATCTGGACACGTCAGCTGAAGCACACATCTGGACACGTCAGCTGAGACACACATCTGGACACGTCAGCTGAGACACACATCTGGACTCGTCAGCTGAGACACACATCTGGACTCGTCAGCTGAGACACAAGCACACATCTGGACACATCAGCTGAAACACACATCTGGACACGTCAGCTGAGACAAACACACATCTGGACACGTCAGCTGAAGCACAAGCACACATCTGGACACGTCAGCTGAAGCACAAGCACACATCTGGACACGTCAGCTGAAGCACAAGCACACATCTGGACACGTCAGCTGAGACACAAGCACACATCTGGACACGTCACAAGCACACATCTGAACACATCAGCTGAAACACACATCTGGACTTATCAACTGAGACACAAGCACACATCTGGACTTATCAGCTGAGACACAAGCACACATCTGGACACATCAGCTGAGACACAAGCACACATCTGGACACATCAGCTGAGACACAAGCACACATCTGGACACATCAGCTGAAACAAACACACATCTGGACACATCAGCTGAAACACGCACACATCTGGACACATCAGCTGAGACACGCACACATCTGGACACATCAGCTGAAACACATCTGGACACATCAGCTGAGACACAAGCACACATCTGGACACATCAGCTGAAACACGCACACATCTGGACACATCAGCTGAGACACGCACACATCTGGACACATCAACTGAAGCACAAGCACACATCTGGACACGTCAGCTGAGACACAAGCACACATCTGGACACGTCAGCTGAGACACAAGCACACATCTGGACACATCAGCTGAAACACACATCTGGACATCAGCTGAGACACAAGCACACATCTGGACACATCAGCTGAGACACGCACACATCTGGACACATCAGCTGAGACACACATCTGGACACATCAGCTGAGACACACATCTGGACACATCAGCTGAGACACGCACACATCTGGACACATCAGCTGAGACACGCACACATCTGGACACATCAACTGAAGCACAAGCACACATCTGGACACATCAGCTGAGACACACATCTGGACACATCAGCTGAGACACACATCTGGACACATCAGCTGAGACACACATCTGGACACATCAGCTGAGACACATCAGCTGAGACACACATCTGGACACATCAGCTGAGACACACATCTGGACACATCAGCTGAGACACACATCTGGACACGTCAGCTGAAACACGCACACATCTGGACACATCAGCTGAGACACGCACACATCTGGACACATCAACTGAAGCACAAGCACACATCTGGACACATCAACTGAAGCACAAGCACACATCTGGACACATCAACTGAAGCACAAGCACACATCTGGACACATCAGCTGAAACGCACACATCTGGACACATCAGCTGAAGCACAAGCACACATCTGGACATCAGCTGAAACACATCTGGACACATCAGCTGAGACACACATCTGGACACATCAGCTGAGACACACATCTGGACACATCAGCTGAGACACAAGCAGACATCTGGACACATCAGCTGAGACAAGCACACATCTGGACACATCAGCTGAGACACAAGCACACATCTGGACACATCAGCTAAGACACACATCTGGACACATCAGCTGAAGCACAAGCACACATCTGGACACATCAGCTAAGACACACATCTGGACACATCAGCTGAAGCACAAGCACACATCTGGACACATCAGCTAAGACACACATCTGGACACATCAGCTGAAGCACAAGCACACATCTGGACACATCAGCTAAGACACACATCTGGACACATCAGCTGAAGCACAAGCACACATCTGGACACATCAGCTAAGACACACATCTGGACACATCAGCTGAAGCACAAGCACATATCTGGACACATCAGCTGAGACACACATCTGGACACATCAGCTGAAGCACAAGCACACATCTGGACACATCAGCTGAAGCACAAGCACACATCTGGACACATCAGCTGAAGCACAAGCACACATCTGGACACATCAGCTGAGACACACATCTGGACACATCAGCTGAAGCACAAGCACACATCTGGACACATCAGCTGAAGCACAACCACACATCTGGACACATTAGCTGAAGCACAAGCACACATCTGGACACATCAGCTGAAGCACAAGCAAACATCTGGACACATCAGCTGAAGCACAAGCACACATCTGGACACATCAGCTGAAGCACAAGCACACATCTGGACACATCAGCTGAAGCACATCTGGACACGTCAGCTGAGACACGCACACATCTGGACACATCAGCTGAAGCACAAGCACACATCTGGACACATCAGCTGAGACACAAGCACACATCTGGACACATCAGCTGAGACAAGCACACATCTGGACACAGGGATGGAAATGAACTTTTTTGTCCGCCTGCCACTGTGGCGGGTGGATTTCAAAATCTACCAGCCACTCAACGTTTTTACCAGCCACTTTCTTGTTTTTAACCGACAATGTGTAACTGCATGTGAAGGGCTGCTTTTCCCTGTGCTATCTTTTTTACCTGGATGTGGCATTTGGATGATTCGTGGTCTTTTATGGCTTCCAATTTTAGCTTTTTAGTCCCAACAATGAAACTATTAGTTCTCTTATTAGCATCTTCTGAAGCGTGTTGACGACATACTGAACAGAACATTGTCAGACTTGTCTCGTTGTAAACTAACCAATCGTGGGACTCCCCATTATCTGCTTTTCTCCATTGTTCTTTAAAAAAAACGTTTTTTGACCTTCGCCTCTTTGTCCACTGTCTCCTGAGATGTTTTCTCTGCAGACCTCTTAACACCTACAATGTAACGCCACATTTTTTTGAAGGTGTGCCTCCTCTAAAAGTGTCCGGGTGAAACAGCATGCTACTTTTATTTACCCGCCACGGTGGCTGGTAGGTGAAGCGAGTTTACCAGCCACAACACAAAATCACCCGCATTAGGCTGGTGGCTGGTGCTAATTTCCATCCCACACATCAGCTGAGACACACATCTGGACACATCAGCTGAGACACAAGCACACATCTGGACACATCAGCTGAGACACACATCTGGACACATCAGCTGAGACACATCAGCTGAGACACACATCTGGACACATCAGCTGAGACACACATCTGGACACATCAGCTGAGACACACATCTGGACACAACAGCTGAGACACACATCTGGACACATCAGCTGAAGCACAAGCACACATCTGGACACATCAGCTGAAACACACATCTGGACACATCAGCTGAAGCACAAGCACACATCTGGACACAGACATCAGCTGAAGCACACATCTGGACACATCAGCTGAGACACAAGCACACATCTGGACACATCAGCTGAAGCACAAGCACACATCTGGACACATCAGCTGAAACACACATCTGGACACATCAGCTGAAGCACAAGCACACATCTGGACACAGACATCAGCTGAAGCACACATCTGGACACATCAGCTGAGACACAAGCACACATCTGGACACATCAGCTGAAGCACAAGCACACATCTGGACACATCAGCTGAAGCACACATCTGGACTAGGGATGGCGAAAACTAAACATTTTCTTGACCGACCACCGAGCCTCATTAGCCGGTTGAAACCGGTTAACCAATTAGTTTAAAATATAGGGCTGTGCGCATGAGCAATAGTCACATCGCCGGAACATGCGATGTGAAGGGTAGTAGTAGCACCCATGGTGTATTAAGAGAATGATATTTCGTACTAAAAAGAAAGTCAAAATCAGCTATTTGGGACTATTTCGTCTACAAAAAGGAGGATGTTGACTGGAGTGTTATAAAGTTGTGGATGGTTGTCTTTTTTAAAAAGTCTTTTGTCTTTTATTTTTCGTGTTCGCATTTATGAGGAAAAAACAATTTTACGTGACAGTTCTCCATTACGGACGCGACCGCTCAAAGCGGCACTAAAAGACTGCTTTAAAACTTTCACAGAGACCTCAAACAGAAAGCACAAAGCCTTTCTTTAAAACGAATTTCGTTTTGTATTAATTGTATCTTAATTTTAATCAGCGTTTCATTATCCAATTTTCTCGAATTAATAAAAAAAAAGTAAATATAGCAGATAGATATCACGACACGGAGGCGCCAGCGCCTGAACTGGAGCTAACATTAAGCTATCATCCATAAACCGAAACTCAACGTATAAGGTAGCTTACTCGTCTCACACACCTAAAAAAAAATAGAAATATATCTATTATCTACAGAAATCTCTACTTTTAAACAGAACCATTCAAAACAAAATAAAACGATTTAATCCGTGAAATGTGTATTTCTCTCCGGCGCGTTCACTAACTGCGAAGATCGCGAGTCAGATTTCATCTTTGCAGCCGACACATTATTAATATCATGGAATGGTAATTATTGACTTTAGCCTGGATTGATCATGACTCGCAATATATATCGTTGGGAAAAAACTATCGAAATGTAGGCTAATTTTTTCCCAATATCTAATATTTTCCCAATATCGTACAATATCGTGCCTGCAATTTCGCAACTCTGTCGCATCTCTCTGCCGCTCTGCCTCCCGCTTTGGCTACCTTTCTCACCCGAAGAGGCTTGCGGGTGTCGCGTTTTAAGGTGATCATAGTTGATGTGTTACTACTGTATTTAAGCACTGTATCACACAAGTTGCAACTTACATCTGTGTCATTCTTTTTGGTGAAATGGTCCCACACACTTCTTTACACGCTTCATCCTGTCGTCTGCCCTGGCTCTAACCTCGAGTGTTTTAGCCTGTAGCCTTTACTTTTCGCAAACCCTGTGAGCGCGCGAACCCAAACGCTGTGACCTCGCGCCAAATGTTTTTATTGGTTTATTAAATACAAACAGGTGAGTTATGAAAAATTGAGTGTGAGGGATTTGTTCACTTCACACAAAAACATCTTGGAATGAGATGGCTAACTGTAGTAGAGTAAAGTCCACTGTCTATAATAGCCTAATTTAGAGATAATTTTTTTTTTTTTTTTAACCGACTACCGACAACTTTGACCGGTCAAAGTTGATACGGTCAACCATCGGTCAAATGGTCATCGGTTAACATCCCTAATCTGGACACATCAGCTGAAGCACAAGCACACATCTGGACACATCAGCTGAAGCACACATCTGGACACATCAGCTGAGACACAAGCACACATCTGGACACGTCAGCTGAAGCACAAGCACACATCTGGACACGTCACACAAGCACACATCTGAACACATCAGCTGAGACACAAGCACACATCTGGACTTATCAGCTGAGACACAAGCACACATCTGGACACGTCACACAAGCACACATCTGAACACATCAGCTGAGACACAAGCACACATCTGGACTTATCAGCTGAGACACAAGCACACATCTGGACACATCAGCTGAAACACAAGCACACATCTGGACACGTCACACAAGCACACATCTGAACACATCAGCTGAGACACAAGCACACATCTGGACACGTCAGCTGAAGCACAAGCACACATCTGGACACGTCACACAAGCACACATCTGAACACATCAGCTAAGACACAAGCACACATCTGGACTTATCAGCTGAGACACAAGCACACATCTGGACACGTCACACAAGCACACATCTGAACACATCAGCTGAGACACAAGCACACATCTGGACTTATCAGCTGAGACACAAGCACACATCTGGACACATCAGCTGAAACACAAGCACACATCTGGACACGTCACACAAGCACACATCTGAACACATCAGCTGAGACACAAGCACACATCTGGACACATCAGCTGAGACACAAGCACACATCTGGACACATCAGCTGAGACACAAGCACACATCTGGACACATCAGCTGAGACACAAGCACACATCTGGACACATCAGCTGAAACACATCTGGACACATCAGCTGAGACACAAGCACACATCTGGACACATCAGCTGAAACACACATCTGGACACATCAGCTGAGACACACATCTGGACACGTCAGCTGAGACACAAGCACACATCTGGACACATCAGCTGAGACACAAGCACACATCTGGACACATCAGCTGAGACACAAGCACACATCTGGACACATCAGCTGAAACACATCTGGACACATCAGCTGAGACACAAGCACACATCTGGACACATCAGCTGAAACACACATCTGGACACATCAGCTGAGACACACATCTGGACACGTCAGCTGAGACGAGCACACATCTGGACACATCAGCTGAAACACATCTGGACACATCAGCTGAAGCACAAGCACACATCTGGACACATCAGCTGAAGCACACATCTGGACACATCAGCTGAAGCACAAGCACACATCTGGACACATCAGCTGAAGCACACATCTGGACACATCAGCTGAGACACAAGCACACATCTGGACACATCAGCTGAGACACAAGCACACATCTGGACACATCAGCTGAGACACAAGCACACATCTGGACACATCAGCTGAGACACATCTGGACACATCAGCTGAGACACATCTGGACACATCAGCTGAGACACATCTGGACACATCAGCTGAGACACATCTGGACACATCAGCTGAAGCACAAGCACACATCTGGACACATCAGCTGAAACACACATCTGGACACATCAGCTGAGACACACATCTGGACACATCAGCTGAAACACACATCTGGACACATCAGTGCTTCCTCTTCTGCTCTGACTCAGTGAGCGTGTGATAAGTGTGTGTTCCTCTTTCAGGGATTTTTACTGTTTCACAATGACACCTTTAGTAAAGCAGAGGGGTTACAAACCAAAGCCTTCGGAAAGATCAGAAAACTTCCAGAATACATTGGAATTTTTGTAATCTCGACTATAATCTTTATTGTAAAACAGCCAGATGATGATTTCAAGCAGCGTCATGCAGCGAGAGATGCTACACTTCCTCTAAAACTATTTTAAACATCACATTTTGGTATAATTATTGTTATATACGCTCTTAAAAATAGAGGTGGTTTTCTCATTTTCTTGGTTCCCCAAAGAAGCTTCCAGTGATCAGCTCTTAAAAGAAACCCTATTCTTATTAAGGGGATAAACAAACATTTTCCACTTTAAAGAAGCTTTACTGCAATGCAAAGATTATATGGATGATAAAGTTTCTCAATGGAACACACACACGCGCACACACACACACACACACTATGGTCACACAACAGGACTATTTAAGTGAATGCAAAATTGTGAAAAACTTTAAGGAAAGGTAACCTGTTGCAGCACGTAAAGTATCCACTTCCCCTTATACCTTCATGTACTTTTTCCATCTATAATCTTGATGTTAACTGGAAAAAGGTGGTATTCGTCAACTACTCAACTTGTACATTTGGGCCACACTTACGGCCTCCACACCGTTCATATATTCATATTTCATAAATACCTGGTTGCTGTTTGCTATTAGAGGTGACATATGGATCATGTGATCTCCTTCTGATCACGTGCATCATCACAGGTTTTGACAGAAAATACAAATCAGGGCTACAGTTCCTCTTTCTGGAGGAATTCTGCTGCATTACACGAGGAACTATTTTAACGAGGACCGGTTTTAAAACCCCTCAGTTTATACTGGTCATTTATATTGGATCGGAGTTACTTTACAGTCTATTCATTCCACAATAAAGTTTCATTTTCGTTTTCCTGAAAGTATGAAACTTCGTGAAAAGCAGTTTTCATCAGATGTGATTGATCAAGATAAAACCAAAGCTTAGATGACTTTGAAAGACTCGAAACTGTCGATTATTCACAGAATCTGTATCAAACAATGTCACGAGCACAGAAACACCAGTGTAAACAGTGTGATCTGCAGACTTACCGGAGGATAAAACACCGACACAGGAGCGACGACACCAACAAAGACTGGCTTTTATCCCTGGGCGATGAAGCTCTTGTAACGGAGCGCACAGTGTGTCTTCATGAAGGAATAAGCTAAAGTTATAACAGCTGTACTGAGAGTGAATCACACTCACCAACTTCCCGTTTCTGCAGACGGTCACGTTACTGAAGCTCATCACGTGACTTCACGAGCTCATCCAGCGGCTTTTATTAGTCAGAGGTTGTTATTCATTTATGCTATTTTCATTTATATTTTGTATGTATTAACATTTGTATTGTGTCTTACCTGTATGTAAAAATGTTGTGGTTTTTTTTTGCGAAATAAAATGAGAAGTTTGTATTCCTCTAGAGGGCGCTGTGCGGTTCATTAAGCTCAAATCTGCATTCAAACCCGTACAAATATCTCGACGTCTTTCTTTTTCTCTTTTTTTTTTTTTGTCTTTGTTTTATGTATAATCTTTGAATGTTTTATTATTATTATTTTTTAAATCTCTACATAAGTCCGTATTCACAAACGACTGTGGTTAGTGTGTCCGAGTAGCCGCCAGTATCACGTGACCAGTGACCACTCTGCGCCTCATCATCAGTCTGGACAGTTTGACACTGAAACACACTTTATCTTATAAACCCGTTTCTTCTTCTTGGTAAGTTTGTGAGTGAACATTCTCCAGTCTGTAATTTATTCCTGTGATCAAAGCATCATTACTCCAGTCTTCAGTGTCACATGATCCTTCAGAATCATTCTGAGATCATTTTTTATTATTATCACCAATGTTGAAAACTGCTTTTGCTGATTAATATATATATATATAGGCTATGTCATTTATCCCGACTGCCATCACCATTGTTAACAACACCTTGTCAAATTTAACTTATGTTCTTTGGTGGTTATGTTCATTGTTGTTGTTTCTTTGTTGTTGTTGATTGTTATGCTGTTACTGCTGGCTGCAATCTAAATTGCCCCTCTGGGATAATAAAGTTACCTTGAACCTTGATATATATATATTATTGTTTTTGTTTTTTTTGCAGTTTTGACACTGCCATTCAAAAGTTTGGGTTAAGTGAGAAATAAATATAAAAGAAAGACAAAAAAGAAAGAAATTAATATTTTAATTCAGCAAAGGCTAAATACATGCTGGAAATAAATGCATTAAATAAATTGTTGTAATATGCAAATTACACATGCGTAGCATACCATAGCCTATTGTTTAGGCTACATGATAGGCCTATATGTCAGATTCTTAGTATGGGTTTTACATATAAAAATGAAATGTAAAATGTGTTTTTTTATATAAATATTAAAATATATATAAATGTAATTTATGAAAAATATGGTGTGCACATGTATTTTGAATATACATACATATATATACGGTATGTCACTTATTGTCAGGTGAGGTATAGATGTCAGGAGGACTCAAGTATTCAGAGGTTAATGGACTATTTATTAGACTTTATTTAACACAAACAAAAACTCCCTGTTCCTCACAAACAGAAACACAGTCGGATTATAGCAACACATTACAGCAAGTCTCAGCAACTCCTTCAGGAAACATCCTCAACAAACCAGCAGAGCCACTTCTAGACATCTGGAGGCAAAATGTATGTTGGAGTTAGATGAATGCTTTGACTTGTGTTTCATTTTTGGTGACCTAGTTTTCCCCGGTTTGTCTAATTAGCCATATATGTTTGAACCAAATTATTTTTTTGTGATAGCACACAATTACACACATTACTGGAGACATTGTTTTTCCTGGCGCATCCTTTCACAGTTCTCCCTCACAGACACTCTCAGCACTGAATTTACTATATTGACAAGATATTTACTGTAATGACAAGATTAAAACTTGTAAAAATAAATCATGTCCTCATCCACATCCGTTTTCTGAGCAGTTTCCAGAGGCTTCTACAAGTCAAGTCACATTTATTTATAGCGCTTTTTACAATACAGATTGTTTCAAAGCAGCTTTACAGAGATAACTGGAAAATGCAACAAACTTCTACACATTGATTCATAAATCGAATCAAGTGTGACCAACCAACACTAGAAAATAATGCTTCCCCACCAAGTTTTCGAAATACTCCCCAAGTCACGCAAACCTTGAACCGGCATGAAAGGCTCTCCAAACTCTGTCCAGCAGGAGGCGCTAATGCACCAAAGCTGGTTTACCAAACACCAGTAAACCATAGAACAACAACACAGGTGTAATCTCGTTTATAGCCTATAATGTCCCAGAACGCTGCTTTTGATGTTAAATAATAAAAGTCTTCAGATGAAAAAAGCAGACAATGACGCAGAATCTCTTTTACTACAGACTGAACTATTATAGGCCTACTGAAGATTGAATCGTACCACGTGACACACATCAGTCATATGGATCGCACAGGTGAGTCTCAACAGCGATCTCAAACTGAAAGTGTTTAAAGACTTCTGGATTCTGTTCCTGTAGGACAAGAGCGTCTGAACTACTGCAAGTAAGCTTTAATACTTCCACCATTACTGTAATCTGGGGAATATGAGCGGATTTCATACGAAAGTTTCACATGAGTTAGTGTGATGATTATGTTAAAGTATAACATTTATATAAAATTATACCTGTTGCAAAACAAGAACAAACGACCAAAAGAAGCCAGGAATTACTAAAACAAACCATTTTATGCACATCAATTTTGTAGAAATGAACAATGCTTTTTCTAAAAATGTTTTTTTCTTTTCTTTTCTAGTTTTAGGATGTCGTTTTGTATTAATGCGCAATCGAAAATGTTTTTTGGACAATCCAGTCTTTCCAGTTAGTGGGTGTCTGAGATCTTTGGTGACACTGGGTGGAGCTTACATGAATATTCATGATTTTCCTGTTTCATGTTAAAGCTCCACTGAAAATATTAGCGCGCGCTCCTCGGCTTACACAAACAGTTTCCAGTCACGTTATTTCAGCGTCGAACTAAGTTAAGCATTTTTATTTATTTTATACTGTTCATGTATTCTCAATAGTTTGTACATCTGAGTGAATATGATTTATGATTGATTACAGCCACTGATTTGCCAGGGGTTTATCGTTAGGATAGGCTTGGAGTAAATGAGCCAACATCAGCCATGTTTGTCTGTTTTAATTATATAGGCTACTATATAATAATAATAAAGTTAGTAGCATAATAAAGTTTCAGTTGTAATTATTTTGTCATGAATGCATGTAAACATTTTTACGCAAAACACACTGTGCTGAGCTCCATATGGTTAGAAACATGTTGAGATGGTGAAATTACCATACACAAAAGAAATATATTTGAAATATATTTTCAGAATATATTTTGAAATATATTTTACATTACATGTTATAAATGTAAATATATTTCACACTTAACATCATATATTTTTGTTATATTTCAGAATATATTTCAAAATGATAAATATAAGTGAACAACAATGCACATATATTTCAATGTATTTGGAATATATGCCACATATATTTTTGACACTTTAAAATATATTTCAATTTATTTATTATTTTTTTTCTGCATGGGTAGCACACTGCAGTACTTTCACAACGTTTCAGTCCTACTCTACAAGCTTACCACAACAATTATAATGTTAAAGGAATTACAAGTGGCTAAAATGATCAACACATTATTGCACATTTAGCCTTCTGTCATTATAGGGTCATTCTATGGAAATGTCCATTGTTCTGTCCCTGTAGCCTTTACAGAAATATTACACTTAAAAACACTTTAGGGTTACAATTTCTTTACATTTTAAAATAAAACAATATGTTATTTGAACAATTTGAACATCAATGTGGCAATATTTGATTTTTATTAATTATGTAGAATTCCAAGCACCACAGAAGTGCTCGTCCCCACAGCCATGTACAGAGGGAAAATGCTTTATTTTGAGGACAATAACAGGTTTTTACACCATTTAAAATACAATAATTTATACATAACTATCAAATATATTATGTAAATGATATATATAAAAAAGCAGAATAAATATTATAAAATGTATAATGAAAGCAGTGGTCCCCTGGAGTTGTGTCAGTTAGCAGAAATCTTCTCATTTATCTCATGATTTCATATGAAGCTTTTAGTTGAACTCACTGGTATGACTTACTTTATTGTTATGTAATTGTAAAAAAAAAACTAGAATACAAATGGATTAAACTAATTAATTTAGACCATGATTGACAACATGTGGTTTGATACCTTGCAGCAGCCATTTTGTCAAATGAAAATTGTCACTGGTTTACTGTCGCTGGTGTCACCTTTCTTATGGGTAACACCAGTAACACCAGTGACTCCCATTTATAGATAAAGTTCAAAGCTATTCATTTATATTATATGCCAAATGTAAAAATTTAGTCTCATCTACTCAGGGCCGTAGCTAGAGGATTCGGGGGCCCCTGAAAAAATATTCATGTGGGCCCCTACCACCAATATCATATACTGTAAATAGATGAGCATGGAGGCCCAAATATCAGAAGATGGTGATGTTGTTTTGATTGTGATGTTGATGTTGATTTTAAAAGTTAAATGTTTATATAAAAATTACAACTAATAAAAACTGAGAAAAAGCAAGAAATTGTTGAATAATAATAAAACCAATTTAAAAAAAGTAAAATAAATGCAAAATAATGTTTTTTTCCCCATCAGTCTGTTATAATTCATAAATCAAAAAGTAAACATTTAGAAATGGACAAGAATGCAGTCAAATTTAAAAAATAAAATCATTTATTGTCTTATTTTTTAATAAAGATAATATGGAACTGGAAATATTATTAAATAAATCTATGTATTCATCCAAGTGCAATGTGTTGTATTCATGTTTTCTTGATGTAATACTTCATCAGCCGGCAGGTCAGCTGCATAATGCAATGCGTCCTGACTCGTGTACATTTTTTAACTCTTATGTTAAAGGACAAGTTCGGTATTTTACACTTAAAGCCCTGTTTACAGATCGTTTCTGATGAAATAGAACAGTTAAAGGAGAACTCCGGTCAATTTTAACATTGAGCTAATTTTTTTGTACATTTGGAGTGCTGTCAATACAGAGAACAACGACAAAAATCGGTGTTGCCTACACCGAGTTATTCTATTTTTAAAATTTGCACCCTGTTGACTTCAATGGGGCAAGTACTAAACCTGCTTTTAGCCTCTTAACATCCTTGATGTGTCATTACAAGTGCACAGAAAATGTGAGTGATTCCTTCTGAGTGAACACGAGTGAGTCTGACTGCAGTAGATGTGAAAGAAATGTATAAAAATGATGTTATTTAAGCCAGCGCAAATACCTTTATTTTCTTCCTGTTTTCGGGTGAAGTCCAAAGTAGTCGATTACCGAGTTCACGCGCATAGGTTTAGTACCTATAATCACGCACGTGAACTCGGCAATCGACTACTTTGGACTTCACCCGAAAACAGGAAGAAAATACAGGTATTTGCGCTGGCTTAAATAACATCATTTTTATACATATCTTTCACATCTACTGCAGTCAGATCCACTCGTGTTCACTCAGAAGGAATCACTCACATTTTCTGTGCACTTGTAATGACACATCAAGGATGTTAAGAGGCTAAAAGCAGGTTTAGTACTTGCCCCATTGAAGTCAACAGGGTGCAAATTTTAAAAATAGAATAACTCGGTGTAGGCAACACCGATTTTTGTCGTTGTTCTCTGTATTGACAGCACTCCAAATGTACAAAAAAATTAGCTCAATGTTAAAATTGACCGGAGTTCTCCTTTAAGATTAAAATTTGGACCCGAGAATTTTAGGTTTCTTTCGCTTCTCCCCCCCACCTACACAATGGTTGCATATGTGCACTGGAACAATCCTTCATAAAACGCATTAAACTTTCGTTTACAAAGACGTGAAACTCACCGAGTGGTCAGGGGTGTCCACTGATATGCTCACACAAAAATCGCTGCAAAAGATGCTTTCCAACAGGTTTTATCGTAGTTTTTGTCTCCTCCATTGACTTGTATTGGATGTGCTGTGAGGTACGGTATTACTCCGCGCGGAAACTGAAATGGGGTTGTTTTCTTCTTCTTCTTCTTCTTCTTCTTCTTCTTGTTTTTTTTTTTACGGCGGATCGCAAACAATGAAATGCCAGTGGTTTGCTTGCAAAGGTGCATTATCGCCACCAACTGGGCTGGAGTGTCTATTATTCAAGCTCTCAACGGAAGAATGTTCGGGTGTAAGGCGTTTGGAAAAATATGTCCACAGTTTTACAACGAATGGTAAAACACCTGTTGGAAAGCATCTTTTGCAGCGATTTTTGTGTGAGCATATCAGTGAACACCCCTGACCACTCGGTGAGTTTCACGTCTTTGTAAACGAAAGGTTAATGCGTTTTAGAAAGGATTGTTCCAGTGCACCTATACACCCATTCTGTAGGTGGGGGGGAAAGCGAAAGAAACCTAAGCAGGGCTTTAAGTGTAAAATACCGAACTTGTCCTTTAAAAAGAGAAATTTTGACCACATAATCATTCGGTCGGTTGTGGTGCGCAGCGATAATGAGGAGTGACAGTACCGGGCCGGCAGGCGCCGCTTTAGTCGACGGTAGTTTTCTTATTCCCAGCGAAATAACAATGCAACCTGTCTTTAAGAACGTCTTTATCGACTGGGATACAACAACTCTCCTGGCCTCCCTCTCCTTCTGTTCATGGCGTTTCTGGTACCCTGATTTATGTTTTCTTTTCCACGAAATTTTCAGTCAGTCAGTCTCCTGCTCTTCC
This sequence comes from Squalius cephalus, assembly GCF_949319135.1. Lineage (NCBI taxonomy): Eukaryota > Metazoa > Chordata > Actinopteri > Cypriniformes > Leuciscidae > Squalius > Squalius cephalus. The sequence goes on along the minus strand of NC_137135.1, from coordinate 2,559,692 downwards.
ACCAAGTTCATCGTTAACTTCAGGCACTGCCGCCTCAACTGTGATTGGTTCAGTTCACGAGCTGGGGTGGGACTTACAATTTCATTGGGTCCATCTGATGTTTGTCACAAGCGGGTAATCCATCGACCGGAAGTTGAAGCCGGCCGCGTGCCGCCATCTTGTAGCAGAACTTCACTTGCGTTAGCATTCCAGTGACTCCCATTCATTTTGGCGTCACTTTGACAGCGAATAACTTTACATCTGAGGCGTTTAAAGACTCCATTTGTCCATTATTTATTTCTAAAGAAACACGACAATGTATAAAGGGCTCCATTACCTTCTATGTTACATTATGACCCCGTAGAAGCAGTTTTTGTAAAAATAGGCTAACGATTGCGTCATAACCACGCGACTCTCTGTCGCACAGTAGAGAGATTACCGTACAGACAGGAGGAGAAGCTCGCGGGCAATCGGGGGGACGTCAAGGGCGTTACATTTTAAAATAAATACTATACAAAATAATTCATCAGAATCCTGCTCACTCACTCCAAAGAACTCTTTGCTCAAGCTCGCCGTCTCTGCAAGATTAACGTTGGTAGTTTGCATGCACAGCTACTAGAAGATTTACATCTGTCAGACAGGTTGCTCACGTCATCAAGCTTAGTTTGATTCGGTTTGAGTCTGCGCGTCAGGAGCGGAAGTGCTAAAAAAACGCTAAAAATGGCCTTCACTTGTCTCAATTGAGTTCCAATGAGATGGCTCTGTCCACTTCTTATATTGTCTATGGTTTGTCACTGACTGAATAACTTTAGATCGGACTAAACCATTTTTAGGGAGGTAAGAGAAGCAGATATTTGGAAAAAATATTTAACCAAATTGCATGTTTTTGTGGTTTTCATTTAAATCTCAGGCATGCAACTAATATAAATATTATAATTATTCATACAACAGGGGCCTATATAGTATAACTGCTGGTTTTTGTGGGGCCCCCTGGGCACTGGGCAGTGGGGGCCCCTATAATTGTCACCACCTTTCACCCCACTAGCGACGGCCCTGCATCTACTTAATTATAGTTGAAGAATAATGATATTTGGTCTTATACATGTCATTGGTGATTCATTGTGTCACTGGTGTTACTGTTTTATTTTCTGTCACATTAAATACAATGTCACATGTGACCGTAATAATTTTACATCCATTTAATTCTGCTACACTCACAGTTAAGATTAAAGGATTGCATCATTACTTGATTTTAACTGGTTTTCAAATATCTTCATTGTTATAGCAAATAGATGGCTGCGCAAACGAACTAACCTCATTCAAGCACACTTTTAAAAAACCTGATTAAAATAAATAAAACATAATCTCCTTATTTGTTGCATTATTATTATTTTCTGTAACTCTGACATGTGCTGAAAAAAAGACATAATATTTCATAAAAACCTTTAATATTGCCAAAGAAGTAACGTAACACCAGTGACAAAAAATGGTACATGCGGTCTTTAAATAAATGCACAAAAAATATAAAAAATCATTAAGCTGTCATTAATGCACATTCATAAAGTCAAGGGGAATTTAAAAATGTGGTGTAAGTTAAAATTTTAGAAAAATAAATAAATTTGAAAACATCTTGCCATACCAAAAGTGGACGTACGTACAGCACTGCCTAATGATGCGGAAATGAACAAAAACAAATTAAAGGGTTAGTTCACCCAAAAATGAAAGTTCTGTCAGTAATCACTCTCTCTCATGTTGTTTAACCCCGTAAGACTTTCGTTCATCTTTGGCGCATGCGTCGTGGCTCTCGAGAACTTTGAGAGTCTCGAGAGTTTTGGGTGAACTAACCCTTTAAAGCGAACAATTAATTCCTTGCACCTAACATGCCTGACATCGTACTTGCGAGTTCACACATCTCTTTAACATTAAATTTGGTGATCTCCGACTGGCAGAGTCGAACATCATTAGTGCCGACATGAATAATGATCTTAGAGAATTTACGATTAGCATTAGCCAGCACTTTTAAATTTGCTTTGATGTAGGCGCTCTGGCTCCCGGCAAACATGTGACTATGGTGGTTGGTGTCTCTATTTTCACGTGTGATCGCCAATAACTAGGGCACAATCAACAGAACTCTCAGTGGGTGTTTCACTGAGCGGGTAGAATCTATTTAATGTTGTAATCGGAACAGAAGAGCGGTGTTTTGTCCCGCGACTACAGCGTCTCACCGTCACCCATTTGCCCTTCTACGCGGCTTTTGCCTAATCTACAACTGTTTACTTTTTCATAGCAGTTTATAATGTTTTTAATAGTAGCCTATATTTTGTGTGCAGTCGTCATCGAATGACAGGCATACACTTCAGTTAAAGGCACAATATGTAAGATTTTTGGATTAAAATTTCCCAAAACCACCAAACAGTGTTGTATATTTTGTTGATTACATTGTCCCAATTGTTTCCAGCAATGTTTAAATCCACAGAAGTCAGATATTTTAACCAGTGTAATGGCCCGTGTCATTGAGTCGTCTGTCAATGACGTCATATCCTCGTTACCCTCGTTTTCCGCTTTTACTTCCATAGAAACACCAAAGCCACTTTAATATATGATGTGCTTTATTAGAGAGGTGAACAGCTGTTTGGATACCTTTATTGATAGAGAAAAACGAATCATTGTTATACTGTATATTATATAACATTATAACATAACACCCTCACGCTTCATTGGCGAGGCGTATGCGGCAGAGAGCCAGGCTGGTGGTGCTTTACACTCAATAGCTGTGTTGCAAGCTTACCAGGCTGACCTGCTAGGAGACTTGGATCAGGGGAAAGGATTGTCTTCTGAAGTGGTTGCTGAGTTATTCCGCACCACAGACCCTGCGCTCGCGCTATCAAACAAACAGCCGCTGCTGTTGGCCGTTCAAGAGCAGCGATGGTGCTTACGGAGAGGCATCTGTGGATGAACCTGGCTGACATCAGGGAGAAAGAGAAAAACCTTCTCCTTGATGCTCCGGTCTTGCTCCAGAACTTTACAGCACATCCGACAGTGGTCGGGAAGTTTAGAGAAGGGAGCATTCAGAAAATTTTAACAAAAGTGGCATTTCTGGAGGTTATAACCTTGAATAATCTAGGCTCCCAGAATTATGCTTAAGTTCCCCTAAGGGAGATTAGGTTAATTGAAACTAGGTCGGTCAGTTTGCAGATATCCCTCCGTTTCACGTTCCTGTATATTGGGTCGTGAGCAGGGTTTGCTCCCCTTCGGTAGGGTATAACTTTTCATAATCAGAATATGAGCTGGCTCTCCCCTGATATCCTTGGGATGGCAGTATGGCGAATGAGTGTTAGGCAGTATCGAACATATCACATATCTCAAAACGAAGCTGTGTTAGGTCCATCAGTTAACCCTCCGCTTGGTTTGTCCCCCTCCTCAGCTAAAGTTGGGTTTTTAAGTAGGGAGGTCACTCCCCTTAATAGACGCTCCTTAGACTGAATGCAAAATACAAAGATGATGACAGGGAACCAGACGGATAGGGAACCAGGGTTACATCCATAACTTGAGACTATTCTGGCTGGGTTCAACTGAACATACAGTATATTTAAAGTTCCTTTTAAATTGCTTTTGGTGCAATAAACAATCATAAGTAGTTTATTTTTCTTACAAGACACATTACAGAAACAAAGTATTTTTAAAAATCCTTTAAATGCATGTTGTTTAAATCTGATCAAATGTCATTACAAATCGAAGTGAATAATTCTGAAGTAGCAAAAAAAAACAATAAAAAAAAAAAAACCTATGAATCATGAATCGAATTGAAGTCTGACCAACACTGCATATTAATGCTGGCCCACCAAGTTTACAAAATGACAGCTCAGGCACGTGTAACCCCTCTCACCCGGGTCCTTCACACCCCGCTCCGTGCGGGTCTCGAACCCGGGTCTCCGGCATGAGAGTCAGGCGCTCTAACAAGGAGGCTAAAGACTGCAGCCTCTAGCATCTGTCGCTAGAGCGCCTATTGAGATCAGAGGAGTGAGGTTTACTTGCACAGCAACTACTAGCTGGCCTCCGTTACACTCACCCCCCTAAACCTCACTCCCATCCGGGTCACGGCACCAATGTAACCCCTCTCACCCGGGTCCTTCACACCCCGCTCCGTGCGGGTCTCGAACCCGGGTCTCCGGCATGAGAGTCAGGCGTTCTAACAAGGAGGCTAAAGACTGCAGCCTCTAGCATCTGTCGCTAGAGCGCCTATTGAGATCAGAGGAGTGAGGTTTACTTGCACAGCAACTACTAGCTGGCCTCCATTACACACGCAATCCTAGACACAGACCTGTTGTGGATATTCCAAATGTTTTTGTATTTTGGTTTGTCAAAAAAAAAAAAAAAAGGTACAAAAATGAGGAATGAAATTAGAATTTTTCAGTTCACTCTGCATACTGAGTACATCACATTTACTGAAAGAACATTATTGTGGGATCAATTTAAATTATTAAAATAGATTGTGAACATAAAGTAATGATCAAATTAAAAATAACTATAAGAAGGTCATATATTAAAATAAATTAGTGTATAAAATTACACTTCTTCTCAGTGTTTTAATCCCTGTATATAAATATCAAATCAAATGACTTTGTCACGACACCATAAACACAAGTGTACAGGTGGGAAATTCTTTTGTGCAAACTCTGCAGCATGACAGGTGACAGGTACAGAATATATACACAACACATGTACAGTATTAACAATATACACAAATTACAATATACACTGTATACATAAGAGACAAGTACAGGTAGTGAACAATATATAATTTGGATAGTTTTCTTTTAGAAAGACAAAAGGTTCATGGTGGAGAAAAAACTTTTTCTTTACCTTGACATGTTTCGACTGCAACCTGCAGTCTTCCTCAGAAGCGTCATCTGACAGCTGTGACGTGTCGTTTATCAGCTGTTATTTCCTGGGCGTGGCCACGCCCTGCCCCCCCTCCGCTCGATGTTCTCTGGAGGATGGTGTTCCATGTGTGTGAGAGCATGTAGGCTCCCTCGTCCCGGTTGATGGTGTCTTTGGCCCGCTTCCTGATTTCAATCGCCTCCTTTATCCATCTTCTGTATCTGTTTGGTTCTGATCTGATGATGTGTCCGTTGTCCCAGTCCATAATGTGGTTATTTCGTTTGCAATGATCTGATATGGCTGATTTTAGTTGTTCCTGTTGCGCTTTTTCCTTTTGAGTTCTTGTGAGTCGTCCTGTTGTTTCTTTTTCACATTCTTTCTGATGTTCTTTCTTTCTTGTGTTGAATGACCTGCCTGTTTCTCCTACGTATGTTTTATTGCATGATTTGCATGGTATCTCGTATATGACGTTACATTTTTTGTCTTGCTCTATTTTGTCCTTGGGGTGTACCAGTAACTGCCTTAACTTTGTGTATGGTTTTACTACTGTGTTTATGTTGTATTTTCTCATTGCCCGCTGTAATGGTTCTGTTATGCCTCTGATATATGGTAGGGTTACTATGTCCTTGTTTCCGGTTTCTGATTTCGGTTTGGGTTTTGTTTTTGGTCTGGTTTGCTTGTTTGTGACTTGTTCTTTTCCTTTATTTATGGCCCATGTCGGATATTGGCAGCGTGCAAGTGCGTGTCTGATGTGTTTTTCCTCTTTCTGTCTGTCTCTTTCCTCCGCGATGAAACTGGTCCGTTCATAAAGTGTTCTCACTACTGATAATTTATGCGCCGTGGGATGTTCAGATGTCCAGAGTAAATATTGGTCAGTGTGTGTTGGTTTCCTGTAGACTGTTATTTTGATGCTGTCATCGTCTCTGTGGTGGATCTTTAAATCTAAAAAAGCTATGGTTCTGTTGCATTCTTCCTCATGCGTGAATTTTATGTTTCCAGTGGGGTCAATACTGTTTAGGTGGTCCGTGAGTTCCTGTGTATGTCCGTTTTTTATTTTTTCCAGTATATCGTCTACATAACGTTTCCAGAGGGTGGGTCTGCAATGAGACGGTGCTGTGACTATGGCTTTGAGGGGTTTTATGATTTCAACTAATGCTTTTGATAGGTTGTAAGTAACCGAGCCGATACTGTCTACTATTGGGCGTAGTGGGATGTCCTTTTTGTGTATTTTTGGTGTTCCATAGATTTGGAAACCAAAGCCATAGTCACAGCACCGTCTCATTGCAGACCCACCCTCTGGAAACGTTATGTAGACGATATACTGGAAAAAATAAAAAACGGACATACACAGGAACTCACGGACCACATAAACAGTATTGACCCCACTGGAAACATAAAATTCACGCATGAGGAAGAATGCAACAGAACCATAGCTTTTTTAGATTTAAAGATCCACCACAGAGACGATGACAGCATCAAAATAACAGTCTACAGGAAACCAACACACACTGACCAATATTTACTCTGGACATCTGAACATCCTACGGCGCATAAATTATCAGTAGTGAGAACACTTTATGAACGGACCAGTTTCATCACGGAGGAAAGAGACAGACAGAAAGAGGAAAAACACATCAGACACGCACTTGCACGCTGCCAATATCCGACATGGGCCATAAATAAAGGAAAAGAACAAGTCACAAACAAGCAAACCAGACCAAAAACAAAACCCAAACCGAAATCAGAAACCGGAAACAAGGACATAGTAACCCTACCATATATCAGAGGCATAACAGAACCATTACAGCGGGCAATGAGAAAATACAACATAAACACAGTAGTAAAACCATACACAAAGTTAAGGCAGTTACTGGTACACCCCAAGGACAAAATAGAGCAAGACAAAAAATGTAACGTCATATACGAGATACCATGCAAATCATGCAATAAAACATACGTAGGAGAAACAGGCAGGTCATTCAACACAAGAAAGAAAGAACATCAGAAAGAATGTGAAAAAGAAACAACAGGACGACTCACAAGAACTCAAAAGGAAAAAGCGCAACAGGAACAACTAAAATCAGCCATATCAGATCATTGCAAACGAAATAACCACATTATGGACTGGGACAACGGACACATCATCAGATCAGAACCAAACAGATACAGAAGATGGATAAAGGAGGCGATTGAAATCAGGAAGCGGGCCAAAGACACCATCAACCGGGACGAGGGAGCCTACATGCTCTCACACACATGGAACACCATCCTCCAGAGAACATCGAGCGGAGGGGGGGCAGGGCGTGGCCACGCCCAGGAAATAACAGCTGATAAACGACACGTCACAGCTGTCAGATGACGCTTCTGAGGAAGACTGCAGGTTGCAGTCGAAACATGTCAAGGTAAAGAAAAAGTTTTTTCTCCACCATGAACCTTTTGTCTTTCTAAAAGAAAACTATCCAAATTATATCATTAAGAAGACAATATGAAAATTTTTGAACTATGAACGATATATAGTACATTATTATACTATACACAGAGCACGATATGAAAAACACAATAATAAACAGTTCACAGGAGTGTTATGTTGCGGTGAGCAGTGCAGTATGGGATGCATTAGAGTAAATGTCAGGGTGAAGAATAATGTTGACTCAGAGTCCAGTGTAACTGATAAAGTGCAGTGCATGAGGACTGTGTATCGTTTGTTGGCTTAACATTTTCTTTAGTTCTAAATTTTCATCATTATGTGTTTATCCTTCTGAACTATCATGATGTTAATCTCAGTGCCTCATTGTCATGTCCAGGTCATGCTGAGCCTCTGAGTGTCTTCACCAACACACAGACACCAGTGCTGAGCTGTTTCCAGTGGCAGTTTATCTGCAGTAATGTCAGAGGAGCGAGGAAAGCACTTTCTCTCTAAGAGTCTCTCAGAGAAACAGAGGTAAGACTGCGACTGTTTTCACAGGATCATTTTAAACACTACTGGAGTTTCAGGTTTGTCCTGTAAAGAACAAAGTCTGATCAACAAGGAGTGTTTGCTCTCACCATTGCCATGTCAAATACTGTGCAAAACAATTAAGAACTTCCTATAAATGTTTTTAGATTGTCTCAGGTTAAAAATGACTTGAAACTGGTTTCATATTTAATTTACAGGAACATTTAGCACAGTTAAGTAAGGGTTAATGCCCGACGAGGTGTCCATTATCAGGTTTTAATGGACGACGGCGAGGCGTGAACCGTCCGACGCGCAGCGGAGGTCCATTAATACCTGATAATGGACACCTCGAAGGGCATTAACCCGCTTATACCATGGTCACTTACGAAAGAAAGAAATATTTAATCAATTAATAATACTTTAATGTGTTTTAGAGTAAAAATCGTGAGGGTTTTTATTTATTAAGTCGAGCGCACTATTTAATATCTCCCGTATACAGGCGTTGCCAAGCAACGTGGCCACAGCGACCCGACCGCAGCAGTTGATCAGTGAGTTTGAGCCAGCGCAATCATTTAGAACTGTCATCAGGCAAATTGACGGGAAGCCTTTCCTAGGTGTACATTATCACTTTTTAACGGACACCCTGCAGCCAATCAGAATCGAGTATTCACCCAGACCATGGTATAAATATGTTTAATGTACCATATATGTAAAGTCCTGTACAAACCCAGATTAAAGTGCACTGCATTACGGTTTAAAGGTTAGGGCTGAATGATTTTGGAAAATAATCTAATTGTGTTTGTTTGTTTTTAACAATATTGCGATTGTGATTTAATATGCAATTATTTTTTAAGCTCTTTATCTTCTGCATTATTCAACAAAGAAAATAAATCATTGCATAGTAGGGGTGGGAATCTTTAAGCACCTCACGATCAGACTCCAAAATGATTCTTGATCTGCTTTTTTATTATTAATTTATTTTATTAATAAAACTTATAATTCCATATGTAACTAATTCTAAAAAGATTAAGTACTTATTACGTAATTTTTTTAATTAAACAATTGCATGTTAAGAATTTTAATTAAATAAACTAATATAGCTTCAAAACATAAAGGCTAGAAAATAACAAAGAGGAACAAAAAACATATTACAAGCAATAAACAAAGAGTGCTTTTGGTATTTGAGAGTAGGCTATCTGCATGTTTTTCATTCAAGAACTGTGAGTGAGTTTTCTCTCTCAGCTTTACTGTTGTTGGATTATTACTGATGACATCATAGACAGCAGGAGTACGGTGTACATTTTAGGACATCCTCAGACCTCAACCATATGAAGACAAGGCATCATGCATCAGACTAAAAGGCTTCAGTCATTGGACAAAATGGCATCGCACCTCAGACTGAAAAGCTTCAGGTCTCAGGAGAAATGATGTCAGGTCTCAGGTCTCGTACAATTAGGCATCAGACGAAACAGCCTCAGACTAAAAGGCTTCAGCCATAAAGGCATCGGGCGAAATGGACTCGGTGGAGTTTGGAGGTTCGCATTGCCCCGCCCCATGTGACGTCACATGTACGCGGTTCATAGCTCGAAAGAACGCTTTAACTTCAGGATAGATTGCCAACATACAAGCTAGCTAGTTGAAATATGTAATCTAACTTTTTAAACGTGCAAATAAAACTTGCGAAATGCATTTTCTCTTCTGTATACAACGTATAACATTTAATTAAAGCATACATATAGGTCCATAAGCCCTCTAGATCTTTAAGATCTGCAGAGAAAGGGATTATGCTGTCTGTACCACGCACAAAATACAAGCAACGGGGTGATAGGGCCTTTGCTGTAGTTGCCCCTAAGCTATGTAATATGCTACCGCTTTATACCACTTTGCCCTCTGGTAAAGCCCCGGGTCCTGATGGCATTCCAAGTGAGGTGCTGAAGGAAGGCGGACTATCTCTTCTTGCCGCACTCAATGCATTATTCTGTAAAATATGGAGCGAGGAAGCTGTGCCTCAAGATTTTAAAGACGCATTGATTGTTCACATCTACAAGCGCAAGGGAGACAGAGCCTGCTGTGACAATCATCGTGGCATCTCGTTGCTCTCCATTGCAGGCAAAGTTTTGGCACGAATTCTGCTGAACCGCCTCCAACAACATGTTCATGACAGTGACATCATCCCGGAAAGTCAGTGTGGATTTTGTACAGGCCGCGGTACTATGGACATGGTGTTTACTGCTAGGCAGATCCAGGAGAAGTGCAGAGAACAACACCTTGACCTTTATATGATCTTTATTGACCTCATGAAAGCCTTCGACTCAGTTTCCCGCACCGGGCTCTGGCTCATTCTTCATAAGATTGGATGTCCAGAGAAATGTATTAACATCATCCGTTTATTTCATGATGGCATGCTCGGTCAGGTTCTGGATGATGGCAAACTGTCTGACCCATTTGGCATCTCCACTGGCACCAAACAGGGATGTGTGCTTGCCCCACTGTTATTCAGCATCTTTTTTTCCATGATGCTGTCTGTGGCTTTTAAGGACTGCGACTTGGGCATTCCAATCCAGTTCTGCACAGATGGCTGTGTCTTCAATCTACGCAGGCTTCAGGCTCGTACAAAGACACATTCAGCAATTCTGCGTGACCTCCTATATGCAGATGATTGTGCACTGATGGCGCACACCCTTACTGAAGCTCAGTCACTATTCGATTGTTTTAGAACTGCAGCTTCTAGGTTTGGGCTCACTGTCAGTCTTAAGAAGACAGAAGTCATGCTTCAAGCGGTGAACAAGTCAAACTCCAATCCACCGGTAATCACTGCAGGCGAGACAGTGCTGGCGGCCGTTGACAAATTCTGCTACCTTGGTAGCATTCTTACAGCTGATACGACAGCGGACTCCGACATCAGTGCCCGCATCGCAAAAGCTAGTTTTGCCTTCGGTCGACTGTCCAAGAGAGTATGGGATGAGCACGGTATTCGATTGGAAACAAAGGTGGCAGTATATAAGGCAGTCATCCTCACAGTGCTGCTGTATGGATCTGAGTCCTGGACCATTTATCGCCGGCAGATTACCAAACTTGATCAGTTCCATATGCGCTGTCTCTGTCGTATTGCACATGTCAAATGGCAGGACAAGACCCCAAATACTGAGGTACTTCAGACCTGTGGCATCACTGGTATTGAGGCCTTCCTGCTTGCTGCGCAGTTTCGCTGGTCTGGACATGTTGTACGTATGGCAGATTCACGCCTACCGAAGCAGGTTTTTATGGACAACTCCAGAGTGGCATGCGCGCTCAAGGAGGGCAACTAAAACGCTACAAGGACGGCCTCAAAGCCAATTTGAAACTATGCAACATGGACCCAAATGACCTTGAAGAGATGGTTGCAGACAGGACATCATGGCGAGCACAGTGCCATAATGCCATACACTCCTTTGAGCTCAGCCGCATCACTTCTGCAGTAGACAAACGAAGACGCAGAAAGCACAATGCCTTAACATCTAGAACAACATCTAGCCATTTTGTGTGCGACGCCTGTGGCCGGCCATGTGCGTCAAGGATCGGCCTCTATTCACATCGTAGGACGCACCAACAACAACAACTGTGACGAGATCTGTCGTGTCGACAGCTCAGACCATATGGAATATGCTACCACTTTATATTAGGTCTGCTCCAACTTTAGGCTCTTTTAAAAGCCTTTTTGAAAATTCACTTATTTCATATGTCCTCTTTAGGTGTAGAGGGATGAGCTCTTGTGCATCTATGTTTTACTATGTGGATTTTATTGTGGTGTTGTTTTATTGTGTTTTATTTTTTATTTTAGAATTGCTTGTACAGCACTTTGGTACAACTTATTGTTGTTGGAATAGTGCTTTATAAATAAATAAATAAAGAAAGAAAGATATAGGCTAGGTAGCATATGGACAGATTCCGATGACTTGTCATTATAAATCTTAGGGAAACTTTTAACCCTTAAACTCATAATTGTAAATTACAGCTTAGCGCCAAACAGTCTGAATCAAATTGCCCTTCTGACACTTTTGCTGCCGAATGAAGTTGGGCAGAACCATCGCCAAGTCCCCCCCCTGCAAGCAGGAATCTAGGTGGCCCAGAAGAACTCCAGAATTGTTGCATTCCACACACACACACACACATATACACGAACTTTGAACATTAAACTTAGAACATAAGCATGTCAAATGTATACAATATACTCTTGTGTGTTTCCCAGTTCATAGCTTAGTTTATGATTTTCTAGTTGAAGGAGTGAACTATAAGTGCTCATATTCATGCTTATGAATATAACTTTGTATTTCCACCTTCTTTACCTGCCGTTCTTGGTATCTTGTTAACCGTCTCGGACTCTCGGTCTGACTGAGCTTTCTTCACTTCGGTTTTCTTTTTAGCTTTAGTTTTAGTCTTTTGTCTTTGTTTTTCATATTCTCCTTTGTTCATTTCCACCTACGAGTGAAATGAACTTCCACCTACGCCTGAATTATTTCTTTGGTAACTTCACTTTCAACGGACCTTTAAATTCCCCGCGACTCTGCTCTCCCCAGAAGAGACGAGAGAGCACGCCCAGCTCCGAAAGACCGACGCACACGCCTTCTTTCCTCAGCAACATTCATTTATTAAAACCCATTATATTCTTGATTGTCTCTCTCTGCTGCTCACATTACAAAGTCCCTTAAATGTTCGATCTAAGCTACAAGCTTTACATTTGTTGATACTTTAATTATTCTTTTTATAGAACAGAAAAGTTATTTTTCATGGCCAGAAAAATAGCCTTTTCGTGAGAGTCTATAAAAGGATAACTTTTCTTGAGAGTTGATAAAAGATTGTGCGATCCGTTCGCTGGACTAGATTATTCAGATTATAGATTAAGGGTTATCCTGAGAATTGATCTATTCTAGACTATTGTTATATTAATGGTTAATTATAATTCGTTGTGATTGATTATTGACATACAATTGATCTATTTTTGCCTACCTGTATTAATAATTGATTATAATCCGTTGTATTTAATTATCCCTCTATATAGATACATTGGCAAAAGTATACCCTTTTCGGGTGATTTAACCTGTATGCGATATGATTAATCATATCCCTGATTAATTATTAATATTCCCTTTATTTGAGCTAGGGTCTTTACAGCTATATATATATATATATATTAAAGGATATAAAAGTCTCCTTGCATTATGGATGTATTACACCAGAATTTTCAGTCTTCATGGATGCCATGTTAGTGTTTCCGGTCGTCATAAACGTTGCATCTGAAGTGTGATGATTTCAGTGTGAGGAAGGAAGAAGACGGGGTTAACTGACTGAGACTTGTGCGTTTTATTAAAGTATTTCAAAGAAATCACAAACAAAAGTTTGCGCTCTGCGCTTTCTCCATAAATAAACTCTTTCACTGCAGCACTTGGGTTTCCATTTTCTCAGTTCTCAGACACGCACAAAGGCCCAGTCCAGTCTCTCTCTCAGTCTGTATCCATTTCCTGGTGGCTTTTATCCGGTCTCTCCATGCCAATTACAAGACACAGGTGTTTGTTATTTGCACCTACTTACGCAATGCTCATCTCCTGCCTCTCTCTCCCGTTGCAGACCTTTCTCACATGTGCTTCATGTAATCATGAATTTTTATGTTGAAGTGGTTCCTGAGTTATTTTTGTAGTCAGTTTGTAGTCTTTCTTGTTGATTAGTTTTCCACAGGTGTTTCCTATTAGATATATATCAGTGGCGGGCCGTGCATTTCACACCTAGGCCTTCAGTGATGTCCAATATCTACATGATATTGGTCATGGACTTGATCTTTAGTCATAGATGGACAAAAGTACGGCTATACTTTATTTAATTACTATTTGCAACATTAAACCCTTTCAAATGAGACTGAAGTATTTCCTGTAGTAAAGTGTTTTATCTTCCTGCTCTTTGTGTCATTAGTGAAAGATCAGGCTCACATGTGTCCAGTGCTGTGTCTGTGAAGAGTGACCAGTCAAAAGATGAAGGACCAAAGTTCAGTGAGAGAAAACCATCATCTAACAAAAGGTATTACATGTGTTACTTAATGTTGGTCACACATAGACTGTTAGAACATATTTCAGCAATCAGCAATTTTTTTTAACTTATTAGATTTGAATTCTGCTTTTTGTAATACCCATTAGGGCTTGGTGACATATGTCTGTATTTTTTGGTTGAATTGCGAAAATGGTATATATTTGTAATTTTTCTATTTGGTTACAATTATGTATTTATTTTTTAAAAAAGTTTTTATTTTACATCCTGCCCAGTGTTGTCTTACAAACAATGTTCATATTGAAGGCTATGAAAACAAATACTGTGAATGTAACTATGTAGGCTGTGCTATATTATGTGCAAAAAAGGGTTAAAACCACATTACACTACACTAATTGTTACAACATTACAATCCAAAAACATAAATAATGCTTTTTAAAGCAGACGTTATATTCACTAAACTTAAAAATAAATAAAAACAAAAGCACAGACTAAATGTTCACAAGTAAGAGGAGCACAACAACCAAAACAACCAAAAGATGAATTTGTCCTTCCATCCATCTTTAGTCATAGATGGACAAAAGTACAGCTATACTTTATTTAATTACTATTTGCAACATTAAACCCTTTCAAATGAGACTGCAGTGTCCCCTGTAGTAAAGTGTTTTATCTTCCTGCTCTTTGTGTCATTAGTGAAAGATCAGGCTCACATGTGTCCAGCTCTGTGTCTGTGAAGAGTGACTGCTCAAAAGATGAAGGACCAAAGTTCAGTGAGAGAAAACCATCAACTAACAAAAGGTATTTCATGTGTTTCTTATTGTTAGTCACACATAGACTGTTAGAACATATTTCAGCATTTTTTTTTCATAAAACTTTGTTCATTCCAATTTACAAACAGCAGTGCTATAAAAACCAAAAGGGAGCATCAGCAAAAAAAAATATATAAAATTTTATATTTAAAATTATAATAAAAAAATGTCTAATACCCATTTATTTCAGTGTGCTGACATAACTGCTGTACAACATATTAAAATACCTATTGTTGATGCAGAATTCACTATTTATTTATACTTAAATAGATCCTATACTTTAACAGCAAAAACTAAAGTTAAAAAAAATATATATTTTGGCTGAAAATGCCGTATTTATTTCAATGGCTAACAGGCTTCAATGTGAGACGTTGGACGCAGACGATCAGACTCACAGGAACCTCAAGAGTTTCAAAGACAATCTTCTTGGGATCTTCCAGGTAGGAAAACACATTTTCATAAATGTTTGTATTTATAACAAACAAATAGTTTACTGAACTTTTTTTTGCAAAAAATAATGAAATAGAATTTTTAAGAATCCATAAAATAATAATCAAAATGTAAAAAACATACTTTTTGTGTTAAATGGCAGCTAATTGAGATGTTTGGTTTTAACTGTTTTTATTTTTTAGAAATATTTTTCATTCCTGAATAAATAGTTTTGACCAAATATGGATGTGGATCTGGTTAAATTGTGTTGTTTTGTCCCTTATTTTTCTTGCTTTGTTTGTAGGATCTTGAGAGCAAAATAATCATATTTCTGAAGCATGAACTGGAAAAGTTTAAGAAAATATTACAAAATGAGAACACACAACACTTTGTGAAGGACTTTAATGAGAATAGATGCAGTATTAAAGCAGCAGCTCTTGATCTCACACTACATTACCTAAGAGAGATGAAGAAAGGTGAAGCTGCTGATGCTCTAGAAGGTAAGAGACTCATGATCATCTGTCAGATTGTCACTTATAAATGTGGGAGAGAAAATTAAGACTAAAACTATCTAGTTTCTGTTCCTGTGTTTAGATGAGCTGTTCTTCATTCATCAGCTGAAATGTGGCCTAGAGAAGAAGTATCAATGTGTGTTTGAAGGAATTGCGAAGCAAGGTGACTCCACACTTCTGAATAACATCTACACAGATCTCTATATCACTCAGGGTAGCAGTGAACAGGTCAATACTGAGCATGAGGTGAGACAGATTGAAGTTGCTTCCAGGCGTCATGAAGCACAAGAGATACAGGTTGAATGCACACATCTATTTGAAGCACCTGAACAAGACGAGGAGATCCGAACTGTACTGACAAAAGGAGTCGCTGGCATCGGGAAATCAGTCTCTGTGCAAAAGTTTGTTCTGGACTGGGCTGAAGGAAAAGAAAATCAAGATATCAGCTTCATATTTCCTCTTCCATTCAGAGAGATGAACTTAAAGGAGAAAGAAAAACTGAGTTTGATGGAACTTATAACTCAGTTTTTCCCAGAGACAAAAGGACTGAACCTTACAAGAAGGAATCAATTCAAAGTGCTGTTCATCCTTGATGGACTGGATGAATGTCGCCTTCCTCTGAAGTTTGATTGTAATGAGACGTGGCGTGATGTATCGTCACCAGCCTCTCTGGATGTTCTCCTAACGAACCTCATGAAGGGAAATCTGCTTCCTTCTGCTCTCATCTGGATCACCACCAGACCAGCAGCTGCCAGTAAGATTCCTCCTGACTGTATCGACCGGCTGACAGAAATACGAGGATTCAGTGACGCACAAAAGCAAGAGTACTTCAAAAAAAGATTCACCGATGAGAATCAGGCCAACACAATCCTAGATCACATTAAACAATCAAAGAGTCTCTTTATCATGTGCCACATCCCAGTCTTCTGCTGGATTTCAGCCACGGTTCTCCAGAACATTCTGGAGGAGAAAATAAATAATGATGTGAAAAACACTCAGGCTGATGAGATCTCTAAAACACAGCAGGAATCAAACACTAAAGACACTCCCAAGACTCTGACACAAATGTACACACACTTTCTCCGCTTTCAGATCCAGCAAAGCCGCCGAAAGTATGATGGAGAATACACACCAGATGTTTCCTGGGATAAAGATGCCATCCTTTCACTGGGGAAACTGGCATTTCATCAGCTGGAAAGAAACAACCTGATCTTCTATGACACAGACCTGGAAGCCTGTGGTATTGACGTCTATAAGGCATCAGTGTACTCAGGCATGTGTACCCAGATCTTTAAGGAGGAAACAGGGATCATTCTTGGTACCATGTACTGCTTTGTTCACTTGAGCATTCAAGAGTTTATTGCAGCCCTTTATGCACATCTGTTTCTAGACATCGACAAGATAAGTGTGTTTGATCATGAGTCTACAGAACAGGAAAACAGAAATGAAACCATGATTGATTTTCTCAAGACTGCAGTGGACAAGGCGCTCGAGAGTGACAATGGACACCTGGACCTTTTCCTTCGCTTCCTCCTCGGTCTGTCGCTCCAGTCCAATCGACGACTCTTACGAGGTCTGTTAACACAGCAAGACAGCAATGACCAGAGCAACAAGGAAATAGTTCAGTACATCAAGCAGAAATTAGAAGATAATCTTCCAGCAGAGAGATCCATCAATCTGTTCTACTGTCTGAGTGAACTGAACGACCAAACTCTGGTGGATGAGATTCAGACCCAGCTTAGCAAAGGCAGTCTCTCATCTGGTGACCTTTCACCTGCCCAGTGGTCTGCTTTGGTCTTTGTGTTGTTGACATCAGAGGAAGAGCTGGAGGAGTTTGAGCTTCAGAAATTCAAGAAATCAGACGAGTGTCTCATCAGATTATTGGCAGTCATCAAAGCCTCCAGAAGAGCTCTGTAAGTCACTTAATACGTTATATCATGTTTTGGTCTAATCCAGGGTATAACAGATTACTTAAAATACAATATATTATCAGTTGTTACTTTATATCTCCCAATAAAATTATATTTTAAATGCTAAATTTCCTAATAGTTTTAGTTCTATAATTGTAATTGTGGTGGGCAAAACGTATTGCAATGCAATACATGATTGAGAGACACAAATAAACATTTATCAAAACCCTGTTGAATCATATTAGATTACAATTATTAGATTAAAGCAACTTTTTTGTTTTAGAAAAACCATGTTAACCCCCTGAGGTCGGCTATCGCGCCGACGCGATAGGCTCGTTTTTTTCCCTATCAGTGAAAAAAAAATATATAAAAAAAAGATATTACTTTTTATCTTATATGCTTGTGTTATACATCAATCGATCCTGTTAAGTGTGTATTATTTTTGTGTATACTCACAATAAAAACAAAGTGTTGTGCTTTTCGCCAAATAAAGAAAAATAAACACGAGGCGAGTTCTGCCTTCTCTCTCTCCATGTAGTCAATTCTGAAACGCGTCCAAAAATGAACCATAACTCAGCGAATACTTCTCACACAGACACGTGAGATATGTCTTTATGAAGCTTGAAATCTCTTCTTGTAAATGAAGTAATTTATATAAAAAACAAATGTTTTCAACTCATGTAATCTGTCTGAAAGCAAGGAGAGGTACCGTTTTTCCTTCTGCCTCATTATCTTAATAATCAGCTGCTGCCGCCCCGCCCCCGGCGCGATTCACATGTTAAATAGTTAGGTGATCTAGTATGCATCGCATACGCCCCCCCGATCAATGCCATAAAAACACAGTTTCTTCATGAGACTTACTGATAGTTCATCACGTTTTGAGTATGGCTCGTTTCTCCGGTGAAGACGCCCTTCAGATGATTCTGGACAGCGAGGAAGAATGCACGATACCGGGTTGTTTCCTCAGAGGAAGATTATAACAGACGACGAACGGCAGCATTTTGAAGAGCGAATTCCGCCGAGGACACAATTCCGGAGTAAGTTTTACTTAAAAGTCTTTTGTCTTTTATTTTTCGTGTTCGCATTTATGAGGAAAAAAACAATATTACGTGACAGTTCTCCATTATGGACGCGAGCGCTCTAAGCACTAAAAGACTTTCAAACATTCACAGAGACCTCAAAACAGAAAGTACAAATCCTTTCTGTAAAACGAATTTCGTTTTGTATCAATTGTATCTTAATTTTAATAATTTCTTCATTAACAAATTTCCTGGATTTAAAGTAAATATAGGCAATCACAACATAAGGTCTGAACTGGAGATCATCATGAACCCGTAGCCTACTCGCCTCACATGTCTAAAAAAAATCGAAATATATTTACAGAAAGCTGGTTCTAAACAAAACCATCCAAAACAAAAAAACTATGTAGCCTAATAAATGTGCATTTTCTCCGGTGCGTTCACTGCGAAGATCGCGAGTCAAAAGCCTATCATCAACTTCATCTTTGCCAGAAGTTAAATTTATATCGAGTTTGTGAATGAATGATGTTGTTTTAGCAAACTGTATTGCTAGACTGAGATGAGTAAAAATCGACTGAAATATGTTGAAATAAAATGTAGGCTATTTGTATAAGCAACGTATTAAATGGCAAATTAACAATATGCACTAATATTTCATGAAAACAACGTTACAGTCAGGCGGAATATGAAAGACAACATTTTGTTTAGTAGATTTGGGTACAGTTTTTACTGTAGAATATACTGCCTCGTCAAATAAGCTTTTGTTTAGCAATTTCTATATATAAAATAGCCTACTATTTTTGTCAAAAATAAAGTCATCAACTAAGATGTTAGCCGTTCCAATGTTGGCTATATTCAAAGTAATGAATACATAGATAAAATGTAGGCCTATAATCTTTTTTTTTTTTTTACAAAGAAAGAGTACACTTGAAATATTGTTTAAATTGTAATAATTGTTGTAATTGTAACCTTTTTAATAAAATAGCAAAACATATTTACAAGATAGATGTAAGCAAAATCTTAAATGGTCAATATAAGTCTTCTTCTAAATATATATTTTGTCCTTGCATTGTGGCTCAGTCAGTGTCACACCTGAATGAATGGCTCATTATGCAGAGTGGGTGGGACAATGTAATCTAAGGTGAAAACCACTCCTCGTTCACGCCCCCCTCGCATATTGGCTTTCCAAGCAAAACCTGTTTTACATCAATTTAAATCAATGTATGGTTTTATGTGAACGATAAAGCAAGACTATTTTCACATAATTTTGAAGAAAAAACTATAGGCGACCACATCCATTAGTCAAAAGTCTTATTGCCACATATTTAGTATGTGTTTTATGGCCTTATTTCTGCAACTTTCATTTTAATTTTTTCCAATAAGCACGCATAAACATTATTGTCTTAAAAATTCAAACATATACATGCATGTTGATCAGATATTTTGGTAGCCCTGTTTGTGCTATATAGAGTGAATTTACACCTTTGCCATTAATATGTTTATAAATAACTGAAAAAAGCACAAATGTCAGAGCATGTCAGAACACCTCCAGGGCCCAGAAAACAGCTCAGACTCCAGAGGGTTAAACTGTATATATCAAATATACTGTTTAACATGGTTTTTCTAAAACAAAAAAGTTGCTTTAATCTAATAATTGTAATCTTGAAATATTAGCAACTATAAAGAAATTCTTAGTTTGAAGTAATCTTAGTGTAACGTTGCAGAGAAAGGCAGGCAAAGACGAGGATCTAAACGCAGGGTTATTTAATAAAGTAACAAGAAACAGGAAACAGGGAACAGGGAACACAGAACTCAAAGATCAAAGATATATATACACTGTACACACTAGTTAAGTAAAAAATATAAAATAATGGAAAATATATTAATATTTGTATAATAAAATGTTCCATCTAATTTCGAGATGTAATTTATTTGTCTTGCAGGCTAAATGATTGTGGCTTAACAGACAAAAGCTGTTCAGCTCTGGCTACTGTTCTTGGATCAGATACCAATCTGAAAGAGCTGAACATGAACAATAATAGTCTGCAGGATTCAGGAGTGAAGCTGCTCTGCACTGGACTGAAGAATATAATGTGTACATTGGAGATACTGAGGTGAGTTGTGTACCAGTAGAAGATATTTTGAGATATTCTTTACTTTTAAATATATTTCAATCATGACAACTCAGAAGGAGTTTTACTAAGAAAGGGGTCATGAACCGCTTTGTTTTGTTTTATAATGTTTCCTGTAATGCATATATAATGTTAGTATAATTTTTACATCAAAAATTGTCATAATTTACTCTGATTTTTGCCCTCTGATTTGAACTCTGGTTTGAAGGGGCGCTGTGAGACTTCAGTGTAAACGCCCACTGCTGTGATTGGCTAACATCTTTGCATATGAAATAAGTATTACAAGTGGAACTCTCTTGAATACTTTTAGCACGCTTTTACAATTACAGCTCTTAAGATTAACTAATCGTGTAAAGTGTTGATTAAAGCATTGTATTTAGATCTATGGCATTATATTTATATAGTGGCGTGAAAGGTTGCAGTAATGAGCATGTTGCCGATCACAAACATGTTGAGCATTTCAGTGTGATCTCGTCATTGCAAAGAATCCACAGTGAAATGTACTGCATACGAATAAATAATACTCAACTGAGACATTCACATTGTCGAAAATAAATAACCACATTCGTAGTATTAGCAGGGCTCGACATTAAAGGGTTAGTTTACCCAAAAATGAAAATTCTGTCAGTAATTACTCACCCTCATGTTGTTCCAACCCCATAAGACTTTCGTTCATCTTCAGAACACAAATGAAGATATTTTTGATTAAATCTGAGAGCTGGATCACTCCTCCATAGGCTTCTAAGACATTATAACTTGCTGACCCAGAAAATGTATTAAAGACATCGTTAATATAGTCCAAGTGACTACAGTGGCTCAATCTTAAGTTTATAAAGCCTCGAGTCTTTTCACATAGTATAACTGCGCAGCGCTTCTGTGTTGTACGTCACACGCATCACACACATGACCAGCTTCGGACAATAGTCAGCCTATGTGTGAAGTACAACACAGAAGCGCTGCGTAGTTACACTACGTGAAAAGACTCAAGGCCCAGAGAGAAGTATTTTCGTCGTTAAAATCTTAAACTGTGTTCCGAAGATGAACGGAGGTCTTACGGGCTTGGAACGACATGAGGGTGAGTCATTAATGACAGAATTTTCATTTTTGGGTGAACTAACCGTTTAAGCCTTTTCATGTGCTTGTCCTTTGGACATGTAAATCTGTCATTCACTTGTCCGAGAAAAAAAGTTGCTTGTCCGTAATTATTTTGGGGTGTGTGTGTGTGTGCTGTAAATATAATTTATTTTGAAGAAATATTCTCATCTGTGTTCAATCAGCTGTGATATATTTAAATCTGCATATTGTCATATCTGCACCTTTAAAGGGCATTTCCCCCCTAATCTTATTAAACGTATTCTTCATCTTTAGTTTTACATTTTTAAATTTGATCAATAAATTAAATTAGAATAGCCTAATAAGATACTATAGGACTGTTGTTACCCTAGGTAGGGCTGATCAAATTAAATCATTTACACTGTAAATTTACAACTGCATTAAATAATGTTATGAGATTGTTTTAAATATTTTTGAATATACAAATAAGAAACGTTGGAAAGAATGATACTTTTAAACATGAAAGTAAACCGCCAGTAGGAGGCGGCAGGTGACCGTCTTAATAAGCAAGGCATTGAGTCATTCATTCAAACGATTCGTTCAAACAACTGATTAATTCAAGAATGAGACAGATGTTTATGAATGGGTCATTGAATCTTTGACTCGGCCAATTCGTTCAAAACGCTGAATCATTCAGTAATGAAAACAGGGTTAAGTGTTGCTGTGAGATGCCTTACGGTTCTGCTGTGATCTTTGTTTGGAACTATTTTCGCTGCTGAAACAGAACAAAAACAGCCAATATTGTGTCTAAAATGTAAGTGGTTCAATTTGAACTGTTGTATCAAAAGCAATGTCACATTTTCAGTTGTGGTGGTATTCAGTAGTCAGGAAAACAGCACTCGTCGTGTGAGGTTGCTAAACTGTATCATATGTTAAAAATATTAAAACTCCACATTTTGAATTTTTATAGGCAGTATGTTGTTAACTGAGTTTCTTTTGCGTGAGCTGCGCTCATTTGTTTAGATTTCTCCTCGAGAGGCTGCACGAGCCTCAACAGCGCAACCTTGTTACCGTCAGTAATACATTTATTATCCACTATCAATCACAACTTACAATAAATATAATACAATCAGAATCATTCTCTCATTTTAGTGATTCCCTAGTTATTTTTTTTGTTATTGACGATTAATCAGGCTATTTGTCCGGTCGGGCAAGTAAAATTTTCTTTTACTTGTCCCTTAAAAAAATCCACTTGTCCCGGACAAGCAGACAAGCGTTAATGTCGAGCCCTGTATTAGGATCTTTTGTAAGGTAATGTTATTTGTGGTCCATCCTGTATAGCTCTCCTCTCGTCATCTCAACACACCAGTGGGCGAGGCCAAAGTTGTAATGGTGAAGTAGGCATTGATTTTCTTCTGCAGAGGCGGTCTTTAACCACTCTACTACATCATCAAAAAGCACATTCCCGGACGAGTCGTTCGCTGGTCTTGGTAACAATAAAAGTTGTTTTTGGAATAACAAGGAAGTTTTCAGTTCTGAAACTTACAGGATATTCTCATAGTATAATGACCTCTTATATGTAAAAAGCTCAAGGAAATTTTTATTTCTCAGTTTATGACCCCTTTAATGTATTTGGCTTGGAGGACTAGATCTGCTACGCTGATGATGCTGTTGATTATTGCTGCTGCTGCAGAGCAAGTATGGACTTGCTACTGCTAATAAATGTGCAGACATGCTGCTGCGATTATGTAAGATATGCTGCTGCTGCATAAAGAGACATTCATAAATCCTGTAGCAGATCTAGGCAGGTGGAGCTGAGGGATGTCGAGGATTTCAGAGGAACCATGATAGAGCACTGCAGAACTGGCTCACAGCAAACAATGAACCATACTATTTAAATGTTGAACAAGCAATCTCATTGGCTGCAGGATCAGCAGAGGCCAATCAGCTTGTGCCATGATGTGATTGCATGTAAAGGACAATCGTCTTAAAGCTATGAATATAATTAAAGTGTTGGCCAAAACTAAATGGGGAGCTGAATACACTATCCTTTTGTGACTTTTTCGAGTATTGATTGATCTTGTTTGGACTATGGTAGCATAATTTATGATTATGCCAGGTGTAGATTTAGAAAGTATGCTTTTCCCCTGTTGTTGTTTAATTCACAGGACCTGACACCATTCATTTTGCCAAGAGATCTCTTATTTATTTTATCATAATATCAAGACAGGAGAAAGTGACAATGGACCAAACAAAGGTCTTCATTCCAGCTTCTCTGTTCCTCTGGACACAGAGGTTCGGTTTTATACGCTACTGACCAGAAAAACTACATTACCAGAGGAACATATGGTTTCAATTAACATGGCATGTATCCCATCACTATGCTTTGGTGGAAACTTCATACACTGCATACACATTTCATGTCTCCAACTCTTCCATTACACTCTCACCCCTGTTCATGCAGTCTAGCTTGTCCCAATGTCTCTCTCACCCACATCTACTCAACATCACTATGATTCACAAAATACAATGATTACAAATGATTATGGATACAAATAAAAAGTAATAATACTGAAACACAAAATAATACTGAAAATAATATTAAATAATGAAATTTTAGTCTTCACAGCAAATCATATAAACAGATGTTTGACACGATGCATCATCAGGGATTATGGCTTGCCTTGGGAGCTTTCAGAACTTCACCAGTTCAGAGTTTGTACATTGAAGCCAATGTACCATTACTTCAAAATAGCCAGCTGAAGCGATCATTCCAATATGCTATACTATTAACTTAACGCTGTTAATACCTATCTAAGTATATTTCCCAGTGTGTTGTCACAAACAATAAAGACCAGAATGAAATGTTTATATCTTTATATAATTTTTTTGTTTTTGGTAGATCAGAAATCATAAACAGAACAAAGCATGAATATGAAAATGAAAATAAATTGAAATAAACCAGTACAGTAAGTCAAAATAATATAGCAAATCTGCAAAGTAAATCTTTAAACAAAAAGTAATGAAATTACAATAGAATTGAAGAAGCTTATATGATCAGTTCAGGGTTGTAGATTCCTTGAGTAAGTATGGATTCACTACAATGAAAGTTTATGTCAATGATGTTTAGGATAATGTCCAAGTTCCACAATGGCTAGAAAAATAGAACTTCAAGTGCCCAGATAGTCCACAAAAATAAGATCCACAGAGTCAAATCCTTGTACTCAGGACATTTGTTAATCCATAGGGATTAATGGAGGAAAACATTCTCTTGATTAGCAAACCTCGATATCCAAAAGGTGTAGCTTTAGCAAACCATAGAGATTCCTCAAACCATAATTTAAGGTCACCTTTAAAGAGTCAGTCTACAAAAAGGAACAGAAGTCTAGCATTAGCTAGAGAGTCTACACATAAATAATATAGTAATTGAAAACAAATGCACAAAATAAAGGAGAAACAAAACTTACAAGATTGACCTGGAAACAAAGTTTCTCAATCTGGACTCCAAATACATATTTTGTTTGGCAAGCATATTGTTGAGCAAGTAGAGACACTGACTGAAAACACTGTCGATCAGCGAAAGCTGGTCGATATGGCAGCGTCTCAAAGTGTGGATAACTTTATGTGGAGGCATGGCATTAAAATCATCCCTGCGGAGCGTTGTTCTATTGAGGATTGCACAATTGCAGTCTCTGAAGTAGTTGGGTAGTAGTTGGACTATTTTTTTTAAAAATCACTACAGCAATTATAGCTGCAGACAATATGCTAATGGAGTTGTAGTGAAAGGGATTGTCGTTAACGATGTGATTATTTAGAAGACAGACGCACATGATTCTAAAAAATGAAAATGAGGAGCTAAATAAAGCCATGAAATTTAAGGTGGACAACTATGATTATGTGGTCTATGTAACTTCAGAAAGTATGAAGTGCTTTGGCTGTGGACAGGAAGGACATAGGATTCATCCTTGTCCTGAGAAGGAAGATCCAGTAGTGCCTCTGAATGAGAATAGAAATAAGGAGCAGACAAATGTAGGTAGAAATGAGGAACAGAGACCGTCAGAAACTGGTGAAGGATCATGTGTTGACACAGGAAAAAGAGATGGAAATAATAATGAAGAAATTATCAAGGAAGACTTGGAAAGATGTTGTGAATGAAGTTAGAAAAACAAATACTATGGAAGAGTGTGAGGTAACTGATTCTAACTTGGTCGCAATAGAAGGTGAGGAAGACATGGAAATGATAGAGGATAAAAGTGTTTTTTAAATGCCTGCAATAAAACGGAAATTGAAGGAAAAAAGGCCATGGGAAGAGAGCTAGGGAAGAGAGCTAGGAAAGTGACTAAAGATGAAATGTCAGGAAAAGGTGTTGAAAAGCCTGAGATTCAGATGGAGTCATATATAAGCAATATTGATGAGTCTGACCCAGAACGTGGAAGTGAATCTTCAGGGTCTGTAAATTCAGTCTCACAAAAAAAGATCTGTTAGAAGTGCTTATACACTTGAGAAAATCAGAAAATTCCTACAAACAACTAAGGGAATGAGAGGAGTGAGAGTGGAAGATTATTTCCCAGATCGATAATTGTTTATTAATTCAGCTAGAATGTCAATGAAAGAGAAATATGCAAATAACTTTTGTGATCAAGGAATTTACAAATTGAAAAAACTGTGCAAAAGATGCTAATTAAAAAAAAAAATTAATGGTAAAAAATGAATGATGAATTTGAAACAGAATGATTTCTTTATTTTTCTTGTGTTGTATTTATAGTTGTTTTCCCCATTTTTGGGCGTTATTCATTCACTTATGAGTACGCTAAGATTGGGCACTCAATATAAATGGTGCACAAAAAAGCGGGAAAAGAACAATGCTTTTGGTACTGATAAGACAAAAGAAATATTATGTGATGTTGGTTCAAGAAATCCATAGCATATTTGCTATTTAAACAATGTGGTGCAGGACGTGAAAATGATAACTGCGTCGGGCTGAAACTAGCAAAAAACACTTGCGTCGCGCTTGGTGCTACATTACGCCGGGTGTAAGATAGGACCCATTGTCTGAAAAGCAGACTATGC
The DNA here is from genome assembly GCF_949319135.1 of Squalius cephalus. NCBI lineage: Eukaryota > Metazoa > Chordata > Actinopteri > Cypriniformes > Leuciscidae > Squalius > Squalius cephalus. The sequence goes on along the minus strand of NC_137135.1, from coordinate 2,532,948 downwards.
TTCTCTGTTCTGTAGCTTTCGGCAGTCTGTTCTGTAGCTTTCGGCAGTCTGTAAAAATATACCTCAGATTTCTTGTCAAATCTAGTTGTACAGTCAATCTCAAAGCTTTTCCCCCGTTTAGATGTGTTTTTCGCGGCATTCATGCTGAAAACAAATGTTGCCGCTCAGTGTTTTTGCCACTTAGGCCCTGTTTACATGAGAACGCTCGCGGGTGAAAACGTGAAAATATTTTATCAGATGTGCCTTTCGTTAATCACTCCGCCCAAGTAGCAGTGCTTCGCCTTCTGAAAAAATAGTTCCCAGTATTTAAACGTTTAAAAAATGTCTGTGTCTCATATGACCTTGTTATTTGTACACACTGTGACTATACAAATCACAACATGTAAATAGGAAAATGTTGGCGTTATTTTGTCACTTACTGGGATTAGTATGCTAGCTGTAGCCATTTACATCCAGTCTTTGTGCTAAGCTAGGCTAGCGGTGGGTACGTCAAACAGACTTAAAGCACGCACGGAGATGAAAAAGGTATGTATGGACTTATCTAACTCTGGGGGATACGGTGAATAAGCTAAAGTCTCAAAAAGTCGAAGTGTTCCTTTAAATTCTTAAATATGATCAATACATTAAATTAGAATAAGACAAGTCAAATTAAATCACTTACACTAAATAATATACATTAAATAATGTTATGAGATTTTTTAAAATCTATATTTTTTTATACAAATAAGAAAAGTTGAAAAGAATGACACTTTTAAACATGAACCTAAACCACCAGTAGATGGCGGTAGGTGATAAGCGACGTTATTAAGCGAGTCATTGAGTCATTTATTCAAACGATTCGTTCAAACGGCTGATTCATCAAGAATAAAGTAGTCGTTCCCATTCAGTCGGTCAACTCGGTACAACACATAAGACTATGGGATATCGCGCTCTAGCGCCATCTGCTGAAGACACCTTTATTCACGCCTGAAAGGCAAATGACGCATGACGACGTGGGCGGGGCCACCTGCCCACAGCATATAAATGCAGTCGTATGCGTCATATCCTTTGTTCTTCAGCTCTTCACCGTGCTGCTAGAACGGCATCACGCCACAATCTTCATAGGAAAAAGCCCACGGTGGTGATTCCTATTGAAAGGCACAACAGAGAAAAGTTAAAAGCACAAGTTTAACATTGCTAACTAAAAGCTAACAAGTCTTTTGCTCGGGGAGAAATGGCTAACAACAAGAATTCTCGCACATGTCCAATGTCATGTGGGTACTTGTTGTCTGAAAAAGATACACACGAGCACTGCCCGGTATGTTTGGGGATTGTCCACGCTAAGTTGGCTCTCTCCAACACGGGAACATGTATACACTGTCGACAGCTTCGTCGTTCGACACTCGAGCGACGTGTAGCGTTTGTTGAACGAGTGCTCGAGAGTACAGCGGATAGACACGGTCCGCTTTTGGCCTCAGGTACTGTTCCAGATACGGCACTAGCCGATTTTGGGGAAGCCACAGATACTTGGGGCGACAGTATGGAAGCCAGGGAGGTTATGGATGATTTTAATAATGTTCCCCTGATGGCTTCCTTGGAGTGTCGGGAGGAGGACTCTGTCTCGCTGGAAGCGGGCGAGGAGTTCTTTGACGATCATTTTCAGCCGGAGCAGGTCACGGCTTCACCCTCTCCGAGGCGATGGGGGGAAGCAAGTTTATGGAGGAGCCCTTCCTTGAACTATATCGAAGGGCGGCAACAAAGCTGTCGGTGGAGTGGCCTGCCCCTCCTCCGGTTCAAAAGAGCTCGCGGTTCGGCGGGTTCTATTTATCTCAGGTTCAAACTGTGGTAAGGACACATCTGCCGATTTACCCAGATTGTTTAGCAGAGCTTACAGCTTCATGGTTGAAACCCATGTCTTCTCTTTCCCCGGTGCCGGGAATGAGTAAGTTCACCGACCTCGAAGGAGCACAGGAAGCAGGGTTAATATCAGCTCCGCCAATGGAGCATTCGCTTGCAACTTACTTGGCTCCAATGCAAAATAGCGGTATCGCGGGCATCCCCACACTCCCGTCGGGACCGTGTAGGTTCTCGTACAGACAGCTTAGCAGGATTTATAGTGATCAGGTCTGCACAGCTAGAGCCTTGAGCACAATGTCCCTGCTACAAACGTATCAGGCTATTTGCTTGGGGGAGGTAAGTGAGGCCGTGTCAGAGGGAAGACTGTGTGATGAGCTCATGGGGAGGTAAGATCCACAGCGGATTATATACTGCGTACAACACGTTGCGCGTTGGTATCGTTAGGTCATGCGATGGCCAGTACAGTGGTGGCTCAGCGCCATCTATGGTTGACTCTGGCGAACCTGCCGGAACGAGATCGGAATGCGTTCCTTGGCGCACCAATCTCTACGACGGGTCTGTTTGGAGAGGGTCTTGACGCGTTTCAAGCGCGGTTTGAAAATTCAAAGAAACAAGCAGAATCTCTCAGGGGTTCAATGCCTAGAAGGTTTAACAGACCAACACAGTCGGCTGCTCAGCCAGGGTTTAGGATGTCGTCTCGACCACAGCCAGCTAAGAGACCGGCGGCGGTAGCAGCGCCGAGATACAATGCTTGGGAGGCTAGACCTAGGCGAACGTATCCACAACCTAAACAGCAGGCGGGGTCGGGGAAGAAAGACCCGCCCCCAGCGAAAGGGAAATTTTTCTCCGCAGAAAGGAGGGGTCGGCCGAATTCCTAGCTCGCAGACGAGGGAGGATCATCGGCCCAGAGGCAGCCGCATTCTTCTCTCACTGAAAAAGAGACCTTGCAAAAGAGTGGGTTCAGTTTTAAGTTCAATTTCAATAAAGAAACTTTGTGTTCAGCATTCAATGCCTCATGTTATGATTTGTCAAAACAATCATGCAGTGCCTCATGTATTGATTTGTCAGGACAATCAAAGTGTGTTAAAACCACCAAACTCACAAATAAACCATGTGTTGTCAAAGGGGGAAAAGGCAGGATAAGAGATAAGAGAAACCCTCAATAAGAGAGGTGGGGGTTTCCCCGGTGATGCCGGGAATCCTTGCTGTCAGCCTGGAACGGTGGCGCACATGCGCACCAACTCCATGGGTTCTTCGCACGATTCAGTGCGGTTATCGGCTGCAGTTCCTCTCACGGCCCCCCCCGTTTCGGCGGGGTAATTACGACATCAGTGTCGGGGGAGGTTTCCCCAGTATTAAGGGAAGAAATTCGGGTTCTTCTCAGCAAAGCTGCAATTCGGGTGGTTCCACAGGGAAAAACGGAGGAAGGATTTTACAGTCGTTACTTCCTCCTCCCAAAGAAAAGTGGGGGTTTACGCCCGATTTTGGATTTACGGCAGTTGAACAAACACCTCAGACGTTACAAATTCAAAATGCTCACAGTACGTCATCTGCTATCCTCTCTGCGTCCCCGGGAGTGGTACACATCGGTGGATTTGACTGATGCATACTTCCATGTCACAATTCACCCGGATCACAGAAAATTTCTGAGGTTCTCCTTCGAGGGGACTGTATACGAATTTCAAGTCCTGCCGTTTGGGTTGTCCCTGGCACCGCGCACGTTCACGAAGTGCGCAGAAGCGGCACTGACTCCGCTGCATCATCAAGGCATGAGAGTATTCGCGTATTTGGACGATCTACTCTAGAGTCCTGCACGGGTTCGGGTACGGGTGACCCGCAATTTTTTCTCAAACGGGTGAAAAATATCCAACTGTGTCGGATACGGGTGCGGGTCGGGTCGGACACGGGGGAAACACGGGTCTAAACACGGGTTTAAAACAATCACATGCAAACGTAAAAAATGCATGCATATTTTTAGGAACACATCTACAAAAAATATGCCTGTATTTCAAGTTGATAAAATAATTTTAAATCCACATTTATTTGTGCCCACGCGCCACGCCCTCCCAGGAATCTATTACGTTACCTAGGCTACTTTCAGTTTCAAATTCATCATAACCGCGCGCGCGCGATCTGCTTGCAGTTGTCCAGATGAATGCTGAGGAGTTGAAGAAAAGAATAGCTAGTGGAGATTGTAAAGTTGTCGACAATACGTCATCAGAAATCTGGAGTTATCTGAAGAAAATATTGTGAATGGCTTATTTGCTGCATGCATTTTCGTGTTGGATAGCCGCAAATGTGGAACTTCTTCGCTGAGGAAGCACGCAGATAACTGTGGTAAACCAAGCAGTTCTATCGAACAGTATTTCTTCAAATTTAACACTGTTAAGTAGGCCTATGTGTGGTGTGCAGGGCGTGTTTGAACCCAAAATTGTCTGATGTAGGCTAGACGAAATTGCGTGGCAGATAGTGTTGTAGCCGCGTCTGTTCGATTGGTAAAATGTTACAAGGTTACTCAGTTTTGTGGTAACGTTAGCCATGTTCTTCATGTACCGGCCTTTTGACAGCTTCGGCTGAAGATGTCCTTGTATTAATTGTTATAACTTCTGTATGAACTGGCAATAAACATTTTTGTAATTGTGTCTATAATGTGATTGGCTAAATTGATTTTATTTCGGGTGCGGGTCGGGTGTCGGTTCTATTTTAAGCGGGTCGGGTGCGGATTTGAATTAGTGCTGCTGTCGGACAACGGGTCGGATGCGGTTTTAAGCACTGCGGGTACGGGCGGGTGCGGATTTAGAAAATCGGACCCGTGCAGGACTCTGATCTACTCCTGGCCGCAGATACCAGGGAACAAGCAGTATTGCAAACACAGACCCTTGTCTCCCACCTACGAGATCTGGGATTTTTAATAAATCTCAAGAAGAGCTCCCTAGTTCCGTGTCAACGGATTTCATATCTCGGTTTAGAGATAGATTTGGTGAAGAACACAGCTATGCTGTCACTTCAAAGAGCCGAGAATTTTCGCAACTGCCTGAGTCTCTTCCAGCTAGGAAGGCGAATACGTTTTCGCACAGTGTTGAGGCTGCTGGGGTTGATGGCCTCAATAATAACAGTCGTTTGACTCGGTCTCCTCTTTATGCGGGCGTTCCAGAGATGGGCGCTGAGCACTGGTCTGAATGTCACACGGCATTTAAACAGACAAGTAACGATAACGCCAGCGTGCGTTCGAGCTCTGGTCCCCTGGGGATCCCCGAGTCTATTGACAGAGGGAATCCCTCTAGGCAGAGTTACATCACGTGTGGTAGTGACGACAGATGTATCCCTACATGGATGGGGAGCCCTATGCAGGGGGAATTCTGTGAGAGGAGAATGGTCGTCAACACTGAAGGAGCGCCATATCAATTATTTGGAATTGCGGGCAGTTCTTTTGGCGCTGAAATACTTTGTGCAGCATCTGCACGGCGAACATGTGTTAGTCAGAACGGACAACACGACGGTAATGTCATATATAAACAGACAAGGGGGCACACGCTCTCTTCCACTGCTGCAACTGACACGGACACTCCTAATATGGGCCAGCGAACACTTAGCGTCACTCAGGGCAGTGCATGTCCCGGGCCACCTGAATGGCGGAGCAGACCTGCTATCCCGGGGAGGGGCACAGGTCAGGGAATGGCGTTTGCACCCGAGAATAGTGGCGCAGATTTGGGATCGGTTCGGCAGGGCCGAGGTCGATCTTTTTGCGTCCAGGGAAAACACGCACTGCCCGCTGTTTTTCTCAATAATAAACAGCAGCGCCCCGCTGGGGGTGGACGCGCTGTCTCATGTATTGCCCAAAACTCTACTGTATGCATTTCCACCGGTAGACCTGATACAGCCCACTCTGGACAGAGTACGTCAGGAGGGTCTGTCACTAATTTTAGTGGCCCCACGCTGGCCAACGAAAACATGGTACGCATGTATCATGACATTGCTGTCCGGAACACCGTGGTGTCTTCCCCAATGCAGGGACCTGCTGTCCCAGGCAGAAGGACAGATTCTACACCCCCGGCCAGAACTGTGGCATCTTTGGGCCTGCCCGCTGAGAGGGTGAATCTACTGGCAGCAGGGCTCCCAATTAATGTTGTGGCCACGATACAAAGTGCTAGAGCACCATCAACAAGGGGGCTTTACGCATCGAAATGGCGCATATTTGAACAGTGGTGTGGACGAAAGTCATTATCACCATTTCAATGCCCGATTGCAGGAATATTAACTTTTCACCAAGGACCCTCGCTCTCTTGAAAAGGGGTCATGTGGCGGTGCTGGCCCCTTACGTTTAGTTCAGCGACTGGGCAGGGCGTGAATATATGTCCCATAGTCTTATGTGTTGTACCGAGTTGACCGACTGAATGGGAATGTCGAGTTATGCATATAACTACTGTTCCCAGAAGGAGGGAAACGAGGTACAACACCTCTGGGCCCCGCGCAGTCGGAGGCTCGGTGAAGAGCTGGACTGAACAAAGGATATGACGCATACGACTGCATTTATATGCTGTGGGCAGGTGGCCCCGCCCACGTCGTCATGCGTCATTTGCCTTTCAGGCGTGAATAAAGGTGTCTTCAGCAGATGGCGCTAGAGCGCGATATCCCATAGTCTTATGTGTTGTACCTCGTTTCCCTCCTTCTGGGAACAATAGTTATATGCATAACTCGACGTTCATGAATGGGTCATTGAATCTTTGACTCAACCGATTCGTTCAAAACGGTGAATCATTCAGTAATGAAAACACGGTTGACTGTGAGATGCGTTCTGTTTCTGCTAAGATCTTTGTTTGGATTGGAATTATTGTCACATCTAAAATGTAAGTGACTTAATATTAATTACTTGTTTATTGAACTATCGAAATTAGTGTTACATTTGCAATCGTGATGGTATTCAGCACTTGGTCGTGTGGTGTTGCTTAATTGTGTCATGTTATAAATATAAAAACTCCACATTTTGAATTTGTACTGCAGTAACTGAGTTTCTCTGTGAGATGCAGTTTCATCGAGAGGCTGCGCGAGCCTAAACAGCACAACCTTATTAGCGTCAGTAACGTTACATTACGTAGGCTACTATGGATCATTATCATTGTATCATACATATTCATAATCGATCATTATCGTTTAGTGTTATTATGCAATTAGTTTGATCTTATTTGAGCCCCCCTGAAAATTGTTTAGGCCTAATGCCCATCCGTGAATTTGTGTCTTTATTCATATGAAAACAACCCAAATCACACACAAACCACATATACTCAAAATTGTGCATTTATTAGCTTCTTGTTTCAGATGAAGAGATGTGTTTAGTTTTGTTTGTCACGTATGTCAGAATGAGGAAGTGTAGACAGGACGCGTCATGCAGAAGGGCAGGATTATGGTCACGTTGGATCATGTGAGATGATTGACTACGTTTACATGCAGCAAATAACCCGTTCAAAACCGGGATATTAGCAATAACCCGGTCGCGCACGGCCATGTAAACACTGGCAAAAACCCGAATATGCTCATATCCCGGTTTTTAAAATCCCGGATATGATACCTGGGGTACCCCTTTTCTAACCCGAATATTTGGTCATGTAAACGCGTATCGGCATATCCCCATCAAAAGGAACATTGACTACGTTTACATGCAGCCAATAACCCGTTCAAAACCGGGATATTAGCAATAACCCGGTCGCGCACGGCCATGTAAACACCGGCAAAAACCCGGATATGCTCATATCCCGGTTTTTAAAAACCCGGATATTATACCTGGGGTACCCCTTTTCTAACCCGAATATTTGGTCATGTAAACGCGTATCGGCATATCCCCATCAAAAGGAACATTGATTTGTGTTCTGCGCATGTTCTATTCGCAAGGAATCTTGGTCTTTTGTGGAGAGACGGCGCATACAAAAACCCGCGTGCAGTATACCAGAAGTAAACAAGAAGTAGAGGTAAACATGGCGAGACGCAGCACAGCACCACACTTGTGGAGCGAGGAGGAAAGCGCAAACAAAGGCGATCGCTATCTGCCCCGAACTATTCATTATCCGCGTGCTGCAGCTGTTGTTGTTGTCTTTGGATACATGAAGAAGAATCGGAAATGACGCATATTGCGTCTTAAGGTTGTCCGTACGTCCAGACGCTAACCGTGCGTCGCCGTTTACATCGGGATATTACCAATTGATTACAAATTCCATGTATACAGGAGTAACTCTCTCTGCTCACGCATGTAAACGGGTTATTCCGAATGTTTCAGAAACTCGAATAGTGACCTTAACCCGACCATAACCCGGTTATTGGCTGCATGTAAACGTAGTCAGTGATTTGTGTTCTGCGCATGTTCTATTCGCAAGGAATCTTGGTCTTTTGAGTAGAGACGGCGCATACAGAAACCCGCGTGCAGTATACCGGAAGTAAACAAGAAGTAGAGGTAAACATGGCGAGACGCAGCACAGCACCACACTTTTGGAGCGAGGAGGAAAGCGCAAACAAAGGCGATCGCTATCTGCCCCGAACTATTCATTATCCGCGTGCTGCTGCTGTTGTTGTTGTCTTTGGATACAGGAAGAAGAATCGGAAATGACGCATATTGCGTCTTAAGGTTGTCCGTACGTCCAGACACTAACCGTGTGTCGCCGTTTACATCGGGACATTGCCATTGATTACAAATTACATTTATACAGGAGTAACTCTCTCTACTCACGCATGTAAACGGGTTATTCCGAATGTTTCAGAAACCCAAATAGTGACCTAAACCCGACCATAACCCGAATATTGACAGTTTGTAAACGTAGTCAGTGACAGCAGCGAATGAGAGAGAGCTGAGATCATAACTGATGCAAATCAGGAAGAGACACAGAGCTCGCTGTGTTCGCTGTTTGAGCTCTTCAGATCGCATAATTCAGTGGAAAATGAATAGAAATGTTATTCTGTATGACAAAATATTTTGCAATCATGTGATGATAAATCATTATTTCTCCAAATATGCGCACCATTGGACTAATAGCCCTGGCGGATGCTGTATATTGCATGTATGTGTGAACACACTGGAGAAGATGTGAATTATGCTTTATGAGTGATGATTTCTATTCAAAATAATGAAGGTTACAGATTAATTATTTTGCACTCCTGGCATAAATTAAGAAATTAATGTCACTGCAAAACAGTTTAATCATAAACAGTGCTCAAACATCGAAGCTGGAGTCTTAAACCTTTCTAATGATGCTCAGTTTCTCCAGATCAAGTAAGAGTGTGATGTTTTATTATTATTATTATTACCTTTATTTAACCAGAAAAAACTCATTGAGATTAAAAATCTCTTTTCCAAGAGCGTCCTGGCCAAGACAGGCAGCAGCACAATTGACAAGGTTACAGACATAAAAACATATAACATATAACATCAACATATAACAATTTATGCCAGTAATAAATAGTTATAAAGTCCTAAAAAATCAAAGTTTCATATATATTATCACAAGCGATAAACAACAGCAAGGATCGTCCGAATAGTCAGTCATAACATCTACAGCCAGTTTGTATAGCCTCCATGTCATATACAGTTTTTCTCGATTGCTTAAACACATTTCTTGAAATTATGCCTCGTCTTCTCAAAACTACAAACACAAATCCATAACGTCTCACCCAATTCCCCAAACATCCTATTTTCAGGTCAAAATTAAGCTCTACACTCAAAACCGTTCACTCTTGCTGAAAAACCAAACTTTGCCCTCAGACAGGACACACAAGCCCTCAAAATCACACACACTACAGTGTCTTAGACTAGTCCAACATAGTCTAAGACACTGGTGCAATAAATTCAAAACAACATTTCCAAAACTGGTAAGTTATGTTACTTGTGGTTCCCCCATCACAAACCTTTTCTCATGATGAACACAAAAGACACAACCAGTGGATACATTGGCACATTTTTATTCATACACAGAAAACACACACACACAAAAAAAATTTTTTTTCCTGTTTTACTCTTTTTTTTTTAAATTTCCAATATCCAATTGTATTGGAATGGTAAAGAGTGTTGGGTTGTGACAGGAGGGCCTCCACTCAAGGAGACAATATGATGAACACGTCTAAGAATGTTCCACATATGGTTGAAATACCTAGAAAGATAACATTCTGCGAGTCAAGACTATAAAGGAGAAAGGATGCCCTCCCTTCACTGTCACACTCTGCAGCCACTCTGTGTGACTGTACGACTGCTGGCCTTTTCTTGCAAGAAAATACACCTCATCAAAGACTATTGGAAATGTTTGTCTCTTATTCAGTGATAGAATTTTGTTTGCCACCACTCTTCCCTGAAGGCTCTCGAGGCGACGGTAAAGCGACTCAAATTTGGCCTTACTCGTAGCCCAGCCTCCCTCATAGTCATACCATTGATAAAGACATGGACAACTAGAGTGGCTTGAATTTCATCTGAGACTGCTTGTCTTCTTGCCCTTGCCCTTCCTCCTCCTCATTCTTATCCCTCCTCCATCTCTTCCTTCATGTCTTTCTGGATCCATTGTTCCAAACCTCAAACTGATTTGGGCCCTTTTATCTCTCTATTGAAGGTTCTGATTGATGTGTTAAATTTTGACTCCTAGTGTTTCCACCTGGGTAATTGTGTGCTAACTGAGCTGAAGCTGTGCTGACTTGAGTGAACAATATTGAGTGCTAGTGCTTTCTAAATGACAACATGGTCTAGGCAATGAGAAATTAAGGGATTTGTATGTAGAGTTTTGCAGTGACAGTTCAACAAATCTGACTCATGTGTCAAAACAGGGAATAGTGTTTATAGTTTAGTTAAATGGGTGTGCTTTTTGATAAATGGCGTTACGTTTTTGAAATTGTAGTTCAAAAGCCTGGTTATAGTGTTTAAGCAATCGAGAAAAACTGTAAAAGTAATTTAAAATCAACCAATGAAACCGGCTCCTTAAGATTCAGGACATTTTGCAGCTGATTCCAAGCACAGGGGGCCGCATACTTAAACGCCCCTTTTCCCAGTTCGGTCCGGACTTGAGGGACAGATAATAATAAGTCCTCAGAACAAAGACAATATCTTACTGTACTTTTCTTTTTGATGTAAGATTGAAGGTATGGGGGAAGCAGACCAAGAATAGCCTTGTAGATAAAAATGTACCAATGATTAAGTCTACGGGTGGACAATGCAGACCAACCAACCCAATCATGCAAAGAACAGTGATGAGTAAGTGCTTTAAAGTTTGTGATAAACCTAAGAGCTCCGTGATAAACAGTATCCAACAATTTCAAGCTTGTAATGGACGCATGCATGTATATAACATCGCCATAGTCCAGCACTGACAAGAAAGTGGCAGCAACAATCCTCTTTTTGGCCTCAAAGGAAAAACATGACTTGTTTCTAAAATTAAAACCCAATTTCAGCCTCAGTTTTTTTTTACCAACTGCTGAATGTGAGGTTTAAAAGAGAGTGAATCATCAATTAGGATACCAAGATACTTGTATTGAGATACAGACTCAATCTCGGAGCCCTGAGAAGTAGTGATAGGTAGAAGGTTCTGTGACTGATTTTGCACTGGAAAACAACATAAGTTTTGTTTTATCGTCATTCAAAACAAGTTTTAAATCAAACAAGGTACGTTGTACAGTATCAAATCAAGTTGTAGCTGACAAAGAGCTTGGTTTGGAGTTGATGCAGAGCAGTATATCACAGTATCATCGGCATAAAAGTGAAAATTTGCGTTGGAGGCATTTTGATCCAGATCGTTGATGTATAATATAAATAGGAGTGGTCCCAACACTGACCCCTGGGGCACACCCTTGGATATACTACGAGGGCTGGAAGTGAGACCATCTGCCTGTACGCACTGAGATCTACCTGATAGATAGTTTTCAAACCAGTAGACTGTTTGTTCTGACAACCCGACACTGAGAAGTCTTTGTTTTAATATTGTGTGATCCACAGTATCAAAAGCCTTCGATAGGTCAATGAAAAGAGCTGCACAATGTTGTTTTTGGTCTAAAGAGTCAATGAAATCATTTACTACTTTTAGGGCTGCTGTAGTTGTGCTGTGTTTTTTACGGAAACCTGATTGAAAATGACAAAATATTGTTGGAAGTTAGAAAATCTTTCAATTGTTCATTCACCAGAGTTTCCATAACCTTGGCCAGGACGGACAGTTTGGAGATGGGTCTGTAATTATTTAAATCTGTCGGGTCTCCCCTTTTTAACAGAGGAAGAACAAATGCAGATTTCCATATAAGTGGAATTTCATTTGTGTCCAGAGAAAGATTAAAAAGAAAAGTCAAAGGCGGTGCAATAAAATCAGATGCTAACTGTAGAAAATAAGGCTCCAAGTTATCAGGACCAGCCGATTTTCTAATGTCTAAAAGTGTGAGGGCTTTATGCACTTCTGAGACTGAAAATGCCTTAAAACTAAAAGAATTACTGACTCCAATATGACCCTGAATATTACCTTTAGGATAATTCTGATGTGAAATGTTGAGGGAATCGAATAAAGAACCAGAGGCAATAAAATGCTCATTAAAACAGCCCAGCATTTCAGCCTTATCGGATCATTTACGTGAGTCCTTAAGAATACATGGTGGCAGCTCGATGCCAGTTTTATTTCCAGCCAAGGATTTAATCGTCTTCCAAAATTTTAAGGGGTTATTTAAATTTTTAGAAGTTTCTATAAAAAAGTGGTCTGCTTTGGCCTTTCTAATAGCCACAGTGCACAAATTGCGCAGTCTTCTGAAGAGCAGCCAATCAGAATCCAGGCTTGTTTTCCTGGCTTTTGCCCAGGCCTTATCACGCTCATGAAGAGAGTTGGCTAAATCTACAGTGAACCATGCGGTGTTTCGGCCTTTTACTCTATACTTTCTGAGGGGAGCATGCTTGTCAACAATTTCTTTAAACCATCATAAAAAAAATTCCAAGCATTTTCGACATCAGCAATAAGATACATTTTATCCCAGGCAAAATAAAACAGGTCATATAAAAACCCTTGTTCCGAAAAATGTTTTGTGTCACGCTTAATAATGATGCGTCGCTTGGTTTTGGGAATTTTTGTGTTTCTGACCGTGGCAACAACACAGTGGTCACTAATGTCGTTTGCGAAACAGAAGCTGCTGAGTATTTATAAGGAACGTTGGTTAGGATAAGATCAATTAAAGATGATTTATCTGGACATTTCAGATTAGGTCTAGTGGGACTATCAACGAGCTGGAAGAGATTTAGCGAGTCACAGTAAGCTTTAAATTCATCAGATACTGGATGTAACCAGTTCCAATTTAGATCTCCAATGACTACAATTTCGTTCAGATTCAGTCCTGATAAAAGCTGCATTAAAGAAGGCAGAGCATCCCTGACAGCTGAGGGTGTCCTATAGCAACCAACTACCCTAATGTGGAGAAGCCTAGAGACCTCGAGATCAAGAGCTAAAAATTCGAATTGCTTACTCACTGATTTAGAGAGAAGCATATTTACACGAAACTAGTGTTGTCACGATACCAAAATTATGACTTCGATACGATACCAGACCAAAATACCTCGATACCGATACTGAATCGATACCACAGCGAAAAAAACTAAAACAGTAAAAGTAATTGAAAAATATGACAGAACTTACAATCAAATCATTGTTTTATAAATTAATTTTAAAAAGCTAAAAACTCACATGACCAGCATGTTCCTGTCCTGCTTTATGACCATTCCCTCCCCTTTATTAAAAATAATAATAATAGTTATTACATGTCAGTGTGAACGTCCTTACCGAGATGTTTGCAACAATCACATTATTATCAATCATGCTAACATTTACAAACCTTTCACAACTCTGCAGGTTGGGATGACCAAAATCTTATTTCATGATACGAGTCATTTAATATTTTTTAAATGTAATTTTATAATTATAATATAGATATTTAATAAAAATAAGCAAAGAAGTAAATTACAAACAATATGAAAAATACTATAAGAGACAAATAAAATAAACAGTGCTTCATTTATTTTTTGAAAGCTAAATAGACCTTCTGTAGCTGAAAAAATAAGGTCTTCACCCTATAAATTAACTATACGTGGAGATTCTTAATAAATAGATTAAATGTATTCAGTCAAGCTTTGGGTGACTGTCTTTTTTCTTTTGTTGTTGGATTAACAGTAATCACACAGAATATTACGCTGCCGGTGTTGTGCCGAATTTTGACCCCCTGCCAAATTATTACCCCCCTCGTTGAAGTCAGTACCGATTGCCTAATCCTAACCCCACCCCCACAACTAATCCTAAACCTACCAATACTAGGGGGGTAATAATTTGGCAGGAGTCAAAATTCGGCACCGACACCTGTCCGGCCCTTTAAGACCTGCACGTATCCAATTCATTGGAACATATGCGATTTCTTTTTACAAACGTTTACGTTCACTAAAGACATACCCGACTGTGTTTACGTGAATACTCGCCAGGACGTGCATTTTTACATATCATTTTGATTATTCAAACCTAATAATCCGCGAAAGAGAACTGAAGTCGTGATCGTATGCTGTCTGAACGGCTTGTGCGCGCGCTTCAGGTCTGACCCCGGCAGCGCGAGTACGTCCCGCGCTTTATTTTCTCATGCATGCAAGTTTCTTTGTCAAGTGCTGCGCGTATATATTTTACTGTTCTGCTTCCGTTGTTTAGTGAATGTACACGTCCTGACTCCTGCTGTCACACAGCTACGCAAATTAAGAAATAGGCTACTGTTCTTATTATTTAGAGTACTGTCACTCTTAAAGTACCGGTACTAATGAAAGTTAATATCGTATCGTTTTTAATAGCAGGGTATCGCGATACCTTTTTAGTACTGGTATATCGTGCAACACTACACGAAACTTATTTTTGATATATATACCGCGACACCCCCACCCCTTCTGGGACGATCAGTCCTATATACATTGTAACCAGGCGCGTCGTTAGACATGGGCCTGAGATGTTTTTTTTATAGCCCCGGATCTCAAAAAATTTAATTTATTGATAATTATTATTATTTTTTAATAATTTTGTATTTATTTAAAAAAATTGACCGGGTCTTTTAATATATCCTTCGGAATCAATCATGTATTAAAGACGATTAAAATGTGTTCAAGCAGATCAAAGTTACTATGGTTACTCTCACACAGAGACGCACAACGTGAGCGATTTAGCTATCCAAGTTCATCTCCAGGATTTGCGCGCAACAGCAAACAATCTCACAGCAATTAAAAAAAAATATATATATATAACGCAGTCAGCACCGCCGCACAGTCTTCTGTCAGACCAGATGTTGTCAGGCTATATGTCAGTAAAACTCAGAAAAACTAACTTACTGTTGTGTTAGCCGTTTGCTCGCGGCGCGCACTCTTCAATCAGGCGCAAATGCGGCGCGCCCTGTATCACGCAAAATAAACTACTAGCATGTAACGTCGTGTTCAGTCGTCAATTAAGTATTGAAATAACCAAAAGGGAGATTAAAGATTAAATTGTCTGGGCTTTTGTATTCCTTTGTAGGCTACATAAGTTACACATTTTGGCGTAGCCCTACTCATTTTTCATTATTAATATTCTAATATTTTATTAATATTGCAAAGTCATCAAAACTGACTCAATATTTTGTGACCAAAAATGTGAAAAATAGGCCTACATCTAGCCTAAATGATCGTTCATGACATTCTTTTAACTATAAGCAACCCAATTTGTCTAGATCTGTATTATTTCCTTTGTATAATGAGCTTAAATATTGCTGCACAGTCATGTGATTTAGGCTGCTTGATTAACATTATTACAATGTATTCCTATTTAACTCTGATATGTAGCCTATATATAAGGTCCTCGAATGTGTTTGAATATTTCACCAGCATCAGCCTTTTCACAGTTTGTATCACTCCGCTTGTCTGTGTTTGCGCAACTTGCATCATTAAGCCAGTAGGTGGTGACAAGTGACTGCCTTTATGAGTGAACAATTGAAATTTAATTTAACTGATTTAATAGTGCCAAAAAAATTGATTAACTCAAGAAAGAAACAAGTTGCTGAAACCAAACTTTAATGCTAAAAAGTTTACATCTATGCAAAATAATCCTTGAAAGATTTCTCATTTAAGGCCATTCCTGTTTGGAATATGTGATTGTGTATTGTCAACTATAAGCAGATGTAATGGAGGCCAGCTAGTAGTTGCTGTGTGAGTAAACCTCACTCCTCTGATCTCAATAGGCGCTCTAGCGACAGATTCTAGAGGCTGCAGTCTTTAGCCTCCTTGTTAGAGCGCCTGACTCTCATGCCGGAGATCCGGGTTCGAGACCCGCACGGAGCGGGGTGTGAAGGACCCGGGTGAGAGGGGTTACACAGAAACATTTTGCATTTCCATTTTCTAGTGTGGATCATTCATTTCAACATTTATCCTCATTCTCATGTTTAAGAATCTGTTATCTGCTTGACAAATAATTTATGTATACTGCCCACTGACATGCTTTTAAAGCTATAATTGTTATCAAAAAATGTTGGCCTTCAAACACCTTAAAATGCACATATGTAGGTCTGAGAAATCCAAATTTTCTCGGGGGAGCATGCCCCCGAACCCCCCTAACTACCTCACATTTTAATGTGTGTGTCTGTGTGGTAATATGGGCTGGTGTGGCAACAGTGCCAGGACTGAATTTATCATGTTATCTTATTACCCACACCAGCCCCTGATGTTTTTAAAACCTAGAAACGCCCCTGATTGTAACCATCAATACTGATATCCTAATTCAGAACAGATTTGCTCAGCCAAGTTTCTAATAAAACAATTACATCAGCATCAGTTGAGTGTGCCCAAATACGAATCATATCTATCTTTGCAATCAAACTACGAACATTCAAGCGAATAAAACCAAGACCAGCCCTAGATTTAAAATCAGCAGGGGTATTGAAACTTATAGCAGAGTCTGGGCCTGGAACAGCAACAGAACAATTAAACACCTCAGCTTAAGTGATTTAAATGATTGAGAAGAGGATTCATTCTTAGAACTTATTTTTAGTACAAAGCTACGAAGGCAGCTTTCAGAAATAGTAAAATTGTCTTGTAAAGCCATAACACTGATCATACGGGCCAAGTCCGCAGCATCAGAGGAGAAGAACAGAGGCAGGGGCATTGATTTAATGTCCGACGCACAAACAGATGCGCACGTCCCCCAGCGTATTGTGACTGTAATTAAAAGACCTGCACGGGAGTAGTTGGTCCTGTGCGGGCTTCCATACATTCCGCTCAAGGTTAGTAAACACATTACAGAAAAGGGCAGCGCCATTGCACGTTCCGTTCCTAGCCAATGCCTTAGTTATCCAGTCCAGTTTCCTAAAGGTTATTATCCTAAAGGTAATATTCAGGGTCATATTGGAGTCAGTAATTCTTTTAGTTTTAAGCCATTTTCAGTCTCAGAAGTGCATAAAGCCCTCACACTTTTAGACATTAGAAAATCAGCTGGTCCTGATAACTTGGAGCCTTATTTTCTACAGTTAGCATCTGATTTTATTGCACCGCCTTTTTTTTAACGAGTAGGCCTAATGAATGTTGAACAACAATAATCTGGGTCCGCCTGTGATCTTTGCCGAGAAAGGGGTTAAAAAAGTTTAAATGAGGATTGTAAAATTGTATTTAATAATTTGCTAAATTTAGTATGTGAATTTTATTAATGTCTTTGTGTGGGTATATATGTGTATGTATGTACATTTGAGAATATAGATATGTCTATGACATTTTTAATTTATTCATTATTATCTCTTCAAATTAATTAAATGTTTTTTGTCTAAATAATGAAACTGTACTACGGTTTGTGTTTTTCTTTTTTGTAAATACAAAGGATGTGTTACGGTTAAATATATTGTTTGAGGAATGTCTATACAGTGTAATTATAAATTAAGGTGTGTTAAAGGTCTCTCTCTCTCTCTCTCTCTCTCTCTCTCTCTCTCTCTCTCTCTCTCTCTCTCTCTCTGCTGATGTAGGTTAAGCTGGTGTCGTATGACAGATGAAGGTTGTTCTGCTCTGACTTCAGCTCTGAAATCAAACCCATCACACCTGAGAGAGCTGGACCTGAGCGGGAATACACTAGGAAACACAGGAGTGAAGCACTTATGTGACGTACTGAAGGATTCACACTGTAAACTGGAGAGATTGAGGTCAGTCACATTCACATACAAGAAAGAAAAAGTATTTTGATATTTGAAAGAGAATAAAGAGTTTGTTTTTCTCATTTCTGCTAATGTAGGTTAATCTGCTGTTATTTGACAGATGAAAGTTGTTCTGCTCTGACTTCAGCTCTGAAATCAAACCCGTCACACCTGAGAGAGCTGAACCTGAGCGGGAATACACTAGGAGTCTCTGGAGTGAAAAACCTCAGTGATCTACTGATGATCCCACAATTCAAGCTGGAGAAACTACAGTTAGTATCATTATACTGTACAGCAGTTACAGTGAGATTAAAGTTTACGGTTTAGTTTATTTTAACCCTCTGGGCGCCACGGTCGAGTTTACTCGACAAGATGCGGCACTGAATAAAACGGCCGATTTTGTCAAATAGGGTGTCAAATTTCGTTCGACCTCCCCTCCACTAGTTGGCAGACATGTCATACTTCATCCCAGACTAAAAAAAAAGTCATGCTTCTATACAAAATCTTCGAGCTAGAGCGCATTGAATCAGTGCGAACAAAAGCGGAGCTAGTGTGCGAGTGAGCCATTTTATCAGAGCAATATTGTCAACGTCAGCGAGTATTTGCATTAGATTATTATTATTATTATTATTATCTAATGGCATCAATAAAGCTTACCCGCAATGAAGTGTTGGGTCTTCTATTCGCGGACCCTGATTCTGAAGGGGAATAACGTTATCTGCCTTCAGAAAATGACGGTGATTCTGAAAGTGAAAGTATAGCCCTACACCAAGCACAAACGGTGAATCCTTTGCCCAATATAACGTTAGATGGTCCTTTGCCCAATGTCAGTGGTGGGAACAATGTTTCCCGGGGTCGGAGTGTTCATCGCGAAGTTAGCAGGCGTGTTAGTGTTGTGGGGAACGAGGCGGCCGCGGGAGATTTTTTACCGCGCTAGCCATGGTGACCGCGTGCGTCTCCGCAATCGTGGCGACAGTATTGTGGTGGAGACTTTGTCTAATGCCACTGGGTATGTTAGACGAGGTCGAAGTATTCATAGGGCAGTTAGGGGGCAACGTGGAGGCAGGGTGGGGAGTCGCAATGACAATGACAGTAGTCCGAGCTGTGCACACTAGGCGCGCGCGCGAGGCAGATCTGGCCGCGCCCGCGCTGCTGCTCGTAGCAGGAGAAGAGGCGATGTGACACGGGGCAGAGGGGCTATTATGTTTAGTCTATCGCAAGACCACACCATGAAACACTACAAGAAATGTCACCTGGATGGACAGGGAGTCATTATCTCTACAGCAAAAGCCCTGCAACAATTTTTTTTGTCTGCCATTTATTACACTGTTGATTTACTATCTATTTCCCTGACCATTTAGTAGTGTACAATATGTGTTCTTTTTTGTGTGTTCATGTCCTTGTGATGTGTGCGTCTTTGTCAGCTAAAAAATAAAAAATAAATAAATAAACATCAACAAAACAACCACAAAAAAAACCCCCCAAAAAAACCTAACATTGTCTCTCGTCTTGCCTCGTCATCTCACTCATGATCTGTGCCTTGCCGTGGAGAGTGAGCTTTTGAACTAAACAGGTCTTGTCTACTTGTGTTTGTGTGTCATATGAATAATATATATGTGCCCCATACATGGAATCAGAGTGCCAACTGTATGTAGTAAATGGAAAATCTCTACAGCAAAAGGCCAACCGCTACATGCATTCGGTTTGTTTCTACCATTTATTAGTAATGATTTACACAGTTTGTTTACTACTTACTATTTACCTGAGCATTCAGTATTGTGCAATATAGCATACAGAAGGTGAGGGACATTTTGGGGGGAAAGAAGTGCTGCATTTTATCATTTAAACATGTGACTTTTCATAAAAATTCTATAATCCAAGATGGCCGCCACCATATGACGTCATAATATGCAAATTAGATGGGAAAATGTAATCCCTACATAAACTTTGGGTCATCCTTAATATTTCTCTAATTTACAGAAAGTCTCTATCTTTTATCACTTTTAAGATATAGCCTTTTGAAATTAAGATGTCAAAATCGAACGTTTTAGGAAAAAACCTCTGGCGCCTAAAGGGTTAAGGCAACTGGACTCAAGTCTCATCATTTATAGCACTGCACTTTCTGGTGTTTCTCCATCTGAAGAAAGATTCAGAAATACTATTAGTTAATGTTTGTTATGTGTATCAGTAGAAAGAGCATTAAACTTTGAAGCATTTGAAACTTCCTATAAACATTTTTATATACTCAAATCTGACAAATCTTTGCTGTGAAACAATACAGAAGTGAGAACAGACTAAAAACAGCATAACAAATGACAGTAGATTATTCTGACAGAGTTACAGTAAGCAAATTGCAGAATGTGTATGTAAGCAATAAGGTCCTCGAGGCTGTGCTGTACGGTGAATAAGTCACGGCTGAAGGGCGTTGTTAGGCTCGATGCGAAGCGGAGTCAGCCGTGACTTATTCACAATACAGCACAGCCTCGAGGACCTTGTTTCTTTAATCAAACGTTTACCACACAATACAAATTTTAAAGCCAACAAATATGTATCAATACAACTTGCATGAAGTAAAATAACTAAAAGCCTTCCTTCCGCTGGAAAAAATAGTCCCTGACCATGAACAGCAACAGAAGTTACATTATTTCTCCATTAGATGGCGGAAAACACTGTCTTTATGAGTGAGTCAGTCAGTAGAGAAGACTTTTACATTGAAAGGACTGAAACTTGTTGTGAACACGGAGAAGCAAGACTCAACTGATAAATGACTAGCGTGTCACGGGAAAACCCTTAGCCTAGCTGTTAAAAGGACGAGATATTGCAGCGGACATTCAAACTGAGTTTTTATTATGAATATAAGACAGACCTGAAGGAAAATGCTATATTTACTGTAAGTGCAGGAACACTCGCTTACTCGATCTCTCACCATACTCTACTCTATAAGCTTCAATAAACAACAATATCAGTGAGATCAAACATATGTTTGCGTTGCTAAGAGTGGTTGCTAGGGGTGTTGTGTAGTGATGCATAGAACCGTTGGGTGAAGCGGCCGTAGCCGTGTTTTATCCAAGGGGGTAATCCATCACCCGGAAAGCGTACCTTCCCCGGCGGCCGCCATTGATTAGCAGACCATCACCTGCTGTTAGCATTCCAGTGACTCCCATTCATTTTGGCGTCACTTTGACAGCAAATAACTTTACATCTGCGGTGTTTAAAGACTCCATTTGTCCATTATTTATTTCTAAACAAACACGACAATGTATAAAAGGCTCCATTACCTTGTATCTTACGTTATGGCCCCGTAGAAGCAGTTTTTGTAAAAATAGGCTAACGATTGCGTCATAACCACGCGACTCTCTGTCGCACAGTAGAGAGATTACCGTATGGACAGGAGGAGAAGCTCGTGGGCAATCGGGGGGACGTGGAGTCATAAAGTCTGATAAAGTCAAGAGAGAAGCCCATAGAGAGTCATAAAGTTGCTCCTTCTCCTGGTCATGAACAGCTCCTACTCACACTCTCCGTCTCTACTAGTTTCGGAAGGGAATGATTCAGATTTCTCTCGGCACAGCTACTAGAAGACAGACGGGTTGCTCACGTCACATCTACGTCGTCAAGCTCAGTGTGAGTCTGCGCAGTCGCTCAGCCATCAGGAAGAAGTGCTTCTAATTGACTTCACTTTTCTCCGTTGACGTCTATGGGGTCGCTGTGTCCATTTCTTTTTCACTTTTTGTATTTCTTTGTCTATGGTTTTATCGTGAATAACACACAAATATTGACCAATCAGAATCAAGGATTGGAACAAACCGTTTTATAATGATATGTAAACTCCACTTTAAAATTACTTTAAATTGTGATTCATGTACAAGATTTTCTGATGATGAAAATGTGAAATCAGTCCATTTAAATGTTTGATTTAAAACTTTTCTATTGTTTCTATATTGATCCTATATATTAATCTACAGTGATAAATTCACTTATTTGTGGAGTGAGGACAGATCCAGACTGGGATTGTAACTAGTTTCCTCAAATCCTCCTGTCTTGGTTTGTTCATATTATTAAGTTTCCATGATTTTGCTGGTGTATTAGTGACTGTATGGCATTTATTAATGATGCTTTTAACTCACACATGAACTGAGCATGGATTTGAGTCATTTTCTCTTTCTGTCTTCAGTCTGAGTGTATGCAGTATTACAGCGAAACCGTGTCTCATCCTGACTTCAGCTCTGAAATCAAACCCATCACACCTGAGAGAGCTGGACCTGAGCTGGAATAAACTAGGAGACTCTGGAGTGAAAAACCTCAGTGATCTACTGATGATCCCACAATTCAAGCTGGAGAGACTACAGTTAGTATCATTATACTGTACAGCAGTTACAGTGAGATTAAATTTTGCTGTTTAGTTTAGGTTACACCGATTATATTGTAGGATTGCATCTTCTGGGCTCTCATTTATAAAACTGTGCGTAGGATCCTTACTAAAAGTGTATGTGCGCCCGGAAGCCAAAAAGGGGGTTGAATTTAAAATATTTGAAACAATGCACTGATTGTGTACATGTTGTTCTGCAGAAATATCATGAGATTTGCATCTGCTGTTGCAATAAACAAGAGATATATTATAAGAAATAATAAAAAAAATGAAAGAATAAACAACAGTTTCCAGCAAACAGAAGTAGTGTGACACGATTACAAGCAGAATACGGGTACTATAGACTAAATGACAGAGTATATCCCTGCTGTAGCTCTGTAACCCCTATAACCCCCATGAAAAAAATCATAACCGCATTACTAAGCAACCACTGAATATAATAACTCAAAATATGCATCACTTCAAAGCTTAGAAACTCTGCTTTTTAATGCATCTAACCATTTCAATTAACTCTTGACGAGTTCTGAGTCGTCCCTCTAAACCGGAGTGAACCGCTGGCGACGCCACCTAGCTATGAACACATTAATAATCATATTGTTCAAACTACTGCCTCGATCAACACAAAATAAGTGTCATTTCAAAGCTTAGAGTCTGAACTTTACAGTGAATGTAGCCAATCTGATGAACTCCTGAGTAGTGCTGAGTTTTTCATAATTTATGAAATATGTTTGGTACTATGTACTGTAATATGTCAAAAACATCATACAGCTCAAGTAGTCATGTGTCATTTGAAAGAGAAGAATACAACAAACATAATTGTTTTGGGCTTTGACCAAACTTGAGTGAATTTCTGTACATGAAGCCCCACAAGACCCATATGTAAATAATAAATATCATCACTTACAGTGGATGCTCCCGATTTAAATACCTCATACCTTATTTCCTTCCTGAGTTATTGCATGTCAGATAAGAAAGATATGTAAAATTTCCCCTGAACACACTTTTTTTTAAATCTTTTGTCAGCAGTGTCTCAACATGAGATTGTCCAAATGTAATAAAAAAAATACTAAAAATATAAAAAGTTTTCTATTAAATGATATCTAACTTTTAACTTTCCTTGCTTTAGTTTTGATTCTTTACTTTTGTGTGTCATTTAGAAAAAACTCTAAAAATGCCTTCATGACTTAAAGGGTTAATAAGATGTTCATCATTGATCTCAGTCATTTTCTCTTTCTGTCTTCAGTCTGAGTGAATGCAGTATTACAGAGGAACAGAGTCTCATCCTGACTTCAGCTCTGAAATCAAACCCATCACACCTGAGAGAGCTGGACCTGAGCTGGAATACACTAGGAAACACAGGAGTGAAAAACCTCAGTGATCTACTGATGAACCCACAATTCAAGCTGGAGAAACTACAGTTAGTATCATTATACTGTACAGCAGTTACAGTGAGATTAAAGTTTGCTGTTTATTTTATTTTAAGGCAACTGGACTCAAGTCTCCTCATTTATAGACTAAAAACAGCGTAACAAATGACAGTAGATTATTCTGACAGAGTTACAGTTATACTGGACTAATGGTGCTTTACACTAAATCTTAATTTATTAAGCAGAATGTGTATTTAGAGGTTATAAACTACAAATATGACTTTGAATTAATTGTTATTCATGTACAAGATTTTCTGATGATGAAAACATGAAATCGGTCCATTGAAATGTCAGCTTTTCTATTGTTTCTATATTGATCCTATATATTAATCTACAGTGATAAATTCACTTATTTGTGGAGTGAGGACGGATCCAGACTGGGATTGTAACTAGTTTCCTCAAATGCTCCTGTCTTGGTTTGTTCATATCATTAAGTTTCCATGATTTTGCTGGTGTATTAGTGACTGTATGGCATTTATTAATGATGCTTTTAACTCACACATGAACTGAACATTGATCTCCGTCATTTTCTCTCTCTGTCTTCAGTCTGAGTGGATGCAGTATTACAGAGGAACAGAGTCTCATCCTGACTTCAGCTCTGAAATCAAACCCATCACACCTGAGAGAGCTGGACCTGAGCAAGAATATAATAGGAGACTCAGGAGTGAAGCACTTATGTGACGTACTGAAGGATTCACACTGTAAACTGGAGAGACTGAGGTCAGTCACATTCACATACAAGAAAGAAAAACTGTTTTGATATTTGAAAGAGAATAAAGAGTTTGTTTTTCTCATTTCTGCTAATGTAGGTTAAGCTGCTGTCGTATGACAGATGAAGGTTGTTCTGCTCTGACTTCAGCTCTGAAATCAAACCCATCACACCTGAGAGAGCTGGACCTGAGCGGGAATACACTAGGAAACACAGGAGTGAAGCACTTATGTGACGTACTGAAGGATTCACACTGTAAACTGGAGAGATTGAGGTCAGTCACATTCACATACAAGAAAGAAAAACTGTTTTCATATTTGAAAGTGAATAAAGAGTTTGTTTTTCTCATTTCTGCTGATGTAGGTTAAGCGGGTGTCGTATGTCAGATGAAGGTTGTTCTGCTCTGACTTCAGCTCTGACATCAAACCCATCACACCTGAGAGAGCTGAACCTGAGCTGGAATAAACTAGGAGACTCTGGAGTGAAAAACCTCAGTGATCTACTGATGATCCCACAATTCAAGCTGGAGAGACTACAGTTAGTATCATTATACTGTACAGCAGTTACAGTGAGATTAAAGTTTGCTGTTTAGTTTAGGTTACACCGATTATATTTTAGGATTGCATCTTCTGGGCTCTCATTTATAAAACTGTGCGTAGGATCCTTACTAAAAGTGTATGTGCGCCCGGAAGCCAAAAAGGGGGTTGCATTTAAAGTATTTGAAACAATGCACTGATTGTGTACATGTTGTTCTGCAGAAATATCATGAGATTTGCATCTGCTGTTGCAATAAACAAGAGATATATTATAAGAAATAATAAAAAAAATGAAAGGATAAACAACAGTTTCCAGCAAACAGAAGTAGTGTGACACGATTACAAGCAGAATACGGGTACTATAGACTAAATGACAGAGTATATCCCTGCTGTAGCTCTGTAACCCCTATAACCCCCATGAAAAAAATCATAAACGCATTACTAAGCAACCACTGAATGTAATAACTCAAAATATGAATCACTTCAAAGCTTAGAAACTCTGCTTTTTAATGCATCTAACCATTTCAATCAACTCTTGACGAGTTCTGAGTCGTCCCTCTAAACCGGAGTGAACCGCTGGAGACGCCACCTAGCTACGAAAACATTAATAATCATATTGTTCAAACTATTGCCTTGATCAACACAAAATAAGTGTCATTTCAAAGCTTAGAGTCTGAACTTTACAGTGAATGTAGCCAATTTGATGAACTCCTGAGTAGTGCTGAGTTTTCCATAATTTATGAATTTATGAAATATTTTTGGTACTATGTACTGTAATATGTCAAAAACATCATACAGCTCAAGTAGTCATGTGTCATTTGAAAGAGTAGAATATATCAAACATAATTGTTTTGGGCTTTGACCAAACTTGAGTGAATTTCTATACATGAAGCCCCACAAGACCCATATGTAAAAAACTAGATGTACCGCATGGCGGTACAAAATATGAGCGCCGCTCAGGCCTGCACTGGCTTTCCACAAAAATTAATGACGTGGAGCAATTTGGCTGTATTGCGTGTTTATGTATATAAGTTGTATATTTTAAAAGACTGTCTGGAGTATTCCTGTGGATCATGGATAATTTAGAGTTTTGTAATTATTTGCCATTACTATTTAAGTTTTATATCAAAAGTCATTAGTTTAGACACTTAACATCCATAATGTGAAAACGTCACATCCATAACAGTGGTTTTCCCTACATAATGTATTACAAAAATGAGTTTCAAAAACACACTTATTGTGTTCAAGCAAGTCTTTTTCATGCTACATCGGCAGTTTGTTTAATAATTCACAGAGTTTGTAGGACACTTGTAAAGTGTGTGTATTTCATGTTATGTCCATAACGCTGATAAAATGTATTCATAGTGTGTGTCTGTGTGTGTGTGTGTGTGTGTCTGTGCGTGTATGTATGCGTGCGTACATGTGTGTGCGCGTGTGTGTTTGTGTGTGTGTCTGTGCATGTGGATTTGTATGTGTGTGTATTGGTGTGTGTCTGTGCGTGTGGATGTCAGTGTGTGTGCATGCTTGCGTTTGTTTGTATTTCTGCATGTGTGTGTGTGACAGTAAACCAGCAACCCTTCGCTCAACACCACCATCTACAGGCCGATGAGTGTACAGTCACTAAATGTGCACATAAATTAATTTATTTTATACCCCCCCCCATGGATGAAATTCTACGAAACTTAGCATACCCCCAGAGGATGTCAAGTTAATCATACACTTGAAATATGGTGCAGTTCTGAACATCTCAACTGAAGATAGGGGCGATTAAAGCAGAATAATATTGCATTTTCATTTTTTATGGGAAGGGGCGCAAATCACAAATGAGTGATTATGGGCTACGTTGATGTGGGCCCTTAAGAGCACCATACCATAAAAATTTCTTCATCCTCGGTGCCACGGTTCAGGTAGTTATTTAGGAAAAACTGCATTTTTTGGGTTTGGGGGGGCCCAGTGCGGGGGGGGAGTGGCCCCCGGGGACCAAACGAAATTTTTCCGTAAAAGTCTAGTGGGGCTACATGCCCACCAAATTTCATGTTCCCCGGTGTTTCGGTGTCCCTGGTATCGTTGACGAAAAATTCAGTAGATGACGAAAAAAAAAAAAAAAAACCTTTGACAATCCCTATATGACCGCTTTCGCTAGCTATGCTAGCGGCGGTCATAATAAATATCATCACTTACAGTGGATGCTCCCGATTTAAATACCTCATACCTTATTTCCTTCCTGAGTTATTGCATGTCAGATAAGAAAGATATGTAAAATTTTCCTTGAACACACTTTTTTTAATCTTTTGTCAGCAGTGTCTCAACATGAGATTGTCCAAATGTAATAAAAAAAATACTAAAAATATAAAAAGTTTTCTATTAAATGATATCTAACTTTTAACTTTCCTTGCTTTAGTTTTGATTCTTTACTTTTGTGTGTCATTTAGAAAAAACTCTAAAAATGCCTTCAGGACTTAAAGGGTTAATAAGATGTTCATCATTGATCTCCGTCATTTTCTCTTTCTGTCTTCAGTCTGAGAGATTGCAGTATTACAGAGAAACAGAGTCTCATCCTGACTTCAGCTCTGAACTCAAACCCATCACACCTGAGAGAGTTGGACCTGAGCGGGAATACACTAGGAAACACAGGAGTGAAGCACTTATCTGATGTACTGAAGGATTCACACTGTAAACTGGAGAGATTGAGGTCAGTCACATTCACATACAAGAAAGAAAATGTGTTTTGATATTTGAAAGAGAATAAAGAGTTTGTTTTTCTCATTTCTGCTAATGTAGGTTAAGGTGCTGTTATATGACAGATGAAGGTTGTTCTGCTCTGACTTCAGCTCTGAAATCAAACCCATCACACCTGAGAGAGCTGAACCTGAGCAGGAATACACTAGGAGACTCTGGAGTGAAAAACCTCAGTGATCTACTGATGATCCCACAATTCAAGCTGGAGAAACTACAGTTAGTATCATTATACTGTACAGCAGTTACAGTGAGATTAAAGTTTACTGTTTATTTTATTTTAAGGCAACTGGACTCAAGTCTCATCATTTATAGCACTGCACTTTCTGG
The DNA here is from genome assembly GCF_949319135.1 of Squalius cephalus. NCBI lineage: Eukaryota > Metazoa > Chordata > Actinopteri > Cypriniformes > Leuciscidae > Squalius > Squalius cephalus. The sequence continues at coordinate 2,504,862 of NC_137135.1, read as the reverse complement.
TGTTTCTGCATCTGAAGAAAGATTCAGAAACACTATTAGTTAATGTTTGTTATGTGTATCTGTAGAAAGAGCATTAAACTGTGAAGCATTTGAAACTTCCTAGAAACATTTTTATATACTGAAATCTGACAAATCTTTGCTGTGAAACAATACAGAAGTGAGAACAGACTAAAAACAGCGTAACAAATGGCAGTAGATTATTCTGACAGAGTTACAGTTATACTGGACTAATGGTGCTTTACACTAAATCTTAATTTATTAAGCAGAATGTGTATTTAGAGGTTATAAACTACAAATATGACTTTAAATTAATTGTTATTCATGTACAAGATTTTCTGATGATGAAAACATGAAATCAGTCCATTGAAATGTCAAGTTTTCTATTGTTTCTATATTGATCCTATATATTAATCTACAGTGATAAATTCACTTATTTGTGGAGTGAGGACGGATCCAGACTTGGATTGTAACTAGTTTCCTCAAATGCTCCTGTCTTGGTTTGTTCATATCATTAAGTTTCCATGATTTTGCTGGTGTATTAGTGACTGTATGGCATTTATTAATGATGCTTTTAACTCACACATGAACTGAACATTGATCTCCGTCATTTTCTCTTTCTGTCTTCAGTCTGAGTGTATGCAGTATTACAGAGAAACAGAGTCTCATCCTGACTTCAGCTCTGAAATCAAACCCATCACACCTGAGAGAGCTGGACCTGAGCTGGAGTACACTAGGAAACACAGGAGTGAAGCGCTTATGTGACATACTGAAGGATTCACACTGTAAACTGGAGAGATTGAGGTCAGTCACATTCACATACAAGAAAGAAAAAGTGTTTTGATATTTGAAAGAGAATAAAGAGTTTGTTTTTCTCATTTCTCCTAATGTAGGTTAATCTGGTGTCGTATGACAGATGAAGGTTGTTCTGCTCTGACTTCAGCTCTGAAATCAAACCCATCACACCTGAGAGAGCTGGACCTGAGCGGGAATAAACTAGGAGACTCTGGAGTGAAAAACCTCAGTGATCTACTGATGAACCCACAATTCAAGCTGGAGAAACTAGAGTTAGTATCATTATACTGTTCAGCAGTTACAGTGAGATTAAAGTTTACTGTTTAGTTTATTTTAAGGCAACTGGACTCAAGTCTCCTCATTTATAGACTAAAAACAGCGTAACAAATGACAGTAGATTATTCTGACAGAGTTACAGTTATACTGGACTAATGGTGCTTTTCACTAAATCTTAATTTATTAAGCAAAATGTGTATTTAGAGGTTATAAACTACAAAAATGACCTTGAATTAATTGTAATTCATGTACAAGATTTTCTGATGATGAAAATGTGAAATCAGTGTGTGACGTACTGAAGGATTCACACTGTAAACTGAAGTCACATTCACATACTAGAAAGAAAAAGCTTAAAATCATTTTAACAGTTTAAACAAATAGACTTTATATACTCAATATCTCATGAAGAGACTGAGTTCACATTATATTTGTGTAAAATTCTTCACCTTAATGATTTGTTTGTAAGATAATCTCTCTTCCTCTGTTTGTGTCTTTCTAGTCTACATGACTGTGGCATTACAGATGTTTCTTCTCTAACTCAGTCTTTGACTAACTCAAAAGCACTGCAGTTTTTAAAAGAGCTTGATCTGAGACACAACAAGATAGGAGACTCAAAGCAGCGGCTCAGAGACGAGCTACGAGACTCAAACTGTGTCCTGAGGTGAGGAAACATCACTTTATGATATTAAAGAGATCTTCATTTACCTCTGATATGAGAACAAACCTTTCAAACATTCATTAAAGGACATTATCATTAAGCTGTATTACAACACAGGGTTTGTGTGAGAACAACATGTGAAGTTGATTAAAATGTTTAACACAAAGGAGGAAAGAGAACAAAAGCTCACTGTCACAGCTTTATACATCAACACCTGCTTTATTAACTGTGTCAGTAATTGTGAATCATTTCAGTGTGAAAGCAGACTTGGTCAGATTATAGTAAACGCTGCACTCCTGCTAAAATCAGTGCAGTTCCAGCTTCAGCTCACAGCGTCCAGCTCACATGAGACATGTCTCTGTCTCTAGTGTGTTTTTACTGTGACAAGCAACACGTCACACTACTTTACACTTACTTTACTCTCAGTTATTTACTAAGAGCCTACACACACATGTTTAAACTAGAGGACAAACAGCTTTAACTCGTAGAAGATTTAACTGAAAGGTTTTAACTGAAAGTAACATCAGTATTTGCTCGCTGTGGTTTATTCCACACGCCGTACACTCATCAGTGTGTGTTTCTCCTTTACAGAGACTCAATAGGAGTCGCAGGTCCTTCTGCAGTCACACCAACACACACACACACACACACACACACACACACACATATGAATCTCATTCATGTTTTAAATCTATCATACTAAAAACTCAAATATTGTTTGAGAAATATCTCAGTAATTAATCTGATTACAGTAATTTAATGTAACTTCTTTTTAAAAAAAAACAAAAAAAAAACAACAGTAATTAAAATATAAAGTAATAAAGTAATTTGCACTTTGTTCCACTGAACACTGATTGTTTTCTCTTTTGGTTTCACCTTACAGAGTACATGAAGATTGATCACCAAAAGTTATTACCATTATTGAAGAATATGTTTAAATCTGTGAAACGGAGATGAGAGGATCAGTGACCATCAGGAGATCCACAGAAGAGCCTCATTACTGTCTATGAGGAGAAATACATGATTAATGTGTGAATGTGTGTCATACAGGTGGAAGAGACTCAGACTTTACAATTATATAAAGCAGCATGTGTGTTAGCATGCGTATTAGAAACATGTGATATTGAATGATTAATGTTGGTTTAGTATTCAGCCAAATGATGGTTTAGTTTTATTTAAAGGTGGAACAGAGGATGAAGCCGCTCAGATGAGTCTGTCCGCAGAAATCTGCAGGCTCTTCAGTTTAAGGCCTATATATATTTGTTTGTTTTTTTACATGATCTCACCTACTTATTGTCTCACCTGCATTTTATGCACAGAATATATTTGTTTGTTTGTTATTCTGTTTTATATTAAGTTAGCTGTGTGTGTGTCTGTTGATAATGCACAGATATTCAGTATATTGTCTTTGTTCTGTGGATGGAGTCTCTTCTCTACACACCAACTAAACATTTTTACTATTTTGTACCTTTCACTTGCTCTGGTCTAGATAGTCTAATGCATTTTATTAAGAAATTATTATCTCTTTCACCACATTTACATTCACATGTAAATAAAATTATAAATATACATTAAGAGCAACAATTTTTGTTTGAAAAGTTCACTTGCTTGTTATGAGTATACAAGTCTACATAAGCAGATCCAGAGATTCTTATGCTTAAAAAAGGTTAAGTTTAGATGTTAAACATAAAAGCCTTTGAGTGATCTTCAGATTTGTTTGAGAAGAAACCATGCTGGTCTAATATATAAAGAGAATTTTCCCCAGTATATAGATATATTTAAAGGGTTAGTTCATCCAAAATAAAATGTAAATTGTCGTCATTTGTTCACCCTCATATCATACAAGTGTGACTTTCTTCTGTGGAAACACTAGAGAAGATATTTTGAGGAATATCTCAGTGTCTCTGATTGGTTTCCAACATTCTTCAAAATATCTTTTATGTTCCACAGACGAAATAAATGAATAAATACAGGTTTAAAACTACATGAGGGTGAATCAATGATGACAGAATCTAAATTTTTGGGTGAACTATTCCTTTAAGGCTTTTAACACTTTTATCTTAGCAACTTCTACATGTTTTGAAAACAACATTAAATTATTCCATCTAAATTATATTAGAAATTATAAAAGCATCAGAGTTTGCCTCATGAAATCTCTTAAACATCTCTTTACCAAAGTAAGAGTAAATCATTGTATTTGGACAGAATTGTCTGATTACTGAGTGATTTGGACAGTCAGTGAGGTTTGTGAATCACTGAGGGTTTAATAAGTAATGTGACATACAGCATGAGATGGGCACATTAATGATTGTGTTGTCACCTATGGTTGTCACTGTTACTGGCTGATTATAGTTACTCTGCAGTTCTCTTCCTGGTCACCAGGGTGCGCCGGCCTCAGATGAACAGCCATATAAGCCAGAGCTAGTGAAATAAGCAGTGGCCCTTTAACCCTCTGGGCCCTGATGGTATTTTGGGTCCTGAAGAAGTTTTAACATGCCCTGACATTTGTGCCTTTTACAGTTGCTTAAAAACATATTAATGGATAAAGTCTGATTACACTGTATTCAGCACAAACAGGGCTACAGTAATATGTGAGCAACATGTACATAAAGGTTTTTGAGAAAATAACGTTTATGTGTGATTTTTAAAATAATAATAAATCACTGAAATAAGGCCATATAACGCATAGTAAACATTTGTTCACAAGACTTTTTTGTAGAACTGTATCTTGTAGCCTAGAGTTTTTTCTTCAAAACCATGTAAAAATCCTCATGAGCACTCCTTCATACAAAACAATATAGTCATTTAACTTCTGTAAGACACTTATTGGGCCGTGACTCATTATGAATAATGCAGTGATTCACACCTGAAGAGACAAAGACCCTCCCCTGGGAATATCATGAGGAATGTGACACAGGGAACTATAGAGAATGACTGTTGCGATCTCAAAACTCCGGCCATTTAATAATTCCTAGAATATCTAAATCGACTGCTGGCGGTAGATCCTTCTCCTATTTAGCACCAAAACTCTGGAACAGTCTTCCTACTATTGTCCGGGAAGCAGACACACTCTGTCAGTTCAAAGCCAGATTAAAGACACATCTCTTTGACCTAGCTTTCACATAATACATTATAGACTTCTATAATTCAGTGTTAGGCTGCATAGATTAGGTCAGCTGGAACCGGGAACACTTCCCATAAATCCTGATGTTCTCGTTACATCATAAGAAGAATGGCATCTACGCTAATTTTAGTGTCTGTATTTATCCCGAGGTTTTCCCGCAGCCAGCCGGATCCAGGCCGTTTCCAGATCTGACGAAGGACCTTCGCCTGGACCGATGACAACGCAGTGCTAAAGTGCCAACTAGTCTCTCCCTATGGAGGATCCCTTTCCCACTCTACAGATAAAGCGTCGTCGGGAAAATTCATTTTGCGAATTTACCAATTTCCCAATACCAATACCAAATTTAATTTTACTAAATAAAATAAAATTCTGTATCAAAACTATAAGGAAAGACCAGTAATTTGTTTAGGCTTGGTTTGTAGGGAATTCCAAACCTGCGCACATATATTCAACCGCACATAACTATAGAACCAGTTCTTAATGCGCATGTGACCGCCATCAGTGTTTCTCACAGGTTCGCGTTTAAAGTTTGTGTAGAGAGAATGGTGTCGTCTTAGCGGCCCCTAATTTAATAACAAATGATCGTTGCGACGAAGCGAATCAATCAAAACTAACTTTAGCTGAAAAATAACTTTATTAAAAAACTGCTATAAAGCCAAACAATCTCTGTTACCTTAAATTATACGTTTATCTCTGTAAAGCTGCTTTGAAACAATCTACATTTTTAAAAGCGCTATATAAATGAGGATGACTTGACTTGACTGTGAGGAGACTTAATGACTGAATGTTTTGTTTGTAGCTTATTCACAAAATCAAGTTTAAGTTAAAAGAAGTAATTTACGATACATTAGGCCTGGGATGTATTGCGATTTTTTTAAGAATTGCGATTCTACAAGTATTGCAATTTTTTTTTTCATTATTTTTTTTACACTGACGTTAGACCATGGAGAAAAGTTAAATCATACACTTATACAGACTGTACATGATGTATAAGATGAGGCACATTTACAAAAACATTTTCTGACTTATTTCAGAAGCATCATACAGTCCTACATTCTCTTTAATAAATGATTCAATAACAAATACATTTTTAACAGTCACTTGTCGCCACCTAGTGGCGAAACAATGTAATGATAAATGCGTTATTTTAAGCGCCATGTTTCTATCAAAAGCTGATTTACTATATTTTGATCGCTATCGTAGACATCAGTGTTTCTATTTTAACTTTAAACTTTTATCCCAGTACTTCTAAGATAATTTTAACCTTTTTGCAGTTTTTCTCCTCCTTTTGTATTTAATTATGAGGTTCAAATACTTCATTTTGGTGACCTTTTATGCACTAATTTGTGCTGGATTAGCTTGTCTGCTGGTATCTTAATGAGCACGCTTTTTGATGCACCTAAAATATTTACTGCATTGTTGTCAAATTGCTTCCTCATGTAACACCTTTGTCAGTCCATACACAGTTCATAAGTTTAAAGACCACACTAACAACAGAATAGATTTAATGAACTTTACTGAAATATTAATAATAATTCTTCTCATCATCATTTCTTGACTCTCTGTCAATGCCTCTTTGCTTGTTGCTGTATTTGTCTTGACACTTATGGATTTACACTGGTCAGTTCCAATCATTTTGCAAAATTTTTTCGATTTTTTTCTCCCAGCCCAACTATACATTTTCTTTACACAAAGAGTTTACTTAAAAACTTTAGACCTACACTACCGTTCAAAAGTTTTAGGTCCGTATTTTTTATTTTTTATTTTAAGAAGTCTCTTCTGCTCACCAAGTCTGTATTTATTTGATCCAAAATACAGCAAAAACAGTGATATTGTTAAATATTTTTTACAATTTAAAACAAATGTTTTCTATTTTAATATATTTTAAAATGCAATTTATACCTGTGAAGAAAGGCTAAATTTTCAGCATCATTTCTCCAGTGCAGTGTCACATGATCCTTCAGAAATCTCTCTAATATGATTTTCTGCTCAATAAAAATGTCTGATTATCAATGTTGAGCATGGAAGCTCAACTCGGTGGATCGCTAACACTTTTTAAAAAAGAGGGGTTTGAGTTAAAGATATGGGTAGGCAATTTTGGACAGGCTAGCAAAAGCAAACTAGCTTTGAAAGCATAAGATCCCTTCAGAGCGTCTCCAAAGCCGTGTCTCCTTCAAACACAGCAGAGTCTGCAAAGCATCACGAGATGAAAGACAGCGTTAAATGACCTCATGTCTCAAAGCACCATAACATTAAAATAATCATAATGTCAAAGCCTATGATTCATAAATCAAATCAAGTGTGACCAACCAACACTACAAAATAATGCTTCCCCACCAAATCTTCCCCAGTCTTTTTGTCTGCCAGCTTCATCGTGTGCCGCATAACATCATAAATGTGTAGTTTTATGCTCGGGGCGCCGAGAAAGGGCGCCCTCGCTATCTAACCAATGGAGCTCTGATATGCTATTAAAACGTCACTAAATATGATCAATTCAACCAATCAGTGTGACGCGCAGTAATAATTCTCCGATGGGCGCTTTGCCTCTGCGCTCATCGGAGAATAACATGGAGTTAACTTGGTGTGGTCAGAGCCCGTCTACGGAGAGCCTGCTCACTCCCTATTAAGTCCTATTGTACCGAATGTTGGTTGTAGTTCCACCAGAGCTCCACTGGGGGCGATCGCCAGGAGTGCAGAATGAATGGGAGTCTATGGGGCTAGACGGCTAAATGTGTCTCTTTCACCCGATTGCAGTCGAGAAATCTCAGATTTGATTGTAGGTTTTGCAAGTTCAACATGGGTTATAGGTCGAAAGTTGAATGAACGAGTACTTATGTCCTTTTGATTTCTTACAGGTTGAGTTGTTGTTGCCCATAACACACTAGCATTCTGCTAATGAACGCTGATTGGTCAGTGAAGGACTGATTACGACCAGAGATACCGCTTGATGGCATCTTGGCATCTGAAGCAGGACCAGAAACAAACAAAACAAAAGCTCTTCTAGCACGTGTGTTTCCCTGTGTCAGCTGTGTTGTGTGTTCCCTGTGTCCGCTGTGTTGTGTGTTTCCCTGTGTCAGCTGTGTTGTGTGTTTCCCTGTGTCAGCTGTGTTGTGTGTTTCCCTGTGTCAGCTGTGTCGTGTGTTTCCCTGTGTCAGCTGTGTCGTGTGTTTACCTGTGTCAGCTGTGTTTACCTGTGTCAGCTGTGTTGTGTGTTTGCCTGTGTCGGCTGTGTCGTGTGTTTCCCTGTGTCAGCTGTGTTGTGTGTTTCCCTGTGTCAGCTGTGTTGTGTGTTTACCTGTGTCGGCTGTGTTGTGTGTTTCCCTGTGTCAGCTGTGTTGTGTGTTTCCCTGTGTCAGCTGTGTGTTTGCCTGTGTCAGCTGTGTTGTGTGTTTCCCTGTGTCAGCTGTGTTGTGTGTTTACCTGTGTCAGCTGTGTTGTGTGTTTCCCTGTGTCAGCTGTGTTGTGTGTTTACCTGTGTCGGCTGTGTTGTGTGTTTACCTGTGTCGGCTGTGTTGTGTGTTTCCCTGTGTCAGCTGTGTTGTGTGTTTCCCTGTGTCAGCTGTGTGTTTGCCTGTGTCAGCTGTGTTGTGTGTTTCCCTGTGTCAGCTGTGTTGTGTGTTTACCTGTGTCAGCTGTGTTGTGTGTTTCCCTGTGTCAGCTGTGTTGTGTGTTTACCTGTGTCGGCTGTGTTGTGTGTTTCCCTGTGTCAGCTGTGTTGTGTGTTTCCCTGTGTCAGCTGTGTGTTTGCCTGTGTCAGCTGTGTTGTGTGTTTCCCTGTGTCAGCTGTGTTGTGTGTTTACCTGTGTCAGCTGTGTTGTGTGTTTCCCTGTGTCAGCTGTGTTGTGTGTTTACCTGTGTCGGCTGTGTTGTGTGTTTACCTGTGTCGGCTGTGTTGTGTGTTTCCCTGTGTCAGCTGTGTTGTGTGTTTCCCTGTGTCAGCTGTGTGTTTGCCTGTGTCAGCTGTGTTGTGTGTTTCCCTGTGTCAGCTGTGTTGTGTGTTTCCCTGTGTCAGCTGTGTTGTGTGTTTACCTGTGTCGGCTGTGTTGTGTGTTTACCTGTGTCAGCTGTGTCGTGTGTTTGCCTGTGTCAGCTGTGTCGTGTGTTTCCCTGTGTCAGCTGTGTCGTGTGTTTACCTGTGTCAGCTGTGTCGTGTGTTTACCTGTGTCAGCTGTGTTGTGTGTTTCCCTGTGTCAGCTGTGTTGTGTGTTTACCTGTGTCAGCTGTGTTGTGTGTTTGCCTGTGTCAGCTGTTTCGTGTGTTTGCCTGTGTCAGCTGTGTCGTGTGTTTACCTGTGTCAGCTGTGTTGTGTGTTTGCCTGTGTCAGCTGTGTTGTGTGTTTACCTGTGTCAGCTGTGTCGTGTGTTTACCTGTGTCAGCTGTGTTGTGTGTTTCCCTGTGTCAGCTGTGTTGTGTGTTTGCCTGTGTCAGCTGTGTTGTGTGTTTGCCTGTGTCAGCTGTGTCGTGTGTTTACCTGTGTCAGCTGTGTCGTGTGTTTCCCTGTGTCAACTGTGTCGTGTGTTTACCTGTGTCAGCTGTGTTGTGTGTTTACCTGTGTCAGCTGTGTTGTGTGTTTGCCTGTGTCAGCTGTGTCGTGTGTTTACCTGTGTCAGCTGTGTCGTGTGTTTCCCTGTGTCAACTGTGTCGTGTGTTTACCTGTGTCAGCTGTGTTGTGTGTTTACCTGTGTCAGCTGTGTTGTGTGTTTGCCTGTGTCAGCTGTGTCGTGTGTTTACCTGTGTCGGCTGTGTCGTGTGTTTGCCTGTGTCAGCTGTGTTGTGTGTTTGCCTGTGTCAGCTGTGTTGTGTGTTTGCCTGTGTCAGCTGTGTCGTGTGTTTACCTGTGTCGGCTGTGTCGTGTGTTTCCCTGTGTCAGCTGTGTTGTGTGTTTGCCTGTGTCAGCTGTGTCGTGTGTTTACCTGTGTCAGCTGTGTCGTGTGTTTGCCTGTGTCAGCTGTGTCGTGTGTTTCCCTGTGTCAGCTGTGTTGTGTGTTTACCTGTGTCAGCTGTGTTGTGTGTTTGCCTGTGTCAGCTGTGTCGTGTGTTTACCTGTGTCAGCTGTGTTGTGTGTTTCCCTGTGTCAGCTGTGTTGTGTGTTTCCCTGTGTCAGCTGTGTTGTGTGTTTCCCTGTGTCAGCTGTGTTGTGTGTTTACCTGTGTCGGCTGTGTTGTGTGTTTCCCTGTGTCAGCTGTGTTGTGTGTTTCCCTGTGTCAGCTCTGTGTTTGCCTGTGTCAGCTGTGTTGTGTGTTTACCTGTGTCAGCTGTGTTGTGTGTTTCCCTGTGTCAGCTGTGTTGTGTGTTTCCCTGTGTCAGCTGTGTTGTGTGTTTACCTGTGTCGGCTGTGTTGTGTGTTTCCCTGTGTCAGCTGTGTGTTTGCCTGTGTCAGCTGTGTCGTGTGTTTACCTGTGTCAGCTGTGTTGTGTGTTTCCCTGTGTCAGCTGTGTTGTGTGTTTCCCTGTGTCAGCTGTGTTGTGTGTTTACCTGTGTCGGCTGTGTTGTGTGTTTCCCTGTGTCAGCTGTGTTGTGTGTTTCCCTGTGTCAGCTGTGTGTTTGCCTGTGTCAGCTGTGTTGTGTGTTTCCCTGTGTCAGCTGTGTTGTGTGTTTACCTGTGTCAGCTGTGTTGTGTGTTTCCCTGTGTCAGCTGTGTTGTGTGTTTACCTGTGTCGGCTGTGTTGTGTGTTTACCTGTGTCAGCTGTGTCGTGTGTTTGCCTGTGTCAGCTGTGTCGTGTGTTTCCCTGTGTCAGCTGTGTCGTGTGTTTACCTGTGTCAGCTGTGTCGTGTGTTTACCTGTGTCAGCTGTGTTGTGTGTTTCCCTGTGTCAGCTGTGTTGTGTGTTTACCTGTGTCAGCTGTGTTGTGTGTTTGCCTGTGTCAGCTGTGTCGTGTGTTTGCCTGTGTCAGCTGTGTCGTGTGTTTACCTGTGTCAGCTGTGTCGTGTGTTTGCCTGTGTCAGCTGTGTTGTGTGTTTACCTGTGTCAGCTGTGTCGTGTGTTTACCTGTGTCAGCTGTGTTGTGTGTTTCCCTGTGTCAGCTGTGTTGTGTGTTTGCCTGTGTCAGCTGTGTTGTGTGTTTGCCTGTGTCAGCTGTGTTGTGTGTTTCCCTGTGTCAGCTGTGTCGTGTGTTTACCTGTGTCAGCTGTGTCGTGTGTTTCCCTGTGTCAGCTGTGTTGTGTGTTTGCCTGTGTCAGCTGTGTCGTGTGTTTACCTGTGTCAGCTGTGTCGTGTGTTTGCCTGTGTCAGCTGTGTCGTGTGTTTCCCTGTGTCAGCTGTGTTGTGTGTTTACCTGTGTCAGCTGTGTTGTGTGTTTGCCTGTGTCAGCTGTGTCGTGTGTTTGCCTGTGTCAGCTGTGTTGTGTGTTTACCTGTGTCAGCTGTGTCGTGTGTTTGCCTGTGTCAGCTGTGTCGTGTGTTTGCCTGTGTCAGCTGTGTTGTGTGTTTACCTGTGTCAGCTGTGTCGTGTGTTTGCCTGTGTCAGCTGTGTTGTGTGTTTACCTGTGTCAGCTGTGTCGTGTGTTTACCTGTGTCAGCTGTGTTGTGTGTTTCCCTGTGTCAGCTGTGTTGTGTGTTTGCCTGTGTCAGCTGTGTTGTGTGTTTGCCTGTGTCAGCTGTGTTGTGTGTTTCCCTGTGTCAGCTGTGTCGTGTGTTTACCTGTGTCGGCTGTGTCGTGTGTTTCCCTGTGTCAGCTGTGTTGTGTGTTTGCCTGTGTCGGCTGTGTCGTGTGTTTCCCTGTGTCGGCTGTGTTGTGTGTTTGCCTGTGTCGGCTGTGTTGTGTGTTTGCCTGTGTCAGCTGTGTCGTGTGTTTGCCTGTGTCAGCTGTGTTGTGTGTTTGCCTGTGTCAGCTGTGTTGTGTGTTTGCCTGTGTCAGCTGTGTTGTGTGTTTGCCTGTGTCAGCTGTGTCGTGTGTTTGCCTGTGTCAGCTGTGTTGTGTGTTTGCCTGTGTCAGCTGTGTCGTGTGTTTACCTGTGTCGGCTGTGTTGTGTGTTTACCTGTGTCGGCTGTGTCGTGTGTTTCCCTGTGTCAGCTGTGTCGTGTGTTTACCTGTGTCAGCTGTGTCGTGTGTTTGCCTGTGTCAGCTGTGTTGTGTGTTTGCCTGTGTCAGCTGTGTTGTGTGTTTGCCTGTGTCAGCTGTGTTGTGTGTTTGCCTGTGTCAGCTGTGTTGTGTGTTTACCTGTGTCAGCTGTGTTGTGTGTTTCCCTGTGTCAGCTGTGTTGTGTGTTTCCCTGTGTCAGCTGTGTTGTGTGTTTACCTGTGTCAGCTGTGTTGTGTGTTTACCTGTGTCAGCTGTGTTGTCGATGCCTCGAGAGAAAAGAAAGTGCAGAGCTGAAAGCACCAAAGTGACTGAAGGATTGCCGTAAAGCAGTATCTCTGGTCGTACGATGTGTGTGACGTCATTGACACTTTAAAAGACTTTTTAAAGCAAATAAGTGACTCTAAAAAATCTAACACCCAGCGATGTGTAATTTCTGTGCATCTCCTTTCAAATACAACATTCAAATTACTAGACAAAAAATTATATCCTGAGAAAAGTGGATTTTGAGGGGAATAGCACCATAGACCTCCATTCATCCTGCACTCGTCATGTGAGCGCCCTCATATGGAGCCAGAGTGGAACTGCACTCGTTCTGTGAGCGCCCTCATGTGGAGCCAGAGTGGAACTGCACTCGTCCTGTGAGCGCCCTCATGTGGAGCCAGAGTGGCACTGCAACCAGTTCAGAAGCCGGAAGTTCACTGAGAGTGAAACTTCTCCCCTTATTAGACATTCTCTGGTGTGGTCACGTGGCAGTGAGATTCGGCGGGCGGAGCCAGTCTTTCTTGACAAGTTGACAATGGCACTGAGATGACACGGGGGGCGGCAAGATGGCGGCCAAGGTGGATAATCTTTATTAGCTGCGAACGTCTTAGGGGTGTTTTTTCCAAATATTATTCGTGAAGGGAGAAAATCATTGTCATATTTCATGGACTAGGATAGATAACTAGATGATATAGATTTTGAAATCGTTTCCCCTCGGTTATCGATTTCCTCTCACAAAATGAAGGCGAGTACGTCAACGGCTCTGGTGGTGCCTTTAAACGAAAAGAGAAAGCTGCTTCTAAAGCATCGATATCTGTGGACACACAAAAAAGTCAAGAAAAGGGGATACGCAATGACATTGAGATGGCAGATCACTTATACCATCGAGAAAGATATTCAGCGTATGCCAGATATGGAGTTTGACACGCCAGAAAAACCTTGTTCCAAACAAAAGAAAGACGAGCCGTCGCTTCTTGAGATGCAAGAGAATATTGTAACTCTCTTATCCAAGAAAATTAATGAGAGTTCGGGGCACCTGGAGAATCTGATTCGGGAAAATACGCTCAGCATTGGAACTCTGAAAAAGTCAATTGACTTCTCGCTGAATGAAGTTAAGGATTTAAAAGACGAAATGAAAGCGGTGAAAGAAATCACTAAATCGCACGAGCAGAAAGTTGCTGAGCTTGAACGAAAAGTCAATGAAGCATCGGCGATATCGGCGGAGATGGAACTTGAGGCTGCACGGTGTTCCCGAGAAAACGGATGAAGATCTCCAGCATCTGGTGATTGGAATCTGCGGTTCGGTTGCTCCAGAGCTAAAGGAGAGATGCCAGGTTGATGTGGACATTGTTCATAGACTGGGTCAGATAGAACAGGGCAGAAGTCCAAGAGCAACGATAATTCAGTTCATGATTATACTCGGGATCTACTTTGGAAAAGAGCGAAGAACTGTGAATTCCTTCAGGCACAGCGTTTACGGTTTACAGAGGACTTGACTGCGCTGGACGTGGAGAGACGAAAACTCCTGTGGCCCATGGTGAAAGATGCCAGAGAGAAAGGTCGTAAAGCTTATTTTGTGGGGAGTAGAGCCTTTGATGATGGCGTTGAAATTTTCCCCAAATAAAAGCTTGGTTCTGATGGTCTCTGACCAAATAATTCTAAGTGAGGATTTTTGGGTTGAAAGAGAATGATCAAGGGGGAATGAAAAAAAATACAAATACAAATTAATCTCCCAGGTTAAATTGTAAACTAATAATAAGGAATATGCACCCTTTGAGTTACATACCTTAGCTCTTAAGAGTTTTTCTTTATTTCTTCTGTAATTGTGATTGTTAAAAGTTCATGTCATTATCGTTTTGTTCCTTTAATGTTAGGGGTATTTGAGATTTAACTAAACGAAAGGCTGTTTTTTTTTTTGTATTGCAAGAGATTTAATGTAGATTTTTATTTTTTACAAGAGACTCATGCTTGTTCTTCAGATGTGAATTTTTGGAAGTCTCAATGGGGCAGCGAAATTTGGCATTCTTTTGGAAGAAATCACTCAGCAAGATTGGCAATTTTAAAGGGTTAATTTAAAGGTAAAATTGTTAATAGCAAAGTTCACAATGGGGGTAGGTGGATAATTCTAACAATATCCATTGATGGGAAAATGTTTTTACTAGGTACTGTATATGCTTCAAATATTAAAAAATATAATGTTGATTTGTTCTCTGATATTGAAAATGAGATTAACAAAGTAAGAAAAAGATTTCATGATATTGAAATAATTCTAGGTGGGGACTTTAATATTGTCCCCGATGTTAAGATGGATATAATTCCTATTCCAATTAGACCATCTACAGGTGATTCAGAGCTATCTGTATTTTGTGAAAATTTAGGGGTAATTGATAGTACACATGGGGTAATAGGGATAAATCTAAACAGTCAAGAATCGATCTTTGGTTAATTTCTAATTCATTAGAACAAATTACAAACAGGGTATCAATTGAACCATCGATATTGTCTTACCACAAAATTATTTATCTTTTCATCAAAGGGAATAATGAAACTTCATATAAAGGCTCTAAGACTTATTGGAAACTTAATAATAGATTATTGGAAATAGATAGTTTTCAACATGAAATTAAGAAGATAATACAAACATATTGGAATCAAGCTAAGCGAACAAATTTATACTGTAAAAATTGAGAGCTTGTGAAGTTTCAAGCTAGACTTCGTGCAATTGATAAAGGCAAAGAAGTTGCAAAGTCTAATAAGTCAAAGGAAGAGGAAATATTAGAGCTATTTGTAACATCACTAATAATAATACTGATGGGAATTCTAATTTGTTAATGAATCTGCAGGCTGAGTTAGATAAATTATATATAATCAAGGCAAAACGAACATTTGTTAGATCACGAAGACGTTGGTTAGAGGAAGGGGAAACTAATTCCAGATACTTTTATAATTTGGAGAAAAGGAATGGAGAGTATACATCTATTAGAAAGCTTAATGAAACACAAGACCCTATTATTATTTCAAAATACGTCTCAAATTTTTATGGTAAATTATATTCCAGCAATGCATGTTCTGTAAACAAAATAGATGAATTTTTAAAGCCCCTAACACATAATATAGATCGTATCGATGGAGAATTTAAAGATCATTGTGATAAGGAAATATCAATTTTAGAGAGAAAAACCGCTATAAAAAACTTAAATTTAAATTAATTTAATTAAAAAACTTAAATTAAACAAGTCCCCCGGTAATGATGGCTTAACTGCTGAATTTTTTCAAGACGATCTAGCTGAATTTCTGTTAATGGTCTTTAATCTATTGAGCAGGGGGTTTTGCCACCCTCCATGACACCAGGTCTAATATCATTAATTCCAAAGCCTGATAAAGACCTATTATCGCTAGATAATTGGCGACCTATTACCTTAATTAATAATGACAATAAAAATATTGCTTCCATATTCACCAAAAGATTAAAGTCAGGATTAGAATTTATTATTGATGAGACAGTCAGGTTTTATAAAAGGAAGACATATTTGTAATAATATTAGACTTGATCTTATAGATTATAATGAAATTTTCAATGAAGAGTTTTATTCTGTCCTTCGATACAATTGAACATGACTTTATATTTAAAACTCTTAAATTTTTCGGTTTTGGGGACAAATTTCAAAAAGTAATCAGAAGTAATCAGAACCCTATATAATAAGATTAATAGCTCTGTAAATTTGGCTAATGGAACTTCTCATAGATTCAAAATTAAAAGGGGTATTCCGAATAATTCACAAGTGCTGTAGGTAACAGTGGGAAGTCTGGGAACATGGCTCTGTTCCCACAATGATTGGTTCGGCACAGCGCTACTAAATTCTGATTGGCTATTCTTATGTCTATTTTAAAAAAATTGGACAAATGAGTTCTATGCAATAGTCTCATATTTCTATCGAGAAAATGTTATTTCGCGATAGATATCGTTATCGTTTTATCGCCTAGCCCTAAGATAGATATATGAATAGATGAACTGATATGATGATAGTATAGTTAGTATAGATTTCTATGCATTTTAGGGGTTTGGGGGGATTTGACACCCCAAAAATGACTTGCCCGCCCTGATATTCTACCTGCACCCCCTAGTGGGGCTGGCTGAATCCGGCCCTGGGTATTCGACAGGACTGCCCATATTAGTTCATTACTTTTTTTATTGGTTACACAAATTATGGCCATTCATATTAAGAAAGACATTTTTTGTGGTATTAAAATAGAAGATACAGAAATGAAATGCACACAATTAGCCGATGACACTACTCTTTTCTTAAGAGACTATACTGAAGTTGAAAAAGCAATAAAGTGTTTGCAGTTATTTTCAGTTGTATCTAGTCTTTCCTTAAATATTAATAAGTGTGAGCTTATGGCTCTAGGTTCCTGCGACTTTTCCACAGTATATGCAATATTCCCGCGAAAGAAGTCATCAAATATTTGGGTATTAAGATTTAAAAAAATAAGGAAGTTAGGAATGAGTTAAACTTCTCTCCCATTATTCAATCATTTGAAATGAAACTGAATTCTTGGCTGATGAGAGATATCTCTTTAACTGGTCGTGTGTTATTGGTTAAAGCTGAGGGTTTATCCAGGTTGGTTTAGGGTAAGAAACAAATCAATATTTTTTGAGAATTGGTTTGAAAAGGGAATTATTTGGGTTAAACAGCTGATCAAAAAAGAGGGTGTTTTATACAATTATAATGAGTTTGTTCATATATATAATTTTTCAGTTGATCCTGTCCAATATTCTTTGCTTTTACATGCAATTCCCAAGGAAATCTTGAGATTATTAGATGGTATTAATTATTCTCTACAAACAACAGTAGAAGAATTTACTTCTTGTATTAAGTTGCAGGGCAAGGATTTCACAAGTCTGTAATGTAATAATATTTTTCTGCGTTCCCTTCTTCAATCTAAATGTATACTTGTTGTTACTACTCACTGGAATTATTTATTTAAGAAACGTATTGATTGGAGCAAAGTTTGGATGACACCTCATAAGTACTGCATCACAAACAAAGTGAAAGAGGTTTCATATAAAATTTTCCATCGAGTTTACCCAGTTAAGTCACTTGTGGTACAGCGTTTTAAAGTGAACATTGAAGATTTTGTGCTTTTTGTCAAATTTCCCCAGAGACCATAAACCATCTATTTTGGGATTGTCCCAAGACCCACATTTTTTGGAAAGAACTCAGTAATTACTTGCAAAGTAAAGTTATGACTCGTGTTAACTTTGAAGAAATTGATGTTATGTTAAAGTGTTTTTCATTTGAGGGTGATAAAAATGTTTTGTTTATTTTAGATTTAATTGTTATAATTGCCCGTTACTATATTCATAAAGTCAGATGGAATGGAAAAATATCACATTTTGAACATTTTAAAATTGATGTTAAAATATATTTAGAAACAATATCCAAAAGTAAAAACCTAAAAGCTAGGAAAACTACACAGCTGTTTGACAGGTACAGGTGTTTTCTGTAAAATGCCTTTCTTTTTTTTTTCTTTTTTTTTTTGTACCCCTGAAAATGTATGGTTATATGTACTGTTGCATGTAAATTATGTTTTGTTCTTGTTAAAATGCAATAAAAATAGGCTATATAAAATATATTAAAAAAATAAAAATAAAAAGTTGACAATGGCGGTGCGGGCGGCACACGAGAAAGAGACTGTTCAATCTCTTCTTCAAACTCCGTCAGAGGAGATGCTGTTGTGTCTCTGGAGGAGCAGAGGTGTGTGTGTGTGTGTGTGTGTGTGTGTGTGTGTGTCTGCCTTAGAGGTGGTTTGCTGTAGGATAAGATTCATGATAGACTCATGTGAACACTGGAGACAATGTATAGCATTTTTTATTGACTTGCTCACCATTCCAATTAATGTACAGTCTTCTCCATCTAGTGGTTACTCCATGTAATAACAGTGACTATTTAATTCTTTGTGTTTATTGAATATTGACTCTGTGCACTCATGTAATTCATGCAACATTACAGCAATTAGAAGTTCACCTTGTATGACTTGGTTTCCAATGAATCTCAAATTGGCACATCTTTCTGTCTTTGAAAGAACTATATTTTAAATCTACAAGGACATTCTAAATTCATACTTTAATAATTACATTAGATGCATTTTGTTTTTGAGCCGTTACTTTGGTGTTAATGTAATAAATAAACAGCAGCAATTGTTTAATTGTTAAAATAAAAATTTTAAAACCACATTGTACCTCTGCCTCAGGTTTATATAATGTCCCAGAACGCTGCTTTTGATGTTAAATAATAAAAGTCTTCAGATGAAAAAAGCAGACAATGACGCAGAATCTCTTTTACTACAGACTGAAATATTATAGGCCTACTATAATATATAAGAAGCCAGGAATTACTAAAACAAACCATTGTATGGACATTAATTTTGTATAGAAATGAATAATGCTTTTTCTAAAAAGCTTTATTTCTAGTTTTAGGATGTCGTTTTGTATTAATGCAAAATCGAAAATGTTCTCTTTTTTTTTACCGTTATTATTTTTATTTTAGTACAGGTTTTTTTTAAATTATTATTACAGGTAGCATTCATATCAATGAATTTAAAGAACATTGATTCACATATTAATGAAAAAGAAGGAAAAAAAAAGATAATATAACATAACAGAGAGGGGTTATACGTGTATAATTAAAATGAAGAGGAATTTAATTCTTTGAAGATGTCCATAGTTCTGGTTGCTTTGCGGTTTGAAAGTCCTTTTTAGTGTTTCAAAGTAACTCTTCATGTCAGCCTTAAAATGGAAGATGTTGGGTATCCTTTTAGACCACTTACATTTATGTATGTAAAACTTGCCAAGTAATAAGATGAGATTTAACATAAAATCATGACTCTTGTCCATATCTTTTTTGTCATAATAAAAAAAAACATCCCTTTTCTTTATGCAGATTTTAATTCCACTCAACATATTAAATAAAGAGAGAGATAGAATGATAGAATGATAGAATGATAGAGATGTAAGACAGTTTCAGTATCCTTTTTACAGAATGTACAAGATTCAGAAAGGTCATTTTTATATCTTTTTAGGAACTCATTTGTTGGGTAAATCTTATGTATAATTTTAAAGTATGTTTCATAAACTTTATTATTAATACAGTATTTATTAGTATAGGTCTAAATCAATCTCCAATTAATATTTCCAAAGTGTTCATTCCAAAAGTATTTATTTCGAGGTGTAGCAGGGCAGTGAATCAAGCATCTGAAGAATTTATTATTACATTTACTATCTTTTATATCAATACCGTTTAACAAGACCTGTTTCTTATCCATTGATTGCTTATGAGATTCACTACTACCTCTCAAGAGTCTCAAAAAACCTACTGGAATTGCATCAAAAACAATACTATATTCTCGTGGAGTTATTGGAATCCCAAATATGTTTAAAAACTCTGTATATGTAAGTAAGTAGCCCTCGTTATTAATCAGTTGTGAGACCATTAGAATATCATTTTTGATCCAATTGTCGTAGAAGATCGATTTATTCTTATATTTAATCATTTTATTATTCCATATTAATTGCTTGTGGGGGGAGAAGTTATGTTTGTATATAAGAAGCCAACATAAAAGAGCCTGTCTATGAAAATTGGATAGCTGAATGGGGAGCTTGTTAACCTCAAAGTCACATTTTAAAAGGAACTCTATACCACCAACTTTTTCAAAAATAAGATTTGGAATAATATACCATAATAATAATAATAATAATTCATTACATTTATATAGCGCTTTTCTCGACACTCAAAGCGCTTTACATAGAAGGGGGGAATCTCCTCAACCACCACCAATGTGCAGCATCCACCTGGGCCGGGTTTCCCGATAACGATGTATCTTAGCTCTTAAGAGCGCTTTCTACGTGCAAAGTTACGAACGTTCGCAGCAATTCCACGAGCGTTTCCCAAAAATGTACTTAACATGAACGCGCGAGAACGCGCTCTACGTGCTACTTAAGAGTCGCTGTCCATCCGTGAAGTGCTGAAACATAACCTTATATGGAATCGTATTCTGAACGTTTAACCTAATAATTGTCATCTGTTGTGGATTAGCAATCAAGACAAGTCTATATAAAGCACAGGCGGAGGCACTGACTAAATGGCTGAAAAAAAAAAAAAACCCCGAAAAGATACCTTTCAAAAAGATGAAATTAATGTCCTTTTAGAGGAGATAGAGCGAAACAAAGATGTAATTTTTAACAGATTTAAAGGATTTATTTTATTTATTTTTTTGTTCATTCATTTAATTTTGATTCAAATTATTAGATTAAATTATTTCTATTTTTTTTTCTGACCTTTTTAATTATTTAATTTATACATTAATTTAACCAACAACAAAAAAGAGTAATAAAGTGTACAATAAAGTACAATCAAAACCTTATATTATAATCACATTGCATTTGAATAAAGCTAAAGGTGTAATCTGCCGGTTGTCCTGCAGGTGTCCTCATAAATCTGTCTTCTTACGATGCACTTGGGGATGTACGATTACTCCAGAGCACTCGTAGATCTACGAAGATTTTCAAGTGCTACTTAAGCTACGATGCTTTTGGGAAACAGACCGTAATATTAAGATCAGTCGTACGATCGTTTTTACGATCAACTTAGGCTTACGATGCTTTTGGGAAACGCAGCCCTGGATGATGCGACGGCAGCCATATTGCGCCAGAACGCCCACCACACACCAGCTTACTGGTGGAGAGGAGACAGTGATGAAGCCAATCAGTATATATATGGGGAGGATTAGGAGGCCATGATGGACAGAGGCCACTGGGCAAATTTGGCCAGGATGCCGGGGTTACACCCTACTCTTTCGAAAGACATCCTGGGATTTTTAATGACCACAGAGAGTCAGGACCTCGGTTTAACGTCTCATCCGAAGGACGGTTATAGTTTATAACCATAGTTTATCAGTATGCTTAATATAATGTTTAATCCAGTTCAACTTGAAAATTGTATTAGAAGTACCAAAATCAAGCACATTTAAACCTCCTTGATTATAAGAATTACATAATATATTTTTATTTAAATAGTGTGATTTGTTTTTCCAAATAAAGTTGAATAAGGTTGAATCAATTTTTTTAATAAAAGATTTTGGCACATCTAATACTTTTGCAGGATAGACTAAACGAGACAGCCCCTCAGTTTTGGACGGAAGAACTCTTTGAGTGATAAATCCCTCATGAGCCACATATCAAATCTCTTTTTCGTTTTCACCATAAGGGGTTGGAAATTAGATTGCACTCTGTCTGATTGATTTTTACAGATACTGATACCAAGGTACGTAACTTCCTCCCTAACTGGAATACCTTCAAATTCAGTTAAGGGAATATCATTGTTTTTAAGTGGAAAAAGAGTACATTTTTTAACATTTAAAGATAAACCTGAAACTTTAGAAAATATATTGAGACACTCTATAACTTTTTTAACCTGTGATATGTCTTTTAAAAAAATAGCTGTATCATCAGCAAGCTGACAACACTTAATTTCTTTTTTCCATAATTTTGATGCCTCGAAATGAATCGTTATGTATACATAGAGCCATGGTTTGCATGACCAGAAGAAATAAGAACGGAGCTGCTGGATCTCCTTGTTTTATGCCCCGGGAGATGCTAAATCTACGAGTAGTTCCCCATGGAAGTTTAACTGAACTATTGCAGTCACTATATAAAGTTTGTATTGCCCTTTTAAAGTATTGACCAAAACCAAAAAAATCTAATACGTCAAATAAAAATTCATGTGTCACAGTATCAAATGCTTTGTATATATCTATAAATAGAATGTAACTATTATCAGTTATGTAATCCTTATAATCAATTAAATCTAAAATTAATCTAATATTGTTACTAATATGCCGTCCTTGCATAAAATCAGACTGACTGTCATCTATTATTGTATCTAAGCACAACTTTATTCTTTGCGCAAAAATATGAGCCAACAATTTTGCATCATTATTAATTAAAGTTATAGGCCTCCAGTTGTCAAGAAGCAAGCAGTCCTTATTGGGTTTAGGTAATAATGTAATTAAACCTTGACACATAGTCGGGGGAAGCCTACAGGTTTCTATAGCCTCCTTAAAAACTAATAATAAGAATTCAGAAATGTAATCTTGAAATGCTTTATAAAATTCACCTGTTAGGCCATCATTACCTGGGGATTTATTATCTTTTAACTTACTAATGTTCTTTTTAAGTTCTTCTAGGGATATGTCTTGGTCACAAATGTCCTTCTGAGTTTCATCAATACCTTGAGCCACACTTTTTATACAAAAGAGGAAATATGAGCTCTGACAACTGTTATGTTCGGAATATAGTTTTTTATAAAAATCTTCCACAAATTTTGAAATTTTTGAGGTGTCTTCAGAGATCTGATCATTAATTTTAAGTTTATAAATACTATTGACACTAACATTTCTTTTTTCTAAATTATGAAAATACTTCGTATTCCTTTCACCATGCTCTATCCATTTTCGCCTAGAACGAATAAAGGCTCCCCGTGCCAAATTTTGATAGATATTGTCCAATTCAGCTTGTAATTCAAATAAAGTATTGATGTCAGCTTGTGACTGCTCATTTTTTTCATAGATATAAATTATTCCCTTGAGTATTCTATCTTGTCTCATTCTTTTTTCCTTAGATAATTCTTTTGCCCTTTCAATGGCCATATTACGGATCTGAAATTTTGTATATTCCCAATGTTTGCCATATATTTTGTCTTTTTTTGCTTCTATCAAATTTTCATTTATGATTTGTTTGGCTTTTTCTTTGAAGATTTTATCACTCAAAAGTGTATTATTTAATTTCCAATAATTTGGTTTATATTTTATTGATTGACCCCTTATACATAATACTAAAGTAATCATATTATGATCAGAAAATACTGAGGGCTCTATTTTGGTTTCTTCCACACTGTCTAGCAACTCATTTGAAATAAGCCAGAAGTCAATCCTGGATCTCTTAGATAAATCTTTGTTATTCCAAGTGAACTGGATTTGCTTTGGATTTTTTAGTCTCCATATGTCACAACAGTTTAAATGCATACATAGATTATTAAACTCTCCATAATTGCCTCTTAAGGATCTTTGAGGTTGACAGTCTTTGAGGGGGTCACTTATGCAGTTCCAGTCACCCCCCAAAATTAATTTAGCGTTGATGAAGGAATTTAATAAGGCATTTATTTGTTCATCAAATTCTACAAAAAGGTCTGTGTTTCTATGACTATTATTATGTCCATATATATTACCCAAAATGAAAATATTCTCCATAAATTCAATAACTAAAATAACCCATCTTTCCTAAATCATGAACAACATTTTTAAGGATTTTTCCCTGAAAGGAACCCTTTAATATGGCAACACCAGCAGATTTACTGTTTCCATAAGCCATCCAGATATTGTCTCCCCACTGATTTTTCCAGAAATTAAAATCTGAATCTAAGGCATGCGTTTCTTGTAGAAAATAAAAATCTGCCTTGAAAGTTTTACAAAATAAAAATACAGCTTTCCTCTTAATCTGTTCTCGTATACCCCTCACATTAAGTGAATAAAATGACAAAGACAAAGTGAAAAGTAGAACAAGTTAAATCAAAAAGAATAAGAACTGAGTTTTAAATGTAACAAAGAAGAAAAATGATTTTCTTCACCTTTTGAATACAGATTAGAGTAAGCAAACTTGGGTTTATAAATCTGACCTTTTAACTGTCAAACATTAGGTAGACTATAACAGCACCTCAAATGTATTTTAGAATACAACAGAGCTTCTCAACTAAAGTCCATAAGTGACTTCACTTTTAGAACACGACAGAGCTATCATCACATTCTTATTTCTTCACCCTCAATGATGGCTTTGGCTCAGACGAAGGCGGCTTTCCTCCCTTGCTTCCGAGCCTCTTCAATCTGTGGCCACAGTTTAGTGCGTGTCTCTTTGTCTTTTGTGGTCAAGTCTTCGCCGAATTTTAACTTCTTTGTTTTGAGGAATTCCGAATTCTTCGCACATTTCCATACCTTTTCTTTGGTCGATCTTGATGTAAATCTTGTAATCACTGGTCGAGTTTTACCATTCTCTCTCCTCACGATCCTATGGCTTACATAAACTTGAGAACGAATATCTTCTTCGGGGTTTTGAATGACTGCCTTACAGATGTCAATCACATGCTGTTTAACGTCTTCTCCTTCCTGCTCTGGCAGGCCATACAGCCTCAAGTTCCATCTTCTGTGATAGCGTTCCATTTCATTCAATCTGTCTTCCAGGCCTGTAATTCTCTTCTGGTGGTCATCGCTTGCATTTTTAACCGTTGTTATTTCTGCTTTCATCTCTTGAACTTCGTTGGAGAGAAACTCTGATGATTCCTTTAAAGCTTCGATGGTGTCCGCATTTTTCTTTATCAGGCCTGCATGCAAGATTGTCCGCGTTCTCTTTTCTTTTTTCAGCCACAAGCCTCACGATGTTATCTTGCAATTCGGAGAGTGTAGGTTCAATTTTCCCTTTCTTTGCGACTGGAGTGCACGGAGCTGACTCGGGAAGAGGGACAACTCCTCCGTCGGAATTTGTGTAGGAATGCACATCACCTGCTTTAACAACTTCCATAACATCCTCAGTCACATCTCTGTTCTCAGTGGAGAATAAAAGCGTCTTGTTTGTCTTTTTATCTCGATCTCTTGGTCTTTTGTCTGTCATCTTTGGTTTTTTTGTTTTTTTTTTTACAACTGTGCTAGTCTGTATAAATCAAACTCACGCCGATAAGTGACCAAATCGTCCAAAATTGTCCTCTGATTAAGACAACAGTATAAAAATATATTTCCAGTTGTTTGCACTGATAGAATTTAACGTTTAAGGTGAGAAAATCATTTGTCTTTCCTTAGCCCTGAATATCGCCAACCCTCTCGGCCGCCATCTCGTAGGCCTCCCAATCGAAAATGTTCTTTGGACAATCTCAGCTAACACAAATACGTGACTGTTACGTAACTGCAACGTAATCTGGTGACCAAACTTTGGACGTGGCACAACCGGAAAAGTGAAATTCCTGAATCCGCTGCGGAACGTCGTGGATCAACAGTCGTGTGTTGGTAACCAGTTGGTCATTCTAGTTTTTAATTAATATAATATGGGCGGACATGCAGTGGTCTAATTTAACTTGTCCTCATTTGCCCAAAACTATTTTAGAGACTTTTATAAACTACACATGAAAGATACAGAATTTGGTTAATTCAGTGCATTTACTATAGAACAAAGCACAAACAGTATGCAAACAGGTTTATTAACATTTAAATGAACAAGGTTTCCCCCAGAAGCTTGGACATCAAACTACTCCTCCACGTCTTCATTTTGGTGGCCCTAATAACAAAGCAAGAATAAAAAAAAAAGAAAGAAAAGAAAAGAACAGGTGAGTTAGAGGTGGGCGATATGGCAAAAATATCATATCACGATTTTTTTCAGGAAAATCACGATTTTATCACGATTCTTTTTTATGTTGGTTTTACTATTTTGTGACTTAGCATTACAGCCAAACTAATGTCCATATTTTAAAAACAAAGCCTTAGGTGACAAAATATAAAATAAAAAAGAATGGCAGACATTTTTTGTAAATTTTGTCATTATTTTCTTTGTTATTAAATATTAAGATCAAAGATACACATTACACAACTTAATATACAAATGAAATAAATAGTGCTTTATGTTTTCAGCTACAGTAGGTGTATTTTTTTTTTTAAACTTATTTTTTATTGAACTTTTTTGCAAAGCAGTAGGTAAAGCATTAGGGCCAGTGCCCAAAATACAAATAGTCTATGCAGTCAAGGAGATATAAGTAGGAAGTACTCATACTCCAAGCAGAATCACAGAGTACATAATATAAACCGATTTGACAGCAGATTATGGCCCTATATCTTTAGACCAGGCCAGACCTAGGAGGCCAGATCTCAACCTGCGGGATGCAGAGATTCCCAGATAGTCCAAGAATGGGTCCCATGTCCGGTAAAATAAAAAGGGTTTGTCCTTCATTGCTGTGGAAACGGCTTCAAATGGGATAATGCTCAATACAGTTTGCTGCCATTGAGTGAGAGTAGGAGCTTTATCAGAAATCCACAAGACCAGGATACATTTCCGGGCACAATGTAACAGAATGTCCAAAAGGTCTCTATTACGAAAGCCTGCAGGCAGTTCCTCATTTAGTCCCAATAGGCAGGTCCTTGCTCCCAGGTGTAGATGGCACTTGAAAATAATACTGAACTGTTGAATAATTGTTGACCAAAACTGCTGGATATGAGGACAGCTCCACAAACAGTGGATAAATGATCCAGTAGCAGATTTACATTTCACAACATAATTCAGACAAAGTAGGATTCATTCTGTGTCTGGCCTCAGGAGAGATAAAGAGCCTATACAGAATCTTAAACTGTCTCTCCCAATAGGAGTTGGACAGCAGGACCCTAGAGGGCTGGCCACACAGGGCATTCCAATCATCAGGATCAATCGTGCCCAGATCAGATTCCCATTTACCCTTAATTTTGTCAGAATTATCTGCCTTTAGATTACATAGGGTCTTGTAAAGCTTTTTGGAGAAGAATTTAAGTCCCTTATCATTTCGAAACAAAGATTCTATGGGGGAGAAAGCCAGCCCTCCGGGGAATTTTTTCAAGTTGCTCAAAATAAAATTTTTAACCTGGAGATATTTTAAAAAATCGTTGTTGGTGAGATCGTATTTGTTTTTCATTTGAGGGAAAGTGAGAATTGAGCTTCCCTGTATCATGTCCCCAATGACTGTAATACCTTTATTTTTCCAGGTAACTAGACCTGCCTGAAGACCAGGTACAAAGTCAGGGTTTTCATGAATAGGTGTTAATAGAGAAAAGTTATTACTGTACCCCTCCAACCTCCTCACCTTACGCCATATGTTAATCATGTTCCTTAAGATTATATTGTCTCTCACCAAAGCTGTGATATTGTCAGAAGAAGTGTATAACAAGTTCTGCAAAGGGATGCTGCCTAAGGAAGCCGATTCACACCTAAGCCAGGTAGAATTAGGGTCGTCTATGAACCATTCCAAAAGAAACTTAAACTGTGCTGCCCAAAAGTAAAATAAAAGAGGGTGCGGCCAGCCCACCATTTGTCATAGGGAGGCAGATAAGACTGTATCTTAGCCTGGGTCTCTTCTTACGCCAGATAAATGATATGATAGAACTATTTAATTTTGTGATAGCTTTCTTTGATATCATGACCGGTAGCATCTAAAACAGATACAGGAGCCGGGGAAGTATGTTCATTTTGATCAGATGAATACGACCCAGAAGAGACAGGGGCAAACCACACCACCTATCAAGATCTCGCTGTATATTCTGTAGGAGGGGGACAAAATTTAACTTATATAGGTCTTTCAAACAAGGTGACACTTTTACGCCCAGATATGTGAATCCCGCAGGGGACCAACGAAAAGGCTGTGAGATGTTTGGGTCTGGTGTTTGTGTGGAACATAGGTGCATTGCCTCACTTTTAGAAAAATTTATTTCGTAGCCAGAAAAGGATCCATAGTAATTAATTAATTCTATCAATTTGGGAATAGATTGTGTCGGTGAGCTTAAAAAAATTAAAACGTCATCCGCGTACAAAGAAATTTTATGTTGACGATTATTTAAGAGGATTCCACTAATATTGGTATCCTGTCTAATGGCAGCCGCTAAGGGCTCCATAGCCAACGCGAATAACAGTGGGCTCAAAGGGCAGCCCTGTCTGGTCCCTCGTTCAATGCTGAAGTTGCTGGACCGGAGCCCATTTGTAATTACAGCTGAAAGGGGTGAAGTATACAGAATCTGGACCCATTTAATAAATACTTCCCCAATGCCAAATTTTTGGAGTGTAAAGAAAAGATAAGGCCATTCCAGCCTGTCGAAGGCCTTCTCAGCATCAAGCGAGATGACCAGCGCATCAGTGCTGTACAGGGAAGAGTGCTGAATAATGTTAAGCAGGCGTCTCACATTGTGAGAGGAGTATCTACCGCGTATGAAACCAGTCTGGTCGTTGAGAATGACAGTGGGGAGAAAAATCTCTAAGCGTGAGGCCAGAATCTTTGCAAGAAGCTTAAAATCCAAATTTAAAACAGATATAGGCCTATATGAGGAACATTCTTCAGGTGGTTTACCCTTTTTAAGAACCAAGGAGATATTGGCCTCCATCAGGGATGGTGGGAGGGCTCCGGCTGTAAAAGAGGATTGTAGCATATCTAGAAGAGGTTTATTTAAACTGGTGTTGAATTTTTTTATAGAATTCTGCATTGAAACCATCAGGGCCTGGGGCCTTATTGTTCGGGAGGAGTTGGATACAATTCTTAATTTCACTCAGAGTAACTGGTCTGCACAGATCATGTCTCTGCTCCTCTGTAATTTTTGGTAGTTTCACCTTTGAGAAAAAATCTATCATATTTTGCTTTAAGGGCGGTATGAACTGAGAGGTATACAACTGTTTATAAAATGTTCTAAAGGAATCATTAATTATTTTGTTATCATAAATATGTACACCAGAAGAGTCCCTGAAGTGTGAAATATTCTGAGCCGAAGTCCTGTTGCGAAGGAGATTGGCCATATAACGATTTGGTTTATTTGCCAATTCGTACATCCTTTGCCTCATGAAAAACAAAGATTTTTCTGCCTTTTTTGTCAGTAAGCCTTCTAAAGCTGTCTTAACCACTTGTATATCCTTTCTGAGTTCTTCTGACGGAGATACATTGTATTTAGTCTGAAGCTGGTGCAGATCCAACTCAAGTTTTCTTTGCTCTTTCATATTGTTCTTTTTAAGCCTTGCAGTGTATGATATAATTAGACCGCGGATATAGGCTTTCATGGTGTCCCATATCAAACCAGGGGAGACATCAGGAGTCTTATTTACTTTAAAAAAATCTTCCAAATGTGTTTTTAGATATTCCTCAAAATTTGGGTCGTGATTTAAGAAGGAGCTGTATCTCCAAGGTCGCCTTTGACCCACTGGGTTTAGGTTGGCTAGAGTTATATAGATTGGTGCATGATCAGAGATGATGATGTCCCCAATATTGCAGTTCTTGACATTATTTAATGTAACTGTGGGGGTGAGAATAAAGTCAATTCTGCTGCATGTTTTGTGAACACCAGAATAGAATGTAAATTCTTTATCTTTAGGGTGTAAGACACGCCAGGTGTCCACTAAATCGAGTTCTCTGCAGGTGTCCAATACAGCTCCAGCTCTTCTAGACATTATATTCTGTACTGAAGGTGATTTATCCATTACAGAGGAGAAGTAACAGTTAAAGTCCCCAGCTATAACTGAGTTAACGCAGATCCAGTCAGAAAATAAAGACATAACCTGAGAAATGAAGTCATTAGAATGTACAGGGGGGAAGTAAATATTAAGGAAAGACACCGATTGGCCATCGAGATGGCCCTTTAACATTACATATTTGCCGGATTTATCAGAGATAGTTTGGACGTCAGATAGAGGTAGGTGCTTGTTTATTAAAATGGCAACGCCCCTGCTCTTACTGGTAAAAGATGAGCTAAACACCTGACCAACCCAGTCCCGCTTCAGCTTTAAATGCTCATCAGCAGATAGGTGTGTTTCTTGTAGGAGAGCTATATGAACCTGTTCCTTCTTTAAAAAACTTTTTAATTTTTTTTCCTCTTAATAGGATTGTGTATACCCCCTACATTCCAGCTACATATTTTAAGTGTGGGTTTGGTACTGTCACTTGTCATCCTGCTTTGAGAAAGACATACCGACTGAATAGAAAGATAGAAAATAATCAGAGCTCCCTGAGGCCAGACTATAACAACGGATACAGAAAGAAGATAGATATACTGCTTTGCTAACATTTAAACCATAACTATAAACAATGAACAACAAAAACATTGACATTGGGGTCAGACTTTGGTCTGTTACACCCAACAGGGGTGTGAGCTACCTTCCCAAATGAGGTAGATATAGGAAGATGCTGGACCAGCTGTTGCACTCAACCACACTTGAACCTGCAACACATCTCAACCGCTGGCCCGCAGCTCTTATCAAGAGGAAGAACAAATAAACTGCAAACACAAGTGAGCACTAAACAGACTAATATGAGAGGGAAAGAACAAGTCTGCACATCAGTAAACCCAGCCCTAACTTAACAGGCTGTAGAAAATGGGCGAGCTTAACTGTATAGCACATCCGGTAAGTCAACCAACAGTGAGAAAAACACTAACAAGTAATAGTTCTGATGTGAAGTTCAAGTTTATGCCTAAACAAAAAGATGTGGCAATAAGAGAGAGGACCAGAGTATACTTATGCCAGCCAGTGAAGTGATGGAGATCAGTCAGCAGGGCTCACGGAGGGAGAACCTTCGCGCTGCGACATCTTCTCCAGAAAGGCAGCCACGTCTTTGGGATGTTTGAAGAATTTCTTCTGCCCGCCGTGATTGATCCTCAGCACAGCTGGATACAACAAGGCAAAGCCGATCCCTTTCTCCTTGAGCTGTTGCTTCACCGGGTAGAATTCCTGTCGCCTCCGTACCACAGCGATGGAGAAGTCCTCAAATATCATGATCCGGGTATCATTGTAGACCAGGGACTGCGCCTTCCTCGCCGCTTGCATAATCCGTGCTTTGTCCTGGAAGTTGTGGAGTTTTGCGATGACAGCCCGGGGCCGCTGTCCAGGGGGAGGACGACGACCGAGGACGCGATGACAGCGATCCAGTTTAACGGAACCGCCATGGAAGCTCACCTTCAGAAGCTCCGGCAGCCAGGTGCTGAAGAACTCCACCGGGTTAGTACCCTCGCTGCCTTCTGGGAGCCCGACTATGCGTATGTTGCACCGCCGGCTCCTATTCTCTAGATCGTCAATCTTCTCAAGGGCAGCCTCCATCTTGCTCTCCATCTCAGCTATCCTAGCACCGTGGGAGGCCGCGGCGTCTTCGGAGTCGGAAATGCGATTCTCGGTCTCAGTAATCCGCGTCTCCAAAGTGACGAATCTAGACGAGCACTCGTCGAGCTTCTTCAGAATCGGGTCGATCTTTTTGTCTAATGACGCCTCCACGCCCCTGAGTACCTCAGCAGATATTCTTTCCACCAAGCTATCGGCATCAACTTGACCCAGGCCTGGTTGTGTGGAGGCGGCCATGTTAGCTTGGCCGTGCCGCGGCGACTGGTCCTCTCCCGATTTAGCCGGTTTTGCGTTAAGGTTAAGTTTTCTCTGAGTTCCAGGCATTATGGTGTTTCTAGCAGAAGATGTCCACTCACTGCGACCAAATAAATTGAGAGAAAAAAGGCTAAACGAATGCCGAGCTGCGGGAGCAAAGGAAATGCGCCGCTACTCCGCCATATGCGTCACGTGACCCCCCCACAGTAGGTGTATTTAACAGTAGCATTGAAGAAAGTAATTAAATGAACAAATATGAAAATAAAACAAAACAGACATAATTTATACAGTGATACGTATTAAAGCTACTATTAAAGTTATCAGTCAAGAGCAGTGAGTGATTTTCTCTTTGCATTTTGTTGTTTTATTAACATTAAAGGGATAGTTCTCCTAAAAATTTACTCTCTCAAGTTGTTTTAAACTCGAATAAGTTTCTTTGTTCTGTTGAAAATAAAAGTTATTTGGAAGAATGTGGGTAACCAAACAGTTGATGTGCCCCAGTGACTTCCATAGTATATATTTCTCCTATGGGAGTCAATGGGGACCAGCTACTGTTTGGATAGCCACATTCTTCAAAATATTAATATTAGAAAATATTAGAAGGAAATTAATACAGGTTTGGAACAACATCACAGCCAGTGTCACAAGATGTTCCGATGTTCTGAAATATTCAGTGTCTGAGATCTTTGGTGACACTGGGTGGAGCTTACATGAATATTCATGATTTTCCTGTTTCATGTTAAAGCTCCACTGAAAATATTAGTGCGCGCTCCTCGGCTTACACAAACAGTTTCCAGTCACGTAATTTCAGCGTCGAACTAAGTTAAGCATTTTTTATTTATTTTATACTGTTCATGTATTCTCAATAGTTTGTACATGTGAGTGAATATGATTTATGATTGATTACAGCCACTGATTTGCCAGGGGTTTATCGTTAGGATAGGCTTGGAGTAAATGAGCCAACATCAGCCATGTTTGTCTGTTTTAATTATATAGGCTTCTGTTTTGCTCTGATGGTCTTTAAAATAGTTTCGTTTGATAACTTGTATTTGTGGTGGCATAATAAATGAGATGGTGAAAATAGCAACACTGCAGTACTTTCACAACGTTTCAGTCCTATTCTACAAGCTTACCACAACAATTATAATGTTAAAGGAATTACAAGTGGCTAAAATGATCAACACAGTATTGCACATCTAGCCTGCTGTCATTATGGTGGTGAATGGTGGATAGGCAGGTAAAGCTAATCTACAGGGAAGTAAAGGTTGGAGAGGAGAAAAAAAAACCCTGCTTTAAACCCTGCATACACTTCTTTAATCCAGAAGATGAAGATGGAAGGCAGAGAACACACAAAGTGTTGCACTACACAAACGTTACGATGAAACCCAACAGAGAATAAGGTTTCAGATAACACCTGAAAAATCTTGCATCACTATAAGTATTGTGATTGTCAAAACATTTTAGTAACTAAACAGAAACATGTTACATGGTACAATTTCTGGTAAGCTATGTTTTTTTAAATGATAGCTTTACACAAATTTCACGTGTTTCAATTCAATTCTTGTGATTTGATTCAATATTGACTCATTTGAATAAATATTAGGTACACAAGATAGGCGTTAATTTTCTCAAGAAAAAAAAAACCCCACATAATGCTGTAAACATACTTACAACCCTATCAGCTGGTAGTATTATTTAAGGTTAAAAATAACTCAAATTAAACATAATGCGTTTTTATTATAATAAAAACTTTATTTAATGATATAAGTAAAAATATACTAAATCTGTAATAGTACACATATTTAACAAAATACTCTCTATAGCACTTTTTTTCTAGCCAACAAACATGATATAGCCTATATTATGGTCATTAATTAGCTTTCCTGAGGTAAATGTTATGTGACAATTGTTCTCCAGCTTATTGACCCCATTCCGCGGTTGAAAAACACTGATTGGTCGATGTGCCTCCGCGGCGGATGCGTTTCGTAGTCAGTTTGCTGTCTGGGCAACCGTGTGTGTCCTCAATCATTCAAGCGTTTGTAGACAGATCAGGTGTGTAATCAGACAGTGTTCACTCTACTGTACTGTACTGTTCACCATAAACTGTAGACTTACTGTAATGCTATATTACAGAAGTCTACTTGTATTTTACATTATACAGTAAATATACTTGATAGAGACACGTACATACAGTATTTGTGTATTGATAGTCTTGTTTTTTATATCACAATGACACTGTACTGTAATTTTTTGTCAGACCAACAGTAAAAGTGTATATGTGAACCCTGTCCAGTCTCATCTAGAGTAATGCGTATGTGTGCTGTTTAAATTTATGTGTCATTCAGATACAGTGCAGAATTTTGTATTTTCAATCATTGTCATCAAAATCGTAGCCATAGTTTACATCTGAAAATACTGATAGAGTACAGTTATATTGATAACATGACTAAGCATTTTGACATTCTTGTTTGTGAACAATGACACCAGGACTTGTCATTCTGATGGCACTGATATGTTCTTTGATATTGTACTAAGGATTTTGAGCAAGTTACAGGAGTTTGATGGTAGGCTAATCTATTGTGTTCTGTTGTTTGTACGAAATGCACTTACTGGTGTGCAAATCTTAAGGATGATTCAATAATTGTACTAAAGCGACTGATAATAACTGTTAATAGAGGAGAGCAGTTACAGCAAACATTCTCAGCAAACTATATGTAACTGCTCTCTCTCTCTCTCTCTCTCTCTCTATATATATATATATATATGGATAGATAGATAGATAGATAGATAGATAGATAGAGAGACAGCAGTTACATATAGTCATCATACAAAAGAAAAAAGTGTTTAAAAGAATCATGAATCAAGCTGACACGTTTAAATGTTTGTTTACAGATGTATTTTGTTCTTAATTTGATTTTAAAAGCCATTGGATCTACACTAACACTAACCCTAGCTCTGCCTCTGACTGTCAGTCTGACTGAGATCTGCTCATACCAAAGAGTATAGACCCTTTGCAAACACGTGACCACGACCTCGTGACGACGCCATGCTGGACGGCAAAATCACTGGACGCGCAGGCTGAGCAGTAGTAGACGAGCGGGAAATTTGATTAGTTTTAAACAGATTCAAATAGATAACGTTACCACTAAACTTCATGGCTTCTTCTATTGAAGAAGTTGTAGTGCCGTTATCGGTCGAGGTAGGGCATCTGGTAGGTGCTCACAAAGAGCGATATTTGGAGAAGTTGGAGATAGCAGGTTTGGATACCGACCCTTACCTTCTTCCTCCCTCAGTTTTCACGGACCTTATTAAATCGCCGAGTCTGCCTGACTTCGGCCCACACGATTTGTACCACTATGTGGTAAACGGGGTATCCCCATACACTGGTGCTGATCTCAAGGCTTTTAAAAGTCTGGATTCTTACCAGTTCTTTGTAGCTGGGTTACAGGAACGCGATGCTACGCTAACGGCGGGGGGAGGTACCTCATAATGGCAAAGGTAAGACATTGATCTATGGTTTATTTTGTATTATTACATGGCTTGGTTGAATTCTAATGTAGAATGCGGTCTGTTATTTCTTGATAAATATTTATATAACACATAGCCTATGATTTTAGAGGACATGGTTGGCCGTGGCTTTTTAATGGATGCCTGGACGCATCCCAGCTCTGGGAAGTGCTTTCATTAATTATCGATCACACGTTAATCCATGCAGACAGTAAATCACGGTGTGTCTGTGATCCGTAGTAACCACATATAATTGTAACACCTAGACATCTTCTTATCTGTGATTATATTCGCAGTAGCCTATGTTAAGATTCTACCAGTTAATCACAGCAAAGTATTCACAATGTGCATTTATTGTGTCACTGCAGCATTAAACAATAACATCACAATAACATTCATGTAAAAATACGCCACTTTCTGTATTTGTAGGTGCATCATAGCCAGTGAACCACGGAGTGTCTGTGATCAGTAGCCACACAATTGTTACATCTAGCCATCATCTTATCTGTGATTATATTCGCTGTAGCCAATGCTAAGATTTGACTATCACAGTGATTAAGATGTATTTACAAGGGGCATTTAGGTCAGGTCAACTTTATTATCCCCGAGGGGCAATTTGTTTTTAATGGTGTCACTGCAGCAGTAAATAATAGCATTACAATAACTTTCATGTAAGAATAATGTATTTATGCCACTTTCTGTAATTGTAGGTGTATCACAGTCAGTCACTGTCTGAAACCCAACTACAACCATGGGTATCTTTGAAGAAGGATGGGACAGTCTTGTGCGGCCACTGTACATGTAAAGCGGGCCTGGGAGAGGTGTGCTCCCACGTGACAGCTCTGCTGTACGCAATAGACTCTGCTGTTAAACATCTGGAAGACAAAAGCTGCCACTGATGGGTCCCGACAGTGGGGACTTCCTCCTTTGAAAGCGGGCAAGGCTTTGTACGAAGAGGGATCAGGAATTGATTTCTCAAATCCTGCCAAAAAGCGTTGTGGTGTAAACAACCAAAGCCATTCAGGGTGTCCATCTGTGAAAAAAGTGTGTGTGTCTGCAGCAGCTATAGAACAATTCTACACGGCTCTGGATAATGCAACTCCAAACCCTTCAGAGAAGAGTGGTATCCTACGCATATTGCCACACTACTGTAAACAGTTTCAACCTAAGGTGGTGTCTCTGGGTCTACCACAGCCTCTGACTGAGTTATACAGTGCTCAGAACCGGAAGCTGTCTGCCTCGGACCTTGAGAAAAAATGTGATGCGGTATTCAATGATATGGAAGTCACACCAGAGCAGGTATAGTCATCCCTCTCAATCTCATATAACTAAAATGTGCTTGAAGGTGTCATGTCATTAATTTCATCTTCTATAATTTACAATGTTGTAGGCAGTAAAAGTTGAGGAAGAGACACGACAACAGGGAAAGTCAAGGCTATGGTTTGACATGAGGGCTGGTAGGGTGACAGCATCTAGGCTCAAGTCAGCTGCAAGGACAGACCCTACAAATCCTTCCAAATCCCTAATTAGGCAGATCTGTTACCCTGACCTATGCAGATTTTCAACAGTTGCAACCAGGCATGTGTGACATAATGACACAAACATACAGTTACTGTTTTTAATTTCACCATAGTGTAAGTGAGTAAAGAAATTAGATGTTTTTTGAACTTATGTTTCAACTATGGAAATGTATGCAATACATGTTGTGTTCTAATGTAGAGGGCCCCTGCTTAAAAAAAAAAAAAAAACATCAAAGAAACAAACACAAGACAAAGAAATGCATTTATTTTATCATTGGAATATTTATTACAGTCAGTATTACAAATTATCAACATTAAATTACAAACATGATGACAGATTACATCCCTCAATCTCTTTGAGTGCCCTTATCTATTTTTAATCCCAGGTGTATGGTGTAGGTCCTTTGCCTATTTATTCCTAATGTTCCTTTTAAATGGTTCCTGTTATATTTCATTTACACCTTTTTAAACTACTCTGTGATATCTGTGATAGAATATGATACAAGAGAATATTATGTGCTATTCAGATTAGGCCAATTTTGGGTACTGACATCTATAGTACTTATAGTTCGTAGGGAAATGAGAGAACAAATCCAATGAAAAGGGCACTCAAAGAGCTACGATGACTTAATAACATTATTTTTCTCATTTTCAGATGGGGATGTGAACATGAACAAAAAGCCAGAGAGACATATGAGGCTTACGCTGCACAACAGCATCAGGACCTAAGTGTTCGTGATGCCGGTCTCCACATTGGTACCTCCCGTCCCTACCTTGGAGCATCTCCAGATGCCTTGCTGTCCTGCTCCTGCTGTGGCGATGGTATTTTGGAAATCAAGTGCCCACACTGTGCCAAAGACACCGGAGTCCTCAGTGCCACTGAAAAGAAACATTTCTGCATTGAGAACACAGATGGTACACATGCACTTAACAGAGATCATCAATACCACTATCAGATGTGCAAGCCCAGTTGTTTGTGACGAAGCAGAAGTTTTGTGACTTCATGGTGTGGTCAACATCCAATTTTTTTATTCAGAGAATTTTGCCTGATGCTGAGTTTTTTACAGAAGCAGTGCAGAATGTTGAGGCCTTCTATAGGTCAGCCATTTTATCTGAGTTATTGGCCAAGACATATACATGCCCAGATAGACTGCTGTCAGACAAAACACAGTCCACAGACTCATGAAGTGAATTACTAGAATTGTTGGGTCTTTGTAAATTATAGTGTGGTCTAGACCTACTCCATTTGTAATGTTTTTCTTTTAATTTCTTATGATTTGATACTATAAATAAAATGTAATTGAATTATTAGTAAAGATTTGCCAGTGTGTAATTCTACATACATTTAATATCCTTTTATAAAGGACAACAGCATAGTCAAAAGTTTGAGGGCTGGTTTATTTTACAAAAACATCTTTCGACATGTTTATAAAAGCCAACCTAAATTACATAATGTACACTCATATACAACTTATTTTATAACATTTGTCCTGCATGTTTCAATTTAATACAAAGTGTGAATGTGTTAAGGGAACTGACACATGACAATTTTAAGAGGTTTATAAAACAGCAGAGTGATACAGTAGCCACTGAACACACCATCTTACATTACGCAGCCACTAGCTTGACATAACTTCAATAATAGTATATAATAGATGGTCTTAAAAGAGCTCTCATCCACAAATATGAACAATCGGTTAAAGGGGACAAATCAAAATACTCATTCACTCATACCTTGCACGCATCGCAAGGCGAGGCACACGAGGCGGGGAGACAGAAAGACTCCTTCTGATGCTTTTTCATGGATGAATTATCAATGGATGAATTATCAACGCACTCAAACTTTTCTTATTAAGGAAAGTTATGCTTCTTACCTTAACCATTTTTTGTTGTTGTTGTGAAAGCGATAAGAAACAGTGTCGAGCGCTGATACAGTTTTCTCTCCCGCTTTCAGCTCAGCTGACGCGTGAGCATTTTCCACCTCGCACTCAACGCAAAGTTAAGGCTACTCGTCTGTGGTTTAGCTTCGCACTCAAACTTGCTTGAAAAGGAAAGTTGTTTGGCAAATTCCTACCATCACTGTTTGCATAATGACATTGTAAAATCCACAACGACCACGTTGGTTTGTTTGTTTACTCCGCTTTTTGGTTTTCCGCAGTACAAACTCAATCAGCTGTTTCCTGTTTCCGTGGATTACTCTGGGCACATCGCTAAAGAGCAACAATGCATTCCATGTACCTCCTGCTTCGCATTGTTCTCCTATTAATGACTTTTAATATTACCACATTTTATACTGTTCCAATTGACAAAGTTCCTGACGACATAAATGGCTTCCATCCTGAACTCTCCTATATTGCACTTATGCATTTTTCGTGCACTGCATTCTATCAGCCAGTCAATAAATATAATTTATTTCCTGTTAATATATATTTCTGTGTTTCTAGTAAAACTGTCATGGAAATATTTGATGTTTTAATATCAACTGGCCAATCACATAATCATGATTTTCACAGTTCCAAAGCTGTTAGATTAAAATGTTGTCTTTTAATAATTTTACTTCTTTTAATGTCAGGTAACATTAAGCCAAATCCTGGGCCTACACCCCCATGTATTAATTTACCTACCCCATCCGATTTTAAAGAACGAAATGGTCTTGGCTTCCTCCACATTAATGTTAAAAGTCTTGTGCCAAAAATTGACCTAGTCAGGGTTTGGGTGTCTTCCTCAGACCCTGATGTTTTGGTTTTATCTGAGACTTGGTTGAAGAAATCGGTTTCTGATTCTTCTATTCATATTACTGGTTATAATTTATTTCGTAGTGATCGTCAAAGTAAGGGTGGTGGTGTTGCCATTTACATTAAAAACAGGTTTAATTGCAGAGTAACTAAATCTATCTCCCGTCCTAAAATATTTGAGTTTTTGTCTATTGATATTTATTTTTCTTCCACATCACTCCTTACTGTCATTGCCTGCTATAAGCCTCCATCTGCTGTTAAGGAGGCCTTAAATTCTCTAGCTGATGTATTAGTCGAATTACGGGATCGGGAAATTGTGCTTATGGGAGATCTGAACTTCGACTGGCTCTCTGCTAATTCTGACTGCCTGAAAAATATCTGTAATGAGCTAAATCTTACTCAGCTTGTTTCCTTCCCTACACGTCCTAATATAAAATTTCCAGATAAGTCAACCCTAATAGATCTAATACTCACCAACACTCCTCAGAAATATAAAGGAATAGGGGTATTCTCTAACGACATTAGTGATCATTGCACCATAGCATGTGTTAGGGACACCAAGCTCCCTAAATCCAAGCCTCGCATCCTTATTAAAAGAAATTTTAAAAGATTTGTAGAACAAGCCTTTTTACATGAATTAAATATCTGTGATTTCTCTAGAATTAGCCTTATACCGGATATCAATGTGGCATGGAACTACTTTCAATCACTTTTTCTCTCGATTACTGATAAACATGCCCCTCTAAGATGCTATAGAATTAAAGGGCGTGATAACCCATGGTTCTCCAATGAACTGTCTTCTCTGATCCATGAGAGAAATGCAGCCTGGGCCTTAGCAAAGACCACAAACCTCCAATCTGACTGGACTAACTTTAGATATCTTAGGAACAAGTGCACTTACCTTGTAAGAAAGTGCAAATCCGACTACTACCTCAAATCAATGTCCTCAAACCTAAATAACCCATCAAAATTTTGGAAGACGATAAAATCTCTGGAATTACCTACCAGTGACTCTGCTCTCCCCAAGCATATAGTTAAAGACACCCAACAGATCTCAAACAAGAATGATATTGTTAATGCTTTCAATGACCATTTCATTAAGGCAGGTGACATATTTGAACAATCATATCCTGAAGAGGTCTCACACAGCCATGTCTCCTCACCCCTCCAACACAATTCACCTGCTTCTCTGGTCAGTGAGGGATTCGATTTTGAATTCATTCCCTCATCTGCAGTTCTTAAGGCTCTTAAGGAAATTGATACTAGGAAATCAGCCGGTCCTGATGGCCTAGATCCTGCTTTACTTAAACTATCTGCGCATATCATAGTGGAACCTATTACATACATTTTTAACTTGTCTCTGTCTTCAAATGACTTACCAGATGTTTGGAAATCAGCCCATGTGCTGCCCCTGCTGAAAGGGGGGGACCCCTCCATTCTCGATAATTATCGCCCAATCTCCAATTTGTCTGTACTTGCAAAGGTCCTAGAGTCTTTAGTAAATACCCAACTTAAGGGCTTCCTGCAAAATTATCAGATACTTTCTCCGGAACAGTCAGGCTTTAGGGCCAAGCATAGCACCATTACTGCAGCTACCAAGGTGCTTAATGACATTATCTGTGACCTTGACCATAATATGAGCTGTGCTGCCCTGTTCATCGACTTGTCTAAGGCCTTTGACACAGTTGATCACTGTATCCTGCTTAAGAGGCTCCGGGACATTGGCTTGGGCACTAAGGCAGTTGATTGGTTCAGAAACTATCTTGCCAACAGAACACAGACTGTAGTTGTCGATGGGCATAGTTCTGCCCCACTGGGGGTCCGGCGAGGTGTCCCTCAAGGGTCTATCCTTGGTCCGGTCCTATTTACCATTTACATTAACACCATTGCCTCTGTAGCAGATAATGGCAAAATACATCTCTATGCTGACGATACAGTACTATATTGTTCTGCTCCCACTCTAGCTCAAGCTTATCAATCACTACAGAAGTCTTTTAATTTATTACAAGCCACCTTCATTGAACTTAGACTGGTATTAAATGCTGGTAAAACTAAAGTGATGCAGTTCACAAAGTCTCGCACTGTACCCGCATCAACCGTCCTAGCCATTTCCACACTAGATGGGAAGTGTGTTGAAAATGTTTCATCTTATAAATATCTTGGGCTGTGGATTGATGAAAAGCTAACCTTCAAAGTTCATATTGAAAAATTAGTGAGAAAACTGAGAGTAAAGCTCGGCTTTTATTTTAGAAATAAATCCTGTTTTACTATCAAAGCTAGGAGGAAATTGATTAGTGCCACTTTCTTACCAGTCTTGGACTATGGGGATGTTATTTATATGCATGCTGCCTCAACCACGCTACACACACTTGACACAGTCTACCATGGTGCATTACGGTTCATTACAAATGCCAAGTCACGTACTCATCACTGTCGTCTTTATGAGGCAACAGGTTTTAGCTCTTTAGGTCTCTGTAGATGGTTCCACTGGCACATTTTTATTTTTAAAACTATTAATGGTAATTTACCCAGCTATCTTACTAGTTTGTTGACCAGGAATCATTACCTTTACAATCTCCGCTCCGTTAACATTCTGTCTCTAAATATCCCACGTGTAACAACTGAATTTGGTAAGACTGCTTTTAGTTATGCTGCTCCTTGGTGTTGGAATTTACTCCAAAAGGTTTTGAAGCTTTCTGTTCTTATCCCACTTGAACATTTTAAACAATTACTTAAACAATCCAAATTTGAACAATGCACATGTTTTCAATGAGCCTTTTATGTTATTTTAAATTGTTTTACATGTACTGTAAATTGTATTTTTTTTTTGTTTTTTTTTTTTTGTTTGTTTGTTTGTTTGTCTGTTTTTTTGTCTGTTTTGTGATTCTGTGTAACCTGTGTAATTGTTGCCCCAGGGCTACCTTGTAAAAGAGATTTGACTATCTCAATGGGACATCACCTGGTAAAATAAAGGATAAATAAAAAAAATAAAAAATATGGGTTCTATGCAACTACTAACTAATAATTCTGTTACATTTCAGCTGATTTTAATGGATAAGTAAACAATTAATTGTTAAAGGGATACTCCACTTTATAATGAAAATTCTGTCATCATATACTCGCCCTCATGTTGTTTCAATCCTTTATGAATTTCTTTCTTCTGCTGAACAGAAAGGAAGATATTTAGAAGAATGTCAGTAACCAGATAGTTTCTGGTCCCATTGACTTCCATAGTATATTTTTTTTCCTACTATGGAAGTCAATGGGACCCAAAAACTGTCTGGTTACTGATAAAATACCTAAACCTAAGAAAGACATTCTTTTGACTGACGACTGGCATCCAATTCGTCTGTTAAACTGTGATTATAAGATATTTGTTACTGGCTAAAAGACTAGTGATGTTACGTCTGACACCGACGCTCCGAAGCTTGCTTCAAACTCGAACGGTCCTTGCAATGAACCACTGCTTCGGAGCTTGTATCATTACGTCACTAGTCACGTGAAAATGACGTCTGAAGCAAACACACTGCTTCACTCCTGTAGTGAACCACATGGCTGCTTTGACAGCCCAATCCAGTGTTGGCAGGTTTGAAACCTGGCGGCTGTATTTCTTATAAAAGTGAAGGTAAAAAAAAAAAAAACTATAGAAACCATTACAGAAATTCTATTGGATTTAATGTTTTTCATGGGAATTTATTGGTTGTAATGGGAATTGTAGTGGTCTCTGTGGGTCTCTATGTGTTGGGTTGTATTGGTGGGGGCATTAATTCCTAATGGAATATGTCCCGAACACACTACAAAAAAGAATTATGTAGTGGTTTAAATGGTAAAAAGCCAATGGTTACTATTTTAATATAAACCATTAGAATTTCTGTGATGGTTTCAAACTTTTTGATCTTCTGTCCTTGTCTAAAGAAATAATTACACAGACACATCCTGCTTAATCTTTTATTATCAAGGTGAACACATGAAATTCATTAGTATCTGTAAAATTCACCTACATAAATGAGTTTCACAGCAAACACTGTTTCAGCTTTGATCACCTCGGTAAACACGTAATAAACGGGGCGTTATGGTTGTCAGCTTTGTTGCATTACATTTACTTCACCAGGAGATGGTGCTGCAATTTCTATCTGAATGAAGCTTCGAGTAATGAACCATTTTCGACACAATTGTATCAGAAAGCAATAATGCTTCGAAACGCTTCATTTGGCCATCACTATAAAAGACTTAAAGGTGTTCTGGGCACAATAATAGACAAACCTTTGTCAGGTTTTATCCCAAAGAGGCATGTCACATTTGCTAGACTATACTGAGCTGATTAAGGAGGAAAGCTTTATTCTTTTTTAGATTTTTACAAACCTTTTATTCCCTCAAACAGCAATTTATTTTACAATC
Organism: Squalius cephalus; assembly: GCF_949319135.1. Lineage (NCBI taxonomy): Eukaryota > Metazoa > Chordata > Actinopteri > Cypriniformes > Leuciscidae > Squalius > Squalius cephalus. The sequence goes on along the minus strand of NC_137135.1, from coordinate 2,461,395 downwards.
CCTGTACAAATTTGGTGTTGGCAATTTATTTTGCAAACTGTCCGAATCTTATATAAAAATGGCCTTAATAGATGCTCAACTCTTCACATTTTTTTGTTGAATATTAATTTACAAGGGATTAATATAGTTAATAAGCATAGGCTATTCTCATAAGTCAATTAGCTGATGACACCACACTTTTTAAAAGATGATTTACAGATCCCTATCTCTCGATCATATCAAAGTTTTCTCTAAATCTCCTGGTCTAAAACAAGAAGAAGAGAGCACTCTAGGCATTTTTAAATTTAAATTTAATTTATTGTAAATTACACATTACCCCCTGTTTTTTTCGTTATATTTTGGTTGTTGTTGTTATCATCTGTTGTGAATTGTTTACATGTGTATTTCATTTTTTGTTTAACAAAACAAATCCTCTTCCGTGGCCTCATAGTAAAGTGTAAAGTGTCCATACATACTTCAGAACGCTGTTAAACATTAAAACTCTTGAGATAAAAAAAGGCTGGACTGATTTGACCAAAGATCAAATTGTACCATGTGACAAACACTCATAAAGGATCACTCAGGTGAGTCTTTACAGCGATCTCAAATCTAAAGTGTTTCACAGACTTCTGGATTCTGTTCCTGTAGGACAAGAGCGTCTCTACTACTGCAAGTAAGCTTTAATACTTCCACCATTACTGTAATCTGGGGGAATATGAACAGATTTCAAATAAACATGATTCAAATGTTAAGTTATGACTTATATAGGCTACCTGTTGCAGAAGTATAACAAACAATCAAGAAGCAGCCAGAGATTACTTAAACAAACCATTTCATGAACATTAAGTTTGTAGAAATTAATAATGCTTTTTCTAAAAAGGTTTATTTAATATTTTTTTTATGTTTTTGTGATAATGTGAAATCCAAAGCATTCTGTGGACAATTCAGTCCTTCATTTTAGAACAGCGGTAAGGCCAGCCGCAATAAAAAAGGTGCGTGCACATATTGATTACAGTAATCTCAGGAACAGCAGAGAGAGAACGCGCTTTCAGGGTGCTTTTCTTTGAGTTGCTCATAAATGTGCGATAATATAAATATATGTCATGTTTCAAGAATATTTTGTAGTTCTACTTTGCTATGCTTATTACTTATACGTGCAGTGTGTTTGACAGTAGTGTATTACTTTGAATAATGTTTTTTTGAAAGGTTACAATGTTTCAAGTCATTGTTTTATTTAGATGTGTTTACAGCATAATTATTTGCAAAAATCACAAAAATAGTGTATACTCTTTCTAAATACCTCTTTTTGCAATTTCATTTGTTTTGTTTTACTGGAATCACAGTTATTCTTAAATGCATTTGTTACTCATACTGTATGCATTACTGACTCAGTTATTCTTGCATGCAATATCCTAAACTATATACCAGGGGTCGGCAAGTAAGTTTGGCATCGGGCCAAAAACTATTTCGCCACTAGATGGCGAGCCAGAACATTGTCAAAAGATAATTAAAAAAAAATGCAACTAGAATAGATTGTTACAGTGTCTTTTGTAACTGGTAGTGAGCTGTTACTCTGTGTTAATCCTGTAGTAGGACAGTTATTAACAAAAAGCCACATTTGTGTGGCGGTGTCCGGGTTTTACACTGGATAAATTAATAAAGTAGTAATGACACGTAACCTGGCAAGTATCTTCATTCACCAACTTGAAACAAACCACCTTGCTAAAACACACATATGTGGGAGATGCAGAATGGATAAAAATAACTAAAAAAATAAAAGAGGACTTGAATAAGCCCATTAATGGCATGTTTGAATCATGCTCTTAACAAACTATGTTTTATTTCCTCTTTCATTTTAATTTGCTTGTTACACAACGGAGCCTAACTTATTGTAATAATTATTTGACGTTGCCTACTTTTACACTCAGAATTATTCCTTGGCATCCTCACATACTAAACTGCATTTTGTTTTAATTGTTTGCGTGCTGCAGGTACGCTATTTCGTCGTGTGCAGAGTGATGTTAACATTTAAGCTAGCAAGACTCTTTTGAATGTATTTCAGAACTTTTCAAATTAAAAGCTCCCAATTTATCTCAAAATAAAACATTGCTGCAAAAACATTCTCGTACTTTTATTTTGAAGGAAAAATCACTAAAGACGAAGTGATTGTGAGTAACTATTGCTGTCATGACAGATCTATTTCAGAACCAGACGCTATCAAAATAATCTGGCTGCGGGCGCGGGCCAGATATTATTGCTGGGGGGCAAGTTTGGCCTGTTGCCGACCACTGCTGTATTCTATATAGCATGCCTAATCTGAAACCATTTCACTGCAGCGTTTTGGAGATATGTCACATTATTTAACTTCAGAGGCCTATAAAGACCTCATTTGTAATAAGTAGAAAATAACAATGGCCAGCAGTGTTTTACCTACTTGATATTTGCAATTCTTCAACTCTGATGAGAGGAAGGGAGAAGGACAGAAAGCCTGAAGCACAATAGGTCCCACCTCATTGGTTGGGACCTTAGGAACATAACCCGGTTTAGGGTTGAGAAATGCTATGACCATGCATTGAGCAAAGTCTAGGCTTGAATAGGCTCGATGGGAGCCGCAGATAGCCCTTTGAGCACTATACTCTTGTGTGAACTACAGGCCTCGGCCTCAATGTACCATGGAGGAAACGAGTCACACACGGGTTTCTCTCTAAAGACACACCACCCAAAGGAGTGTGGTTAGCAGATATAGCCGCCACATACACCTTCAAGGTGGAGGGGAATAACCCTGCAGATAACCGCTCCTGCAAAAACTCCAGCACTGTACCAACAGGGCAATTAACTTGGTCTAGCTGATGATCTCGAAACCATGAAGTGAATAATATCCAGGTCTGGGGTGTACAGCTTCCTTGTGGGGGAGTTCTGGAGTGAAGAATAGTCTCAACAACCTCTTTTGAGAGACAGAGTCTATGAGCTGGGCCCCCTCAGAGCCCAAGCCCACAGCTTCTGTGAAATAACAAATTTATTAAATGTTTAATTTAGATTCCAATATAAACTGAGAAAGTTTAGCAGCGGTTATGATGATTATATCAAGAGATTCCTGCCAGTCCTGTTCTCTAAATGAGTCAATGGCTGAGACTCTCACCCTTTGTCTTTATGCATTTCCTGACCATTAAGCTCAATGTACAGCTGTGCTTTTGTCTCTGTGATCATATGAAGGTATGGGTGATACTGTCAGGCTGATTAGATCATTTGAATTATAGTGTTATGCTGATTAAGGCCTGTTTCTCTTGAGCAAGCCAGATAACCTGCCAAACTGGTTTTCACTTGATTGAATCAAATCATCCTCTGCATTGTTTTGAGTTGTCTCCACCTCCAAAAGTCCCTCCTCCTTGTAAATGTATAAAAACTATACTGTATAGAACTAAGTTAGATTGTTGGACTGCAGCCACGCTCAATAAAGAAGAACTTCTGTTTGAACGCGATCCCAACATCTCCTGGTCTTCGATTCTGAGTTTCCAACACTTCCACAACTCTGGGCGGGGATGGAAGATCGACCCCACCGCTTGAGATAGAAGGTCCCTCCTGATCGGAATCTCCCAGGGAGAGCCATTGAGGAGGGATGTGAGGTCCAAGAACCCCATTTTGGTTGGCCAGAACAAGGTTGGCCAGAACAATTAGCAGAAGATGGACCCGTCCTGGCGAACTCACTCCAGAACTCCCAGGAGCAACGCAATCGAGGGAAAAGCGTACAGACATAGCCTTGGCCACATCTGAACCATGGCATCCAGTCCAAAAGGAGCTGGATCTGTGAGGGAGAACTACAGAGGACAATGAGTCGTCTCTAGAGATGCAAACAGATCTACTTCTGTTTGACCAAACTTATCCCACAGGAGCTCCAGCACCTCAGGGTGAAGTCTCCACTCCCGGGGCCTCAGCCCCTGCCTTGACAGGAACTCCTTTTGTGTCCCACAGCAAAAAAAAAAAAAAAATTTCAATATTTTAAAGTGTAGTCTTGTTTAAAATTATGTAATCCTTTGAAATGAGTTTGCAGCAGAAGTCACGAACAGAGTGAAATATTATAATTTCAAATTAAGTAGATTAAACTGCATTCAATAAAAACATACTCGGTTACTAACGTAACCTCGGTTCTCTCTAGAAGAGGGAACGAGTACTGCGTAAGGTATCTTACGCTAGGGGAAAATCCTTTTTCCGCGAGATATTGAAGCCAAAAATTATCCTTAATTTTGAAATAATGCAAAACGCGTTGCAGCAGCATGCAGACATAGGCGAGGCAGCTCGCGCGCCTATTGGCTGGTCTGCGGCAACTGCAGCAGCCTATCGAGCGAGGCCTGGCGTGCCGCCGAAACAGGCGTGGTCTAGGCCTATAAATACCGCTCGCAGGCAGCTATTATCTGGTTTTTCATCATCGAAGCAACCAGAGCGTGTGCATGCACGGCAAGATACGCAGTACTCGTTCCCTCTTCTAGAGAGAACCGAGGTTACATTAGTAACCGAGTACGTTCTCTTACGAGAGGTCTCTCGTACTGCGTAAGGTGTCTTACGCTAGGGGACCCAATGCAAAACGCCGTGCGTGCAGGGATCTGACACCGTAGACCCAAGGGCGAACGCCCGGGATTAATAAAGTGCACAATCACCCATGGAACTCACAGGGAGTCCGGAAAGAGAGAGGGGTGAAATCGTACTCTTCCACACATAGCAGCGTCGCTTAGACGCTAATTACATCACACAGACAGGGCGGGGTACGGCCTGAACTGATGGAAAAAGTGGGTCTTACACATTCTGCCCCCACACATTTAGTGCTAGCATTTTATGCTGTCGATCATTGAGCTGCGCTCAGTAGACACAGCATTCTGGGCTGATAGTATCAGGACAGACAATACTGGTAACTAGACCGACAGCAGCCTGGCCTGCAGGGCGGGAACCTCTAGGTTGTAGAACCTTATAAATGTAGACGGGGAGGCCCAGCCCGCCGCCATACAAATATCTTGCAAGGCAATCCCACTCGACCAGGCCCACGAGGAGGCCATGCCTCTCGTGGAGTGCGCTCTGACACCCAAAGGGCACTGCTCGCCCTTGGAAGCGTATGCTAGCGCAATAGCATCAACTATCCATCTGGATAGGCTCTGTTTCGACGCGGCTAGTCCCTTAGAACGCCCACTGAACGAAACAAAGAGCTGCTCTGTCTGTCTGAAAGCAGACGAGCGAGACACATAAGCTCGCAGCGCCCTGACTGGGCAAAGGAGGTTCGCGTCTCTTTCCTCATCAGGGACTGGTAGGGCTGACAGGGAAATGACCTGCGCCCTAAACGGTGTGTTGAGAGATTTTGGAACATAACCGTGCTTAGGTTTGAGTATAACCCTCGAGTCATTCGGCCCAAACTCCATGCACGTCGCGCTCACTGAGAGCGCGTGTAAGTCCCCTATGCGCTTCACCGAAGCGAGAGCCAGCAGAAACACGGTCTTGAAAGACAGATGTTTCAGATCAATCGTCTGCAATGGCTCGAATGGGCCACCTTTCATGGCTTCCAGAACTGTAGAAAGGTCCCATACAGGGACTGAGGGAGGTCTGGGAGGATTCAGTCTCTTAGCTCCTCTGAGGAAGCGGATTACTAAATCGTTCCTTCCTATTGGCTGACCAAGCGTCACCGTCACTCCACAAGCTGTGGGTGACACACCACGGGCTGTGCACCAGCCCGCAAACACTGACCATTTCGAGGAGTAGAGGCGTCTCGTAGACGGAGCTCTAGCCTGTGTGATCGTGTTCATCACTCCTTAGGGAGCTCAGCATGTACCCGTTGATGGCCCAGACATGAAGGGACCACAGTTCCGGGTGAGGATGCCATATCGAGCCGCAAGCCTGGGAGAGGAGGTCTCTCCTCACTGGCACTGGCCACGGGACAGTGCTCGCTAGCTGCATCACAGCTGGGAACCAAGGTTGGTTCTTCCAGAGCGGCGCTACGAGCAGTACTGGACATCCTTCTTCCCTTATCCGCTCTATCACCTGAGGCAGGAGAGAGACGGGGGGAAACGCATAGAGTGGGCGGCGGGGCCATACATGTGCCAGTGCGTCCCTGCTCTTTGAGAAAAACTCCGGGCAGTGAGCGTTTTCTTGAGACGCGAACAGGTCTACTTTCGCTCTGCCAAATTTCCTCCACAGCAGCTGGACTGTCTGTGGGTGTAGAGACCATTCGCCTGCCGGAACATTGGTCCTGGACAGTCTGTCTGGTCCTATGTTCAGGAGCCCCGGCACGTGCGCTGCTCTCAGCGAGCGCAGATTGCACTGAGCCCACACCAGGAGGCGTTTCGCTAGCCTGTACAGGTTCCTGGACCTGAGGCCGCCCTGGCGATTTATGTAGGACACCACGTTCTGGTCCGCTCGGACAACATGTCAGTGGTGTCCTACATAAATCTTTTATTTGGGGACAAAAACGCGTCAGCGCGTTGTCCACTGCCAGCATTTCGAGGCAGTTTATGTGCAGGAGCTTCTCGCGTTCTGACCACTGGCCAAAGAACGGTCTGCCCTCGAGCAGCGCTCCCCATCCCGAGGTGGATGCGTCCGTAGACACCACCCTCACCCTCGAGGAAGTCCCCAGGTTTACACCTGATCGGTACTAGCCGTCCACTTTCCAAGGTTTCAGAGCCGCAACGCACCTCTGATTGACCTTGAGATGAAGCTAACCGGACTTCCACGCTCGGCGTGGGACTCGCGCTTTCAGCCAGAACTGCAGTGGGCGCATGCGGAGCAGGCCCAACTGGAGCACTGAGGATGCTAAGGCCATGAGACCCAGCATCTTCTGAAATTTCTTCAGCGGGACAGAAGCGCCGCAGCGGAAAGAGTTCGCTGCACGCTGAACGTCCACCGCGCGCTGTGGTGATAGACGCGCTATCATAGACAGCGAGTTCAGCTCTGTGCCCAGGAAAGATATCTTCTGACTGGGAGACAGAGAGCTCTTCGCCCAATTGACTCTGAGACCTAATTTCTCGAGGTGATCGAGTAAAATGGTCGTGTGCTCTACGAGCACTGAGCGAGATTGCGCTAGAATCAGCCAATCGTCCAAATAGTTCAGTACTCGCAAGCCCTTCATTCTGAGGGGTGCGATCGCCACGTCCATGCACTTCGTAAATGTACGGGGTGCCAGGGACAAACCGAACGGCAGGACTGTGTACTGATATGCCTGGCCCTCGAAGGCGAATCTCAAAAATCGCCTGTGACGTGACGCTATTTGTATCTGAAAATACGCGTCCTTCAGATCTATTGACACGAACCAGTCTCCTCGGCGAATCTGCGCAAGGATTTTCCTGGTCGTGAGCATCCTGAACTGTCGCTTCACAAGCACTTTGTTCAGTTGCCTTAGATCTAGTATGGGTCTGAGACCCCCGTCTTTTTTCGGTACCAGGAAGTATCTGCTGTATAGCCCTCCTTCGCTCTGAACTTTAGAAAGAGGCTCTATGGCCCCTTTGCTCAATAGTTTCGTCACTTCGGCTCGAAGTAAATGTGCTACTTCTGTTTTTACCGTGGTCTCGACGCGCGCCGTATAACGGCGAGGGCGCCGGCGAAACTGCAGCGCATAGCCTCTTTCTATAATGTCTAGCACCCACTTCGAAACCCCGGGCAGCTTTGCCCATGCATCTGCATGAATAGCTAGGGGCTGAAGACGAAGCTCGCTCCGTTCGCTCCGTGATAGAGATGCTTCGGTGCACTGCAACACAATCGTCGCGCTCGTGACATTTGAGGCAGGGGGCGCGCTGATAACAGCGGGCAGATTGCCCGTGCTCGACTCCTCCACGGTGGTCAACCGAGAGGGGGAGGGCTGGGCAAGTCCCGTAGGAGCTGTCATGTCTGTGTGTAGATGTGGGCGCGGAATAGCGGGCACATTCATTACACTGAAAGCATTTTTCGCTTGAGTGAAGCGAATGCCTGTTGGTTTCGTTTTTACAGAAACCGTGAGACATGCACAACGTAGTGTATGTGGGCACAGGGTAGTGGGCACATTTACCACGTTTGAAGCGCAATCGATCGGAGTCGATTTTATGTGCGCGGGCCCTGTGTGACAGGCTGTGCTTGTGTGTAGTGATGGGCACTGGACAGTGGGCATTTTTTCTACACATAAAACACCATCGGCCGTGGTCGGGACACCAGAAAATACGCTCTCTTGGGGATTTATCTGGGTAGCCGTAAAAACAGCTTTTGTGTGCAGGCAAGCAGGTGACAGAACCACTCCTTGTTAAGCATTTTAATGACCAGTGCCAGTCTGTTCTGGACATAGTGGCACCTGTAAAGCAAAAAACAACTTCTTCTAAAAATCTTTGTCCCTGGTTAAATGAGGAGATTGTTTCCTTTAGGAGAACATGTCGCAAGGTAGAGCGCTTATGGAAATCCACTAATCTGGAAGTGCACAGACTACATTTAAGGGAGCTGATTGCATCACTAAATGAAATGATGAAGCAGGCCAGATCTATGTATTTCTCTGATCTTGTAAATCAGAATAAGAGAAACCCCAAAGTTGTCTTTGATACCATTCAGAACCTTGTTTTACCATCATCTCCACTGGTACCCATTTATACCATTGATGATAGCAATAGATTTTTAAAATACTTTGTAAATAAGGTTAATGAGATCAGAGCAAGTGTAAAACCATCTGATGAGAGCACCACGGCTGTAGCTTCTCCAAATTCCTCCTGGGCTAGCTTTTTTTACTGTCTCATTAGATGATGTCTTGGTCTTACTTAAAAAAATGAAGCCATCCTCAAGCCCGTTGGATATATTACCAACCTCTTTGTTTTTCAAAGTGATTGATCTTGTTATTCCTTTTGTCGTCAAATCAATTAACTTGTCACTTTCCACTGGGACTGTCCCAAACTTTTATAAACAGGCAGCGATAAGCCCCATTTTAAAAAAGCCCAATTTGGACCCAGCGGAGCCTAGTAATTATAGGCCAATATCAAAACTGCCCTTTCTCTCAAAAATCTTGGAGAAAGTAGTAGCTGAGCAGCTAACAGGTTTTTTAAGTAAAAATGACCTTTTGGATAAGTATCAGTCTGGTTTTAGAAAGATGCATTCTACTGAGACTGCCCTCCTCAAAGTGTCTAATGAAGTACAGATGGCTGCTGACTCTGGAAGGTACACTGTATTGGTTTTATTGGATTTATCATCAGCCTTTGATACAGTGGACCACAAAATACTGTTGAACAGATTGAAACAAGAGTTTGGTATTGTTGGGTCTGTTTTAAAGTGGTTTCCTCTTACTTGAGTGACAGAACATTTTCTGTTTATGTAAATGGTATACTGTCTGATGCCACTCCACTCTTGTATGGTGTACCCCAGGGCTCTGTCTTAGGTCCACTTTTGTTTTTAATGTACATTAGCCCTCTGGGAAAAATTTTGAGCCATTTTAAGAATGTGTCATATCATTTTTATGCTGATGACTTACAGTTGTATTGCTCGTTTAATGACACTGAGTTCCACAAACTAACAGATTTGTTGGATAGTATTTCTTGTGTAAAATCGTGGCTTGCTAGTAACTGTCTCCAATTAAATTCAGATAAGACTGAAACCCTAATTGTTGCCCCTGATAACAAAATCCCATCAATCCTCCAACACCTTGGTTCTCTGAGCTCAACTGTCCAGTCGAGCCTCAGAAATCTTGGCGTTTGGTTTGACCAGTCAATGTCTTTGGACTACCATTCTAGACTTCTGGTCAGAAATTGTTTTTATCATCTAAGAAATATTGCTAAATTGAGGTCAATTTTATCGAACTCTGATCTTGAGATGGTTATCCATGCTTTTATCTCGTCACGTTTAGATTATTGTAACTCTCTTTTCACTTATTTCAACAAATCTGCTTTAAAACGTCTTCAAATGCTTCAAAATGCCGTGGCAAGGCTTTTAACAGGATCTAGCAGAAGGACACACATCACACCCATTTTATCCTCCCTACACTGGCTACCCATCAAATTTCGAATTGATTTTAAAATATTAGTCTTAACTTTTAGAGCTTTGAATGGCCAGTCCCCACAATACATTGCTGATTTGTTGCTCCCCTACTCCCCAGGCCGTGCCCTTCGATCCTCTGGCCAGAGTCTTTTATTGGTTCCAAAGACTCGCTATAAAACCCGGGGTGACCGGTCCTTTCAGGTTGTAGCCCCCAGACTGTGGAATGCCCTGCCACTGTCCATCCGTGTGGCCGACTCTGTCGATTCTTTTAAAAAGCAACTAAAGACACTATTATTTCAACAAGCTTTTAGTTGACTGGGTTTTATTGCCTTTTAATTTAAATTGTATAATTGTAGTTTTATTTTGTATGATTGCACTTTGTAAAGCACTTTGTGATTGTATCTGTGAAAAGCGCTCTATAAATAAACTTTACTTACTTACTTACTTACTTGTTGGCTGCATAAAACACTGGACCAGTCACATTTGCTGGAACTGGACGAGCGAATAGTTTTGGTGGAAGTCCGGCCGCAGCGGGACTCGAACACCGTCGTTTTCCTAGGCGTGCTAGGACGACTTCAGGGCCTCGGGCTTTACCACAATCCTAGGCCGTGCATGGTGGGGCGGCGGCCGGATGAGCGGGAGCGCGGTCTCGCGCCTCGGGCCTGGCGGCGCTGCGGAGCAGCGGCAGTGGGCGGCGGCTGGGGCTGAGAGCTCTTTGCAGACGGTTTCGCACGGCCTGCAGCAGAACTGGAGCGCTTCGGTAGGAAGTGCTTCATAGCCTGAGATGCTTTCTGTACCTCGGCGAATCTCTCTGCGAAGTCCTTCACGGAGGATCCGAAGAGGCCGGCGGGAGAAAGCGGGGCGTCGAGGAACGCGGTGCGCTCTGAATCGGCCATGTCCGAGAGCGTCAACCAGAGGTGCCTCTCAGTAACAGTGAGAGAGGCCATCGTACGCCCAATAGCCTGAGCCGCGGACTTAGCGGCACGGAGAGCGAGGTCCGTGGCGCTCCTTAAGTCCGGCACACAGATCGCTTCAGGTCCCTTCTCGTCCAGCCTTCGGAGGAGGTCGGCCTGGAAAATCTGAAGTGTGGCCATGGTGTGCAGCGCTGACGCAGCCTGCCCGGCGGCGGAGAAAGTGTGGCGGAGCAGACTTGACGTCGTGCGGCAAGCTTTAGAGGGTAGGGCCAGGTTAGCGTGCCGTCCAGCGGAGGGCGGGCATAAGTGGGCCGCAATCGCCTCTTCGACCGGCGGCAGCAAATGATATCCTCTGTTTTTGGCATCGTCAACTGCAGAGAATGCCAGCGAAACAGAAGAATGCACTCTAGCTGAATAGGGGGCGTTCCAGGATTTAGCGACTTCTTCATGTAACTCAGGAAGAAAAGGCGCTGGTTTGGAAGCAGGCGAAGCGCGATCCTCAGGCAGGAAAAAGCCATCCAGCCGGTTGTGAGCGGGCTGCTCGGGCGAAGACCACTTGAGGCAGAGGCTCGCTGCGGCCTGTGCGAGTACTCGCATAAGCTCCATCGAGGTGCGGGCAGGGGGCGCGAGGTCCTCAGAGCTCGCCCAATCCTCACTGCCTGACGCCAGGATAGAACAGGAATCCTCCTCTCCCAGCAGGGCTTCCTCGTCAGCGATATCAACGGAAGCGGCGGGCGAACCGGCGAGCTTTGGCGGCTGGGGGAAGGTTCCGGCTGGGCACGGCGCTATTTACGGCGCGATGCCGCGGTGAGCGGGGGAGCAGTCTCGGCAAAAGAGGCCAGGCGAGTCCGCAGAGTCGCCATGGGCAGTAGCTTGCAGTGAGGGCAGCCGCCGTCAGCGAGCGCGAGAGCTGCATGATCCTTACCCAGGCAGGAAACGCAGATAATATGGCGGTCCCCGTCGCTGAGTGTGGCTCTGCACGAGCCGCAGGAGGGCATCTTTAAAAAGACGCTGCTCTTTTAGAATGTGTGTCGCGTTAGCAACACACACACATACAACACAGAGAATGAAAGGATATATGCGCCGGAAAGCGCAGCAGGAAGGCAAGGAAGGCGGCACGGCCAGCGACTTCAGTGACTCGTCCCGCTGAAGGTGCTCTCTCTCGACGGCGCGGCTTCTCTCCAGCTCCAGCGATGCGTGTGCTTCGCTTGAAGGATGAAAAATCAGATAATAGCTGCCTGCGAGCGGTATTTATAGGCCTAGACCACGCCTGTTTCGGCGGGACGTGACGCAGCGGGCGCGAAGCACCCTCATTGGGTCTGGCGTCACGCCAGGCCTCGCTCGATAGGCTGCTGCAGTTGCCGCAGACCAGCCAATAGGCGCGCGAGCTGCCTCGCCTATGTCTGCATGCTGCTGCAACGCGTTTTGCATTATTTCAAAATTAAGGATAATTTTTGGCTTCAATATCTCGCGGAAAAAGGATTTTCCCCTAGCGTAAGATACCTTACGCAGTACGAGAGACCTCTCGTAACAGAACTGCGTTCAATAAATAAGAATCAAACCATTAATGCCATGAATTTTATATTAATAAATAAGAATTCATACACATTTGTACATCTGTAAAGCTGCCAATATGTAAATAATTAAGTTGGCTTGAGAAAGCCAACTTACTGAAATCCTATTTAAACTTATTAAGTTGGCTTGGGAAAGCCAACTTACTGAAATCCTATTTAAACTTATTATTATTCTTCTGAGACTAAATTTACAATTCTATCTCCTCCTAGAGCTTTAACTCTACAAACTCCAAACTCGGGTCAGACCTTCAGACTGTTCTGACTCGGTATGCTATATCTTTTCAGACTGATTTGACTTTCAGTTTTCTTAAAAATTAATCTTAAATATCATAAAAATCCCATAGACTTTCATTGCGGACTGTTCAAATTGAGCCAAGACTACGGTGGCCCATTAGTGCACAACCCAAAAACTCAAATCTAAACTCCCTGAAGCTCTAGACTTAATTAAATTCCTATTCTGTGTACTAATAAACTCTATCTATCTATCTATCTATCTATCTATCTATCTATCTATCTATCTATCTATCTATCTTCAAACTTTTTCTATCTATCTATCTATCTATCTATCTATCTATCTATCTATCTATCTATCTATCTATCTTCAAACTTTTTCTATCTATCTATCTATCTATCTATCTATCTATCTATCTATCTATCTATCTATCTATCTTCAAACCTTTTCTATCTATCTATCTATCTATCTATCTATCTATCTATCTATCTATCTATCTATCTATCTTCAAACTGTTTCTATCTATCTATCTATCTATCTTCAAACTTTTTCTATCTATCTATCTATCTATCTATCTATCTATCTATCTATCTATCTATCTATCTATCTTCAAACTTTTTCTATCTATCTATCTATCTATCTATCTATCTATCTATCTATCTATCTATCTATCTATCTTCAAACCTTTTCTATCTATCTATCTATCTATCTATCTTCAAACTGTTTCTATCTATCTATCTATCTATCTATCTATCTATCTATCTATCTATCTATCTATCTATCTATCTTCAAACTGTTTCTATCTATCTATCTATCTATCTATCTATCTATCTATCTTCAAACTTTTTCTATCTATCTATCTATCTATCTATCTATCTATCTATCTATCTATCTATCTATCTTCAAATCTTATCTATCTATCTATCTATCTTCAAACTGTTTCTATCTATCTATCTATCTATCTATCTATCTATCTATCTATCTATCTATCTTCAAACTTTTTCTTTCTATCTATCTATCTATCTATCTATCTATCTATCTATCTATCTATCTATCTTCAAACCTTATCTATCTATCTATCTTCAAACTGTTTCTATCTATCTATCTATCTATCTATCTATCTATCTATCTGTCTGTCTGTCTATCTATCTATCTATCTATCTATCTATCTATCTATCTATCTATCTTTTTAACTAACTAATCTATCTTTCTTTTTAACTAAATAATCCATCCTTCTTTCTTTTTAACTAACTAATCCATCTTTCTTTCTTTTTTCTTTCTTTCTTTTCTTTAACTAGTCCATCTTTTTTCTTTCTAACTAATCTTTATTTCTTTGTAACTAATCCGTCTTTCTTTCTTTCTTTCTTTCTTTCTTTCTTTCTAACTTATCAATCTTTTTTCTTTCTCTCTCACTAATCTATCTTTCTTTCTAAATAATTAGTCTTTCTTTCTTTCAATCTAACTAATCAGTCTTTCTTTCTTTCTTTCTTTCTTTCTTTCTAACCAATCTTTCTTTCTTTCCTTTCTAACTAATCTTTCTTTTTTCTTTTGTTCTAGCTAATTTTTCTCTTTTCTTTCTTTTTTTCTAATTAATCTTTCTTTCTTTCTTTCTTTCTTTCTTTCTTTCTAACTTTTCTTTCTTTCTTTCTAATATTTCTTTCTTTCTTTCTTCCTTTCCAACTAATCTGTCTTTCTTTCAAATCCATCTTTCTTTCTTTCTTTCTTTCTTTCTTTCTTTCTTTCTTTCTTTCTTTCCAACTAATCTGTCTATCTTTCTAATCCATCTTTCTTTCTTTCTTTCTAACTAATCTTTCTTTCTCTTTCTTTCTTTCTTTCTTTCTTTCTTTCTTTCTTTCTTTCTCTTTCTTTCATTCTTTCTTTCTTTCTAACTAATCTTTCTTTTTGCTAAATAATCTTTTTCTTTCTAACTAATCTTTCCTTCTATCTATCTATCTATCTATCTATCTATCTATCGATCTATCTATCTATCTATCTTCAAACTGTTTCTATCTATCTATCTATCTATCTATCTATCTTCAAACTTTTTCTATCTATCTATCTATCTATCTATCTATCTATCTATCTATCTTCAAACTTTTTCTATCTATCTATCTATCTATCTATCTATCTATCTATCTATCTTCAAACTGTTTCTATCTATCTATCTATCTATCTATCTATCTATCTATCTATCTATCTATCTATCTATCTATCTATCTATCTATCTATCTATCTATCTATCTTCAAACCTTATCTATCTATCTATCTTCAAACTTTTTCTATCTATATATCTATCTATCTATCTATCTATCTATCTATCTATCTATCTATCTATCTATCTTTTTAACTAACTAATCTATCTTTCTTTTTAACTAACTAATCTATCTTTCTTTTTAACTAAATAATCCATCCTTCTTTCTTTTTAACTAACTAATCCATCTTTCTTTCTTTTTTCTTTCTTTCTTTTCTTTAACTAGTCCATCTTTTTTCTTTCTAACTAATCTTTATTTCTTTCTAACTAATCCGTCTTTCTTTCTTTCTTTCTTTCTTTCTTTCTTCTTTCTAACTTATCAATCTTTTTTCTTTCTCTCTCACTAATCTATCTTTCTTTCTTTCAATCTAACTAATCAGTCTTTCTTTCTTTCTTTCTTTCTTTCTTTCTTTCTTTCTTTCTTTCTTTCTTTCTTTCTAACTAATCAGTCTTTCTTTCTTTCTTTCTTTCTTTCTTTCTTTCTTTCTTTCAATCTAACTAATCAGTCTTTCTTTCTTTCTTTCTTTCTTTCTTTCTTTCTTTCTTTCTTTCTTTCTCTCTTTCTTTCTAACTAATCAGTCTTTCTTTCTTTCTTTCTTTCTTTCTTTCTTTCTAACCAATCTTTCTTTCTTTCCTTTCTAACTAATCTTTCTTTTTTCTTTTGTTCTAGCTAATTTTTCTCTTTTCTTTCTTTTTTTCTAATTAATCTTTCTTTTTCTTTCTTTCTTTCTTTCTAACTAATCTTTCTTTCTTTCTTTCTTTCTAATATTTCTTTCTTTCTTTCCAACTAATCTGTCTTTCTTTCAAATCCATCTTTCTTTCTTTCTTTCTTTCTTTCTTTCTTTCTTTCTTTCTTTCTTTCTTTCTTTCTATCTCTATCTATCTCTTTCTAACTAATCTATCTTTCTTTTTTAACTAACTAATCTATCTTTCTTTTTAACTAAATAATCCATCTTTCTTTCTTTTTAACTAACTAATCCATCTTTCTTTCTTTCTTTCTTTCTTTCTAACTAATCAGTCTTTCTTTCTTTCTTTCTTTCTTTCTAACCAATCTTTCTTTCTTTCCTTTCTAACTAATCTTTCTTTTTTCTTTTGTTCTAGCTAATTTTTCTCTTTTCTTTCTTTTTTTCTAATTAATCTTTCTTTTTCTTTCTTTCTTTCTTTCTTTCTTTCTTTCTTTCTTTCTTTCTAACTAATCTTTCTTTCTTTCTTTCTAATATTTCTTTCTTTCTTTCCAACTAATCTGTCTTTCTTTCAAATCCATCTTTCTTTCTCTTTCTTTCTTTCTTTCTTTCTTTCTTTCTTTCTTTCTTTCTTTCTTTCTTTCTTTCATTCATTCATTTTTTCTTTCTAACTAATCTTTCTTTTTGCTAAATAATCTTTTTCTTTCTAACTAATCTTTCCTTCTATCTATCTATCTATCTATCTATCTATCTATCTATCTATCTATCTATCTATCTATCTATCTATCTATCTCTTTCTAACTAATCTATCTTTCTTTTTTAACTAACTAATCTATCTTTCTTTTTAACTAAATAATCCATCTTTCTTTCTTTCTTTCTAACTAATCTATCTTTCTTTCTTTCTAACTAATCCATCTTTCTTTCTTTCTTTATTTCTTACTTTCTAACTAATCAATCTTTTTTTCTTTCTCTCTCACTAATCTATCTTTCTTTCTAAATAATTAGTGTTTCTTTCATTCTAACTAATCAGTCTTTCTTTCTTTCTTTCTTTCTTTCTTTCTTTCTTTCTTTTCTAACTAATCTTTCTTTTTTCTTTCTAGCTAATCTTTCTTTTTTCTTTCTTTCTAACTAATCTTTTTTTTCTTTCTTTCTTTCTAACTAATCTTTCTTTATTTCTTTCTTTCTTTCTTTCTTTCTAACTAATCTATTTATCTTTCTTTCTTTCTAACTAATCAATCTTTCTTTCTTTTTCTAACTAATCTATTTATCTTTCTTTCTTTCTAACTAATCATTCTTTCTTTCTTTCTTTCTTTCTTTCTTTCTTTCTTTCTTTATTTCTTACTAATCAATATTTATTTTTCTTTCAAATTAATCTTTCTTTCTTTTTCTTTCCAACTAATCTTTTTTTCTTTCTAACTAATCTTTCCTTCTTTCTAACTATTCTTTCTTTCTAACTAATTTATCAATCAAAATTTAAACTATTTTAAACTTCAAACTACTTAAAACCTTTAACTACTTTAAACTTCTTCAAACTCTCTGGTCTGGATTTCTCAAGCCAACTTAAAGTTTGTCTCAACAAACTTTTTTTTCTAGTTATTAAGTTGGCTTGAGAGAGCCAACTTACTGATATTGTACTTAAACTTATTATTATTATTATTCTTCTTCTGAGCGGAAAAAAATCTGACTCAAACTCCTCCTAGAGCTTTAACTCTACATACTCCAAACTCGGCTCAGACACTCAAACTGTTCTGACTTAGTGTGCTATATCTTTTCAGACTGATCGGACTTACGGTTTTCCTAAAAATGACGATCAAAACTCGGAAAAACTCCCATTGACTTGCATTGGGGAGTTCTAAAAAATTCAAATCCAGATTCAAACTCACCAACCGACGAAAATTCAAATCAAAATACCTTGAAGACTAAACCAAACTGCCATTCTATATACTATATTAGCCAATGAGACTCATTTAAACTAATGAACTCTAAACTCATACACTTATAAACTAATTAACTTATAAACTCATAAATTAATAAACTCTGAACTCTTAAACTCATTTAAACTTATAAACTCTAAACTCATTAAAACTTATAAACTCTAAACTCATTTAAAACTTATAAACTCTAAACTCAAAAACTCTTACACTTATAAACTCATCAATTTATACACTTATAAACTCTAAACTCATAAACTCTGAGTGTGAGTGTGTGTGTGTGTGTGTGTGTGTGTGTTCACACACACACACACACACACACACACACACACACACACACACACACACACACACTCTAAACTCATTTAAACAAACTCTAAACTCATTTAAACTTATAAACTCAAAACTCAAAAACTCTTAAACTACTTTAAACTTCAAACCACTTTAAACTTCTTAAGTTTAAAGCTCCCAGCTCCCAAGCAACTCCATAGCAACCAAACTTGAGTACCCTAGCAACCGTTTTGCAAGACTTATATCTCTGCATCAGAACATCGTATAGAGATGAGGTTTGGCTCTTTTGACTCATGCTAGCAAACAGCACTTCCAACATGCTACACATGCTAGCAGTGAATAGCTACATGCTAATAGCGATTAGTTAAGTGATAAATCATGCCAAGATCATGCTAAGAACTCTATAAAAACTCCATAGTAACCATCTGTGACAACTACCAACCACCTAGTAACACCATAGCAACCACCCAGAACACCCTAGCAACCACCCAGAATACCCTAGCAACACCATAGCAACCACCAAAATACCCTAGTAACCACCTAGCAACATCATAGCAACCACCCAAAACACCCTAGCAACCGCCTAGCAACACCATAGCAACCACCAAAACACCCTAGCAACCGCCTAGCAACAGCATAGCAACCACCCAGAACAACCTAGCAACCGCATAGCAACACCCTAGCAACCACCAAAACACCCTAGCAACATCCTAGCAACCACCTAGAATACCCTAGCAACCGCCTAGCAACACCATAGCAACCACCAAAACACCCTAGCAACCGCCTAGCAACATCATAGCAACCACCCAGAACACCCTAGCAACCGCCTAGCAACACCATAGCAACCATCAAAACACCCTAGCAACCGCCTAGCAACATCATAGCAACCACCCAGAACACCCTAGCAACCACCTAGCAACACCCTAGCAACCACCCAGAACACCCTAGCAACCGCCTAGCAACCACCCAAAACACCCTAGCAACCGCCTAGTAACCATCCAGAATACCCTAGCAACCGCCTAGCAACAGCATAGCAACCACCCAGAACACCCTAGCAACCACCTAGCAACCGCCTAGCAACCACCCAGAACACCCTAGCAACCGCCTAGCAACACCATAGCAACCACCCAGAACACCCTAGCAACCGCCTAGCAACCACCCAGAACACCCTAGCAATCAACCAGAATACCCTAGCAACCACCTAGCAACAGCATAGCAACCACCCAGAACACCCTAGCAACCGCCTAGCAACCACCCAGAACACCCTAGCAACCGCCTATCAACACCATAGCAACCACCCAGAACACCCTAGCAACCACCCAAAACACCCTAGCAACCGCCTAGCAACCACCCAGAATACCCTAGCAACCGCCTAGCAACACCATAGCAACCACCCAAAACACCCTAGCAACCGCCTAGCAACCACCCAGAATACCCTAGCAACCGCCTAGCAACACCATAGCAACCACCCAGAACACCCTAGCAACCCACTAGAAAACCCCCAACAACTTTTTAACTGTAAACTACTTTAAACTTTAAACTACTTTAAACTTCAAACTGATTTAAACTTTAAACTAATTTAAACTTTAGACTAATTTAGACTTTAAACTACTTTAAACTTAAAACTAATTTAAACTTTAAAGTAATTTAAACTTCAAACTAATTTAAACTTTAAACTAACCCTAACTTCAAACTACTTTAAACTCCAAACTACTTTAAACTTCTTCAAACTTTCTGGTCCGGCTTTCTCAAGCCAACTTAAAGTTTGTCTCGACGAACTTTTTAATCTAGTTCTTCTTCTTCTTCTTCTTCTTCTTCTTATTTTTCTGACCGCAAATTTTTAGACACTAACTCCTCCTAGACCGTTCAAGCTACATACTCCAAACTCGGGTCAGACCTTCATACTGTTCTGACTTGGTGTGCTATATCTTTTCAGACTGATTTGAGTTATGGTTTTCTTAAAAATTAATATTAAAAATCATAAAAATCCCATAGACTTTCATTGACCAAAAGTCCATGTCTGTTTGAACTATGTTTAATGTAAACTGCTAGAAGCCATTGATACTCAATTAAGCTTTCAGCTATTTATGTTCTTTCTAACTAATAACTAATCTATCTATCTATCTATCTATCTATCTATCTATCTATCTATCTATCTATCTATCTATCTTCAAACCTTTTCTATCTATCTATCTATCTATCTATCTTCAAACCTTCAAACCTTTTCTATCTATCTATCTATCTATCTATCTTCAAACCTTCAAACCTTTTCTATCTATCTATCTATCTATCTATCTATCTATCTATCTTCAAACCTTCAAACCTTTTCTATCTATCTATCTATCTATCTATCTATCTATCTATCTATCTATCTATCTATCTATCTATCTATCTACAAACCTTTTCTATCTATCTATCTATCTATCTATCTATCTATCTATCTATCTATCTATCTATCTATCTATCTTCAAACCTTCAAACCTTTTCTATCTATCTATCTTCAAACCTTATCTATCTATCTATGCTACAATCAGTAAATCATACTTGAACATGGTAAATCATGGTATACTATAGTGAATCATGGTAAACTATGGTAAATCGTGGTAAATCATGGTAAACTAAGGTAAATCATGGTAAACTATGGTAAATCATGGTAATCTATGATAAATCATGCTAGAATCAGTAAATCATACTTGAACATGGTAAATCATGGTATACTATAGTAAATCATAGTAAACTATGGTAAATCGTGGTAAATCATGGTAAACTATGGTAAATCATGGTAATCTATGATAAATCATGTTTGAATCAGTAAATCATACTTGAACATGGTAAATCATGGTATACTATTGTAAATCATGGTAAACTATGGTAAATCGTGGTAAATCATGGTAAACTATGGTAAATCATGGTTAACCATGCTTGCAACATGGTAAAAAAATTCTAGCATCATGCTAGCAACATGATAATCATGCTAGCATGGTAAACTATGGTAAATCATGGTAAACTATGGTAAATCGTGGTAAACTATGGTAAATCATGGTAAACTATGGTAAATCATGTTTGAATCAATAAATCATACTTGAACATGGTAAATCATGGTATACTATAGTAAATCATAGTAAACTATGGTAAATCGTGGTAAATCATGGTAAACTATGGTAAATCATGGTAATCTATGATAAATCATGTTTGAATCAATAAATCATACTTGAACATGGTAAATCATGGTATACTATAGTAAATCATGGTAAACTATGGTAAATCGTGGTAAATCATGGTAAACTATGCTAAATCATGCTAGAATCAGTAAATCATACTTGAACATGGTAAATCGTGGTATACTATAGTAAATCATGGTAAACTATGGTAAATCGTGGTAAATCATGGTAAACTATGGTAAATCATGGTAATCTATGATAAATCATGCTAGAATCAGTAAATCATACTTGAACATGGAAAATCATGGTATACTATAGTAAATCATGGTAAACTATGGTAAATCGTGGTAAATCATGGTAAACTATGGTAAATCATGGTAATCTATGATAAATCATGCTAGAATCAGTAAATCATACTTGAACATGGTAAATCATGGTATACTATAGTAAATCATGGTAAACTATGGTAAATCGTGGTACATAATGGTAAACTATGGTAAACTATGATCAAATATCAATAAACATCTTTCTTTCTTTCTTTCTTTCTAACTAATCCACCATTCTTTCTTTCTCTTTCTTTCTTTCTTTCTTTCTTTCTTTCTTTCTTTCTTTCTTTCTTTCTTTCTCTCTCTCTCTCTCTCTCTTTCTTTCTTTCTTTCTTTCTAACTAATCCACATTTCTTTCTTTCTCTTTCTTTCTCTTTCTTTCTTTCTTTCTTTCTTTCTTTCTAACTAATCCACCATTCTTTCTTTTTCTTTCTTTCTTTCTTTCTTTCTTTCTTTCTTTCTTTCTAACTAATCCACCTTTCTTTCTTTCTTTCTTTCTTTCTTTCTTTCTTTCTTTCTTTCTTTCTAATCCACCTTTCTTTCTTTCTTTCTTTCTTTCTTTCTTTCTTTCTTTCTTTCTTTCTTTCTTTCTTTCTTTCTTTCTTTCTAACTAATCCACTATTCTTTCTTTCTTTCTTTCTTTCTTTCTTTCTTTCTTTCTTTCTTTCTAATCCACTATTCTTTCTTTCTTTCTTTCTAACTAATCCACCATTCTTTCTTTTTCTTTCTTTCTTTCTTTCTTTCTTTCTTTCTTTCTTTCTTTCTTTCTTTCTTTCTTTCTTTCTTTCTAACTAATCCACCATTCTTTCTTTCTTTCTTTCTTTCTGTCTAATCCACCTTTCTTTCTTTCTAACTAATCCACTATTCTTTCTTTCTTTCTTTCTAATCCACTATTCTTTCTTTCTTTCTTTCTTTCTTTCTTTCTTTCTTTCTACCTAATCTTTCTTTCTTTCTTTCTTTCTTCCTAATCTTTTTTTGCTTTCTTGCTTTCTAACTAATCTGTCTTTCTTTTTAACTAATCTTTCTTTTAATCTATCTTTCTAACTAATCTTTCTTTCTAACTAATCTATCTTTTTCTTTCTAACTAATATTTGTTCTTTCTTTCTAACTAATTTATCAATCAAAATTTAAACTACTTTAAACTTCTAACTACTTTTAACTTTTTCAAACTCTCTGGTCCGGCTTTCTCAAGCCAACTTAAAGTTTGTCTCAACAAGCTTTTTTTCTAGTTTGTGTTTTAGTGCTGTCAAAGTCAATATTGTAGTTTCAGTGTGTATGAAAATGTAAGTAAATGTATGTGTGGTAGATCAATGCTTTACATAAAAATACACACGGATACTCACAAGATCACACTGGTTTAACTCTGCATTAGTCATTAGTTTTTATTTTTCATCATAATTGATCCCTCTGAACTATCATGATATTAATCTCAGTGCCTCATTGTCATGTCCAGGTCATGCTGAACATCTGAGTGTCTTCACCAACACAAAGACACCAGTGCTGAGCTGCTTCCAGTGGCAGTTTATCTGCAGTAATGTCAGAGGAGCGAGGAAAGCACTCTCTCTTTAAGAGGAGTCTCTCAGAGAATCAGAGGTAAGACTGCGACTGTTTTCACAGGATAATTTTAAACACTACTGGAGTTTCAGGTTTGTCCTGTAAAGAACAAAGTCTGATCAACAAGGAGTGTTTTCTTTCACCATTGCCATGTCAAATGCTGTGCAAAATAAATAAGTAATAAATGTTAAGTAATAAGTAATAAAAGTATAAATGTTTTTAGATTGTCGCAGGTTAAAATGGCTTGAAACTGGTTTCATATTCAATTTACAGGAACATTTAGCACAGTTAAATATGTTTAATCTACCATACATGTAAAGTCCTGTACAAACCCAGATTAAAGTGTATTTCATTATGGTTTAAAGGTGCACATTTAATGGATAGGAAATGTAAATAATGTGGAAATTTCAGTTAGAACAAACAGGGCTTTATAGACAATGTCACAGTTAATAACTAACATGACTGTAGATGTTTTGGGATTATGATCAAATCATACTAAAAATGAACATTGAAAAACAAAAACCTAGAAACAGTGGCGTGCACAGACCTCCACTGGAGCAAATCTAAATCTGGGTATTTTTTAAGGTGTACTATGTATTTTGTGTTCAAAATTAACTAAACATAAATAATGAGTAGATACACCATCAATCCTTCTTCCAGAATGTGTTTTTGTCTTACCCTGATTCACTATGGTAAGCCTTTTATAAGTGTTTATATTTTAGACAGGATGGTTTTCACAGGGAAATTGCGTACATGTGTCACTCGTCCATGTGTGTCTCGTCATATCCGTAAATAGAGAAAAGTTAAGAAAAGTCTGGGTCGCTTAGTTCGCTAATGCTCATTGCATTACAACTGAGCAGCTCATCTTTCACTGTGGGTGTCGTGGAGGAGGAATGCATTAACGTTTCCTTGGCATTTTGGATTGGTTTCCAATTTAAGCGGACACGTCGCTAATGTCGGTCCGAGCAGCTGGCATCTCGATGGAGAGCCCCCAAGCCTGGGGGTCTCCGAGGCTGTCCCACTGTCAGTTGCACTCACCGTTACGACGAAAGTCATTTTGCGTGTTTGGTTGCATACTTTGCCTGCTCTGCCCTGGCTCCCCGATCCGCCTCAGTATTCGGTCCTGGTTCACATACCTCCCCCTGCTGGACGATGACATCACTGTTTTCTCCAGAGCGGCTATATGTATAAATGAACTAAATTAATAACTTCTTTACAACAAAATGAACCATCACTGAACTTACTTAAGCTGGACTGTGACACTATTTTGTTCAAGATCTGCTGTACAGCAGAAACAAACTTTGTTGCAGTATTTTATCACTGTAAAGCTGCTTTGAAACAATCTGTATTGTAAAAAGCACCATATAAAGATGACTTGACTTGACTTGACACATGACTGACATGCACAGAAAGCTTCTTCAGACAGCGCTCCGGCTGCATTGAGTTCTCTTTCACACTTGAACAACTGAGTGGCAACAACCTTTTCCATGATTTTTGACACATACTGTAGATTGGAGATTGGGCGATAATTAGCGAAGTCAGTTGGGTCCGGATATGTTTTTTAAGGATAGGATTAACCGCAACCGTCTTTAGTGAAACTGGAACAGAGGCTGATAAAAGGGACATTATTTACATTATTCTCACATTTACATGTGAGATAGGAGAAGAAATGACAGAGGTACAGTGTTTCAGAAGGATTGTTGGTGCGGGATCTGACCGGCATGAAGAAGAATTGGATTTCTGTATAATTTCAGAAATTATACAGTGGTCGTTTCATCACCTAAAGTCCCACACAAAGCATCCAGCTTTCCCTGAAAGTGGTGCAAAAAACCCCAGCATAAGTCATCAGATTCTTGTTGACTGGCATTATGTGCGGATGCCTGGACTAGCTTGTTTACGATCTTAAATATTGATTTAGGACTATTGTTTGCACTATTAATGATTTTAGAAATATAGGAAGAGTGAGCTGTGTTCAAGGCTGTTTTATAATGCTTAACATGGTCCAAAAACACATGAAAATATACAGTTTGACCGTTTTTCCTAGAGAGGTGTTCAAGTTGTCTGCCTCTTGCTCTCATTGCACGTAGCTCAGCATTAAACCACGGCGAGGATTGGGACAAGGGCACAGACCTAGTCCTAACTGGAGCATGCTCGTCTAAAACATCAGTGATAGCAGAGTGGTACAAATCAAATATCTTAAATAAACAGGTGAAATCAAAAACATCAGAAATAGCAGATGAAGCAGTAGATGCAGCAAACGTATTAGCATTAATAAAACTGATCTTACAATAAGAGATGGTTATATTGTCAATACATTTAGTTGGACAAAGTAATGCAAAATCAAAAGTAATAAGCTTATGATCAGAGATAGGAGTAACCAGACCACTGATGGAGATATCATTCAAACCAAATGTACAAACTTAGTCAAGTATGTGTCCATGAGTTTGAGTTGGGAAATTATAATACTGATAAAGATCAAATCAGTCCAGGAAAGTCTTTAATTGAGTACTATTACAACAGGGAGTGTCGATGTGGATGTTAAAGTCACAGTGCAAGATGACCTTGGATGAAGAAGCACATGCTAGTGTTAGCAGGTCACTAAACTCGGAGAAATAATAGTTTTGCTGTTTGGGTGGTGTATAAATTAGGATGATTGTCAGGGGACAGTTCGAGGAAACCTTCAAAACCATATATTCAAAAGTCTTTGTATTATGAAAGTCCAGTTGAGCAAGTGTTATGGAGTTGCGATAGATGAACGCAAGGCCACCCCCTTTACCAGATAAACTTTGACAACTGATTTTCAAACCTAGTGATTTTATAATGTCTAGCCTAATTATAAATTCAAAAGCATAACGGGTTGGAGAGTATAAATGGCTAATATGAGCCAATAAACGCTCTTCTGCGGCAGTCTACTGTTTATATTGTAACTCTTTGTGTGTATATAACTCTTTCAGTTTTACAAATGGGGACCATCTTTGAAGGATTAATAAATAATGTTTTTTGTCATCATATTCAAAATAACATTTGAAGTGCTGGAATGTCTAATTACAAAAACTGTGTTTCTTATTCAAATGTTCCCATTATCTTCAAGTCTGAATTGCAATCAATAAAACTGATTTATTGGCAAATTAGGTAATTGTGACAACTGCATCAAAATATAGACAATGCATTTTCTTTGGTTTAGTGTCAATGAAGGGGTACTTGAGCCTTATTGATGGGGTTGTGGGGGTACTTGAGGCTAAAAAGGTTGGGAACAACTAGTTTAGATTATTTAATTTGTAAGTACTAAATAAGCTATATCATAATATATATATATATATATATATATATATATATATATATATATATATATATATATGTTTTCTCAACAGATTTAATTAATTTCTGACCAAGAATTTTTGTGTTAAACTGGGCTTAAAGGAGAACTCCGGTCAATTTTTGTACATCTGGAGTGCTGTCAATACAGAGAACAACAACAAAAATCGGTGTTGCCTACACCGTGTTATCCTCTTTTTAAAATTTGCACCCTGTTGACTTCAATGGGGCAAGTTTTAAACCTGCTTTTAGCCTCTTAACATCCTTGATGTGTCATTACAAGTGCACAGGTCATGTGAGTGATTCCTTCGGAGTGAACGCGGGTCAATCTGACTGCAGTAGATGTGAAAGATATGAATAAAAATGATACGCGCATGATCATAGGTACTAAACCAATGCGCGTGAACTCAACAATCGATTACTATGGACTTTGACCGAAAACAGGATGTAAATACAGGTATGAGCGCTGGCTAAATAAATATAATTTTTATTCATATCTTTCACATCTACTGCAGTCAGATTGACCCGCGTTCACTCCGAAGGAATCACTCACATGACCTGTGCACTTGTAATGACACATCAAGGATGTTAAGAGGCTAAAAGCAGGTTTAAAACTTGCCCCATCCAAGTCAACAGGGTGCAAATTTTAAAAAGAGGATAACACGGTGTAGGCGACACCGATTTTTATCATTGTTCTCTGTATTGACAGCACTCCAAATGTACAAAAAAAAAATAAGATCAATGTTAAAATTGACCGGAGTTCTCCTTTAATTAAACATGAAACCTGCAGTATCTCCTGTGGTAAAGTGTTTTATCTTCCTGCTCTTTGTGTCATTAGTGAAAGATCAGGCTCACGTGTGTCCAGCTCTGTGTCTGTGAAGAGTGACCAGTCAAAAGGTGAAGGACCAGAATTCAGTGAGAGAAAACCATCATCTAACAAAAGGTATTACATGTGTTTCTTATTGTTAGTCACACATAGACTGTTAGCGAGTATTTCAGCAAATTTTTATCATAAAACTTTGTTCAAACATATTTACAATTTACAAACAGCAGTGCTGTAAAAACTCAAAGGGAGCATCAGCAAAAAGATTGAAATTTTTATTTGAATTATAATATTTTTTTTGTA
Organism: Squalius cephalus; assembly: GCF_949319135.1. NCBI lineage: Eukaryota > Metazoa > Chordata > Actinopteri > Cypriniformes > Leuciscidae > Squalius > Squalius cephalus. The sequence goes on along the minus strand of NC_137135.1, from coordinate 2,434,107 downwards.
ATATGCATTAATTTGAGTCTGCTTACGTAACTACTGCTCAGCATATTAAAATACATATTTTCAATGCAGAATTCAGAATTTATATTTATATTTAAATATATCCTATACTAGATAACAGTGACAAATTAAATTGCTAATATTTTCTTGTTCTCTGCTAAAAATAATAATACAATTTTGCCTGAAAATGCAGTATTTTATTTTATTGGCTAATAGGCTTCAATATGAGACATTAGACTCAGACGTTCAGACTCACAGTAACAACGAGAGTTTCAAAGACAGTCTCCTAGGGATCTTCCAGGTAGGAATACACATTTTCATACATGTTTATATTTATAATAAAAAAAAAGTTTACTGAACATTTTTTGCAAAAATAATAGAATAGAAATTTTAAGAACCCATAAAATAATTATCAAAATGTAAAAAGACAAGTGTTGTTTTTGTACATTTAGTGTTAAATGGCAGCTGATTGACATGTTTGGTTTTTAACTGGATTCTTCTGCAAATATTTTTATTACTGAATAAATATTTTTGACCAAATATGGATGTGGATCTGGTTAAATTGTGTTGTTCTGTCTCTTATTTTACTTGCTTTGTTTGTAGGATATTGAGAGCAAAATAATCATATTTCTGAAGAATGAACTGGAAAAGTTTAAGAAAATATTACTAAAGGAGAACCCGCAATACTTTGTGAAGGATTTTAATGAGAATAGATGCAGTATTAAAGAATCAACTCTTGATCTCACACTACATTACCTGAGAGAGATGAAGCAAGATGAAGCTGCTGATGCTCTAGAAGGTAAGAGACTCGTGATCATCTGTCTGATGGTCTTATATAAATGTAGGAGAGAAAATTAAGATTAAAACAATCTATTTTCTGTTCCTGTGTTTAGATGAGCTGCTCTTCATTCATCAGCTGAAATGTGGCCTAAAGAAGAAGTATCAATGTGTGTTTGAAGGAATTGCAAAGCATGGTGACTCCACACTTCTGAATAACATCTACACAGATCTCTATATCACTCAGGGCGGCAGTGAACAGGTCAATACTGAACATGAGGTGAGACAGATTGAAGTTGCTTCCAGGCGTCATGAAGCACAAGAGATACAGGTTGAATGCAAACATTTGTTTGAAGCACCTGAACAAGACAAGGAGATCCGAACTGTACTGACAAAAGGAGTCGCTGGAATCGGGAAATCAGTCTCTGTGCAAAAGTTTGTTCTGGACTGGGCTGAAGGAAAAGAAAATCAAGATATTAGCTTCATATTTCCTCTTCCATTCAGAGAGATGAACTTAAAGGAGAAAGAAAAACTAAGCTTGATGGACCTTATAACTCAATTTTTCCCAGAGACAAAAGGACTGAACCTTACAAGAAGGAATCAATTCAAAGTCCTGTTCATCCTTGATGGACTGGACGAATGTCGTCTTCCTCTGAAGTTTGATTGTAATGAGACGTGGCGTGATGTATCGTCACCAGCCTCTCTGGATGTTCTCCTAACGAACCTCATGAAGGGAAATCTGCTTCCTTCTGCTCTCATCTGGATCACCACCAGACCAGCAGCTGCCAGTAAGATTCCTCCTGACTGCATCGACCGGCTGACAGAGATACGAGGATTCAGTGACGCACAGAAGGAAGAGTACTTCAAAAAAAGATTCACTGATCAGAATCAGGCCAACACAATCATAGATCATGTTAAAAAATCAAAGAGTCTCTTTATCATGTGCCACATCCCAGTCTTCTGCTGGATTTCAGCCACTGTTCTCCAGAACATTCTGGAGGAGAAAATAAATAATGTTGTGAAAAACACACAGGCTGATGCAATCTCTAAAACACAGCAGGAATCAAATACTGAAGACGGTCCCAAGACTCTGACACAAATGTACACACACTTCCTCCGCTTTCAGATCCAGCAGAGCCGCCGAAAGTATGATGGAGAATACGCACCAGATGTTTCCTGGGATAAAGATGCCATCCTTTCACTGGGGAAACTGGCATTTCATCAGCTGGAAAGAAACAACCTGATCTTCTATGACACAGACCTGGAAGCCTGTGGTATCGACGTCTATAAGGCATCAGTGTACTCAGGCATGTGTACCCAGATCTTTAAGGAGGAAACAGGGATCATTCTTGGTACCATGTTCTGCTTTGTTCACTTGAGTATTCAAGAGTTTATTGCAGCCCTTTATGCTCATCTGTTTCTGGACATCAACAAGACAAGTGTGTTTCTTCATGAGTCTACAGAACAGGAAAACAGTAATGAAACCATGATTGATTTACTCAAGACTGCAGTGGACAAGGCGCTCGAGAGTGACAATGGACAGCTGGACCTTTTCCTTCGCTTCCTCCTCGGTCTGTCACTCCAGTCCAATCGACGACTCTTACAAGGTCTGCTGACACAGCAAGACGGCAATGACCAGAGCAACAAGGAAATAGTTCAGTACATCAAGCAGAAATTAGAGGATAATCTTCCTGCAGAGAGATCCATCAATCTGTTCTACTGTCTGAATGAACTGAACGACCAAACTCTGGTGAAGGAGATTCAGACCCATCTTAGCAAAGGAAGTCTCTCATCTGGTGACCTTTCACCTGCCCAGTGGTCTGCTTTGGTCTTTGTGTTGTTGACATCAGAGGAAGAGCAGGAGGAGTTTGAGCTTCAGAAATTCAAGAAATCAGACGAGTGTCTCATTAGATTATTGGCAGTCGTCAAAGCCTCCAGAAGAGCTCTGTAAGTCACTTAATATGTTATGTCATGTTTTGGTCTAATCCAGGGTATAACAGATTATTTAAAATACATATATTATCAGTTGTTACTTTATATTTCCCAATAAAATGATATTTTAAATGCTAAATTTCCTAATACAGCGCGTGCAGAATTATTAGGCACGTTGATTTTCTGATCATATTTTTTTCCCAGGAACATTTTGCCAATATCTACAATAACTACTATTAATTTTGTATTTAATCATTCATAAGTGATATGTAATTGTTCATGAAGGCTGGAAATGAAAAACGCCTTTAATCCAGGTGTGCAAAATTATTAGGCATGTTTTCTTTTACAGATAAAATAAACCAAAAAAGAGACTGAAAAGTCAAAAATTATTAAATCCCCATGAGAAGAATGCAATACTAATGCAATACTAGAGATTGCAGTTAAGGCATGACCATTGGACAGTGAAATGCTCATTGGGTCAACAGGGTCAGACAAATACAGGTGGAGAAAAGACACATTTTAACTACAATATAAACGTACCTATTATAGTAGTCCCGGGGCTCCCTGGACTCCTCAGAGCAGTCACAGGCGAATAGCACAGCATTTTAAATTGGGTTCCCACAGCGTTTGCAACGCAGTATGAGAGAGCGTTCTCGTAAGGGAACGTACTTGGTTACTTGCGTAACATCGGTTCCCTTAGAGATAAGGGAACGAGTACTGCGTTTCCTTGCCTTGCCGTGCTATTTCGCTCATATCAGGTACTTCTCTTCAGTCGATTTAAACCTTAAGTCCTTTGGCGAGTTTTCTCTGAATTTATACACTTCAGCCGCGTCCAAATTGGCGCGCTCGAGGTTGGCAGGGCGCAAAGCACTCCCATTGGACCGCACACCACTGCTAACTCGCCATAGGTTCGTGCAGTTTGCCGCAGCACAGCCAATCTGACTGACTGTCTGACTGAGCTGACGTGACATATGGGCGTGGCAGCATCGACGATTCCATTTTTTTATTCGATAATCGAGACTGAGCATTAATTTCGATCGTTAATATATATATATTTATATATATATATATATATATACAGTTTATATTGCGTAAATATATAATAGTTGCGTATAATTATTATATATAATATATATATATATATAATAATTGCGATTAATTGCAATAATCGCATTTCCCCCAAACTTGTAATCATCAATATTTAAACGTAGAATCACTAATTAACCCTCTGAGGTCTGAGCTGTTTTCTGGACCCTGGAGGTGTTCTGACATGCTCTGACATTTCTGGTTATTTCTGTTACTTGTGACATTTTCATGGCTAAAGTCTAATTACACTGTATTCAGCACAAACTCTGCTACAATAATATATCAGCAGCATGTATGTAAAAGTTTGTAGTTTTGAGATAATGACATTTATGCGTGATTTGTGAAAATACAAAAAAAAATTCTCACTGAAATAAGGCCATGAAACCCATACTGATTATTTCTTCACAAGACTTTTGAAAATTGTATCATGTAGCCTAGAATATTGCTCCAAAACAATGTGAAAATCACCCTGACTGCTCATTCAGATAAGACAATATATTGATTTAAAAAGTTTATGACGTGTTTTGTGTTAGAAAGCCTTATGCGGCAGCTCATTAATATGTAAGCTTTTCTCACCTGAGAAAGACAAAGAACCTCCCCAACGGCCCTATTAGGAGCTATCCTAATATAGCTCCTAATAGCCCTGTCATTCTGAGCAACCTTTCACAATACTGTAAATGAGGAGATTTAAAAAAGAATGGCTTTTAAATTGTTTGGATTTATTTACAACACAACATAACCCAAAGATACACAACAAATGGCAAAAAAACACTTCAAAGACAGACCTTTGTTCCATTCCTAAAAACAATGTACATACCTTTCATTTCCAAGGTGTTTGATTTTCACTTTACCATGTTCATGTTCCAGAGACTCATGTGAATGTTGAAGTCGGCAGGACTCAGTGGCATCTGGGCCCTGAAAAAAAAGTGAACATACTGATATCAAGAGAAAGGCCTGCACGATTTTGCAAATAAATATTAGATTTTTCTGGTTAAAATTGCTTTTTAAAATTCACAAAATACACACACACACACACACACACACAAATGTTTCCAACAATATATAATATAATAAACACCAGGTTTGTTGTGCCTTGTAGGCATAAGCTATGCGCAGTGCTGGGTAAAATAATAATAACAATAGATAGCAGTATACATCTTCCAAAATATTTCAGTAACAACCAAGCTAGAGAAAAATATATTGATTATCATGTTACTTCAAATGTTTCCATTCGTTATGATGATATGAAATGAGATATTAGTAAAAACATGAAGCCGTTTGGTGTGTTTTGTTTTTCAAATTTTCAAATGATACATTCAAACGCGATCGCGCTGCAAAATCTGATACATTCAAACGCTATCGCGCTCAAATATAAAACATTATGGTTACCATACATATCTACGTTTGACCAGATATCCACAAACACAGTAGGCTTAACAGTAAACACGGGTCTAAATATTATAATATTCCCCATATATCTAGCAACAGTTCAACTGCAATGTGACATTTATGCAACAATAACAAACTAATATGTAAAAATTTCTTACCTTAAATCTTTCTTGTCTTCAAATCGCGTTGAAAAGGAGTAAGTTACGAAGTCTCTGCTTCTTTGTTTTGAGGTGATGAGGGCGTTTACAGGTCTGCGTTTCTCCGCATGGATCATTTGCATGTCAATCGCTCGTGCGCTCGTAGGCGTGTTCAAATTAAATTTAATGAGGACGCGTTTGAGAAACTGTACATGCCGCTGCTTTCGTATGGATTACTTAAAAATAGAATATTTGTTTTTTATATAATTTACATACTTTAAAAATAGAGATTCCAAGCGTTGAATAGACATGCGTTTCAAGTCTGTGTGACAAACATTCGCTGAGTTACAGGTCATTTTCTGTCGCGTTTCAGAATGAGTTTCACATTGAGAGAGACGGTAGAACGCGCATCATGTTTATTTTCTTTGTTTTACGAAAAACACAACATTTTGTTTTTATTATGAGTGTACACAAATAAAAGAAGACATTTAACAGTTTTGAATGATGTACAATACATGTATGTAAAATCAAAATCAACAGAGTATTTTGCACTGATATAAAAAAAAAACGAGCAGATCACGCCAGCGTGATTGCCGACCTCAGGGGGTTAAATTAAACAACACACAGAAAAAGAAAAATGTCCACACAAATTGGACAGAAAATAGCCCTATTATTCTTCATTCAGTTCTATGCAACATACTCAGATTTAACAGATTTATTTTTTGACTAATTATCAAAATAAAGTATAGTCATACAAAGCTATTATTACCAGAGCATGTGATCATAGCAGGTCATTTTACCATTGTTGGCCAGCATGGCTATACCAGCTCAGCAAACAGAAGTCTACTACTGAAAAATGTCACGTTATTTGAGGGGACTTTGCTTTTTCAGTGCGTGATCGGTACATGATTGGATCGTTTGGGCCATTAATGACAGAGCAGAATGTGCAGCGCAAACACGGAGCAGAACATTGCACACACACACAGAACGGAGAGCGTAAACACACGGACAAGACCCGCTCGTAAAGTTACTAAACAAGCTGCGCAAGAATGAAACCTGATCGCCGAACACGGAACGACATATTTTCGGCCTTTTCAACAGCAGCCGCAACAGGAAGTCATTAAAACGAGGCAAAAAAAAAAAGGTGCTGAGTCAATTGCATTATTTTTTTAAAAATGCGTTAAACATCTCAAATTAATCGCAAATATTAACATGTTAATTCCCCCAGCCCTAATATAAATATATATATATATATATATATATATATATATATATATATACACTGCTCAAAAAAATAAAGGGAACACTTTTTAATCAGAGAATAGCATCAAGTCAGTTAAACTCCTGGGATATTGATCTGGGGTGCGTTCTCCGAAACTACCTTAACGCTACGTCATTCTTAAGTTGTACCTTAAGAAGTACCTTATCGTTAATACGTGGTTTCCGAAACCTTCTTAGTTAAGTATACCTTCTGTAAGTCATACGTTCGTAAGGTTGGTCTGGAGCGCTCTTAGCTATACCTTATCGCTGCTGACGGTTCATACCGCTAGTGGCCACCACTACGCAAAAAGCTTTTTTACATCGCAGTTTAATTACACATAGAAAATTTTATATGAACATTTAATATAAAATCTGATTTAGTATTAAAATTACATTTTTACTTTACTTTAAAATTTTACACATAAAATACTTAAGTTGTTATAGCCTACACCCAGTGTATGGAAGTGTTTTCATTAATAAAGTTTCCATACACTAATGGTTGTTAGCTTTTTTAATTACTATCCTAAGGCACATCAGCTGGCGAACCATTTGACAGAAAAGGCTTAGGAGTCTATATAAAGATAGATGAGTTTACACAAACTTTATAGCTATGGCAGCGAGACAGCGAGTACTTGTTTTAAATCAAAGACGGCGCCGTCCGCGGAGCCAGTTAGTGTATGTCAACTACATGGCTGGTGGATAATCAGCATACGTTGTGGAGAACATTAACACACTTATGGCCGTGAGGGTTTGGGATTGCACACTTGCTAAATTATAAACACATACTCATATTTATTTCTGCATGTACATATTTCAATGAGCCCCGATAAATGCAGTTTGTACTATTTCTAAAACGCTTCTTTATAAAGAACATTGTTTTCTCAATACTTTACCTATACCGCTGTGAAGGAAAGAGCGCACAATCGATCATCGAGGCATCGATATCAACCTATTCAGCGCCTCCACCATGGACAGCGCCTGCTAAGGTCGAACTTAAGAAGGTTTACCTAAAGCAACATCCTAAGGTATAGTTCGGAGAACACACGTAGGAAATGTATACCTGTAGTTAAGGTGTACCTTTTGAGTCTTCGTAGCGCGCTAAGAGACAACGTTATCGGAGAACGCACCCCTGGTCAGTTAAGTAACAGAGGGGGTTGGTAATCAGTTTCAGCTGCTTTAGTGTTAATGAAATTAACAGCAGGTGCACTAGATGGGCAACAGTGAGACAACCCCCAAAACAGGAATGGTTTTACAGGTGGAGGCCACTGACATTTTTTCCCTACTCATCTTTTTGGACTGTTTTTCACCAGTTTTGCATTTGGCTAGGGTCAGTGTCACTACTGGTAGCATGAGGCGATACCTGGACCCTACAGAGGTTGCGCAGGCAGTCCAGCTCCTTCAGGATGGCTCATCAATACGTGCCATTGCCAGAAGGTTTGCTGTGTCTCCCAGCACAGTCTCAAGAGCATGGAGGAGATTCCAGGAAGACAGACAGCTACTCTAGGAGAGCTGGACAGGGCCGTAGAAGGTCCTTAACCCATCAGCAGGACCGGTATCTGCTCCTTTGTGCGAGGAGGAACATGATGAGCTCTGCCAGAGCCCTACAAAATGACCTCCCGCAGGCCACTGGTGTGAATGTCTCTGACCAAATAATCAGAAACAGACTTCATGAGGGTGGCCTGAGGGCCTGACGTCCTCTAGTGGGCCCTGTGCTCACTGCCCAGCACCAGGGAGCTCGATTGGCATTTCCCATTGAACACCAGAATTGGCAGGTCCGCCACTGGTGCCCTGTGGTTTTCACAAATGAGAGCAGGTTCACCCTGAGCACGTGACTGACAGGAAAGGGTCTGGAGAAGCCGTGGAGAATGTTATGCTGCCTGTAACATCGTTCAGCATGACTGGTTTGGTGGTGGGTCAGTGATGGTCTGGGGAGGCATATCCATGGAGGGACGCACAGACCTCTGCAGGCTAGACAATGGCACCCTGACTGCCATTAGGTATCGGGCTGAAATCCTTGGATCCATTGTCAGACCCTATGCTGGTGCAGTGGGTCCTGGGTTCCTCCTGGTGCACAACAATGCCCGGCCTCATGTGGCGAGAGCATGCAGGCAGTTCCTGGAGGATGAAGGAATGATACCATTGAAGGGCCACCACGCTCACCTGACCTATATCCAATAGAACACCTCTGGGACATTGTGTTTCGGTCCATCTGACATCACCTGGTTGCACCTCAGACTGTCCAGGAGCTCAGTGATGCGCTGGTCCAGATCTGGGAGGAAATACCCCAGGACACCATCCGTCGTCTCATTAGGAGCATGCCCCGACGTTTTCAGGCATGCATACAAGCACGTGGGGGCCATACAAACTACTGAGTACCATTTTGAGTTGCTGCAATGAAATTTCAGCAAAATTGACAAGCCTGCTGCATCATTTTTTCACTTAGATTTCCGGGGTGTCTTTGAATTCAATCCTCTGTAGGTTAATCATTTTCATTTCCATCAAACGATGTGTCATCCTTTCGTTCATAACACATTACCCAGTCCATATTAGTATAGATATCCAGCATGATATTTTTCCCCATTGAGATCTGAAGTGTTTTCAAAGTGTTCCTTTAATTTTTTTGAGCCGTGTATATATATATATATATATATATATGCACTATGTCAAAAATATAAAATAATGGAAAATATATTGAATATTTGTATATATAAATGTTCCACCTAATTTTGAGATGTAATTTATTTTGTCTTCTAGGCTAAATGATTGTGGCTTAACAGACAAAAGCTGTTCGGCTTTGGCTACAATTATTGGATCAGATACCAATCTGAAAGAGCTGAACATGAACAATAATAATCTGCAAGATTCAGGAGTGAAGCTGCTCTGCACTGGACTGAAGAATATAACGTGTACATTGGAGATACTGAGGTAAGTTGTGAGGTAAGATATTTTTAGATATTCTTTACTTTTAAATATATTTCGATCATGACAACTCAGAATAGTTATTTTTTAAAAACATTTTAACGTTTTATTTAGAAAGGAGTCATAAACTACCAGAGGTGTCAAAAGTATTCACATTCAGTACTCAGGTAGAAGTATAGATACTAGGGTTTAAAAAGACTTCTGTAGAAGTTGAAGTATCAACTCAAGCTTTTTACTCAAGTAAAAGTATAAGAGTACTTGTTTCAAAACTACTTAAAGTATAAAAGTAATGTAAGGAAAAAAATCTCTCTCTCTCTCTCTCTCTCTCTCTCTCTCTCTCTCTGAATCAATATTTGACGCGATGTGCCCCGCTTTCTCCCTCGCGCTTTGCCCCGCTTTCTCCCTTGCTTACCGCATCAACGTTTCCTCGTTTCCAACGTTTCCGCCGCTGCGCACAACCAAATGTGCCTACAGCCTCTCACAAGTTAGAAAGACACCACAACGCCAATCAGTTTAGTGATGTGTATTCCGGAGGCGGTAGTCAGATCTAAACCGTTTGTGTAATTGGCCAATTTTTTTTTTTTTTTTTTTTATGACGACAAGCCGGAATGAAAACAAGCCGAAATTAAATAGGAGTAACGAGGCTATTTTTAAAATGTAACGAGTAGAAAGTACAGATAATTGCGCCAAAATGTAAGGAGTAGAAGTAAAAAGTCGTCTGAAAAATAATTACTCCAGTAAAGTATAGATACCCCAAATTTCTACTTAAGTAAGGTAACGAAGTATTTGTACTTCGTTACTTGACACCTCTGTAAACTACATTGTTTTATTGTTTTATAATGTTTCCTGTGATGCATAATGTTAAAGGTGTCATGGCATTTATAATGTTAGTATAATTTTTACATACATTTTTTTCATAAATTAGAAATAAAAGGCATTTTTCCTACCCTGATTTTTGCCCTCTGATTGGACCTCTGGTTTGAAGGGGTGTGTTTGCTGTGAGACTTCAGTGTAAACGCCCACTGCTGTGATTGGCTAACATCTTTGCATATGAAATAAGTATTACAAGTGAAACTCTTTTGAATACTTTTAGCACGCTTTTACAATTACAGCTCTCAAGATTGACTAATCGTGTAAAGTGTTGATTAAAGCATTATATTTAGATCTATGGCATTATATTTATATAGAGCCATGAAAGGTTGCAGTAATGAGCATGTAGCCGATCACAGACATGCTGAGCGTATGAGTGTGATCTCGTCATTGCAAAGAATCCATAGTGAAATGTACTGCATTCAAATAAATAATACTCAACTGAGATATTCACATTGTTGAAAATAAATAAAATAGTCACATTCGTAGTATTAGGATCTTTTGTAAGGTAATGTTATTTGTGGTCCATCCTGTATAGCTCTCGTCATCTCAACACGCCAGTGGGCAGGGCCAAAGTTGTAATGGTGAAGTAGGCATTAATATTCTTCTGCAGAGGCGGTCTTTAACCACTCTATTACATCATCAAAAAGCACATTCCAGGACGAGTCGTTCGCTGGGCTTGGTAACAATAAAAGTTATTTTTGGAATAACAAGGAAGTTTTCAATTCTGAAACTTACAGGATATTCTTATAGTATAATGACCTCTTATATGTAAAAAGCTCAAGGAAAATTTGATTTATCAGTTCATGACCCCTTTAATGTATTTGGCTTGGAGGACTAGATCTGCTACGCTCATGATGCTGCTGATTATTGCTGCTGCTCAGCAAGTATGGACTTGCTACTGCTAATAAATACACAGACATGCTGCTGTGATTATGTAAGATATGCTGCTGCTGCATAAATAGACATTCATATATCCCGTAGCAGATCTAGGCTGGTGGAGCTGAGGGATGTCAAGGATTTCAGAGGAACCATGATAGAGCGCTGCAAAACTGGCTCACAGAGAATTTTTTGATAATGTCAGGTGTAGATTTAGAAATGCTTTTCCCCTGTTGTTGTTTAATTCACGGGACCTGACACCATTGATTTTGTCAGGATCTCTTATTTATTTGATCATAATATCAAGACAGGAGAAAGTGACAATGGACCAAACAAATTGCTTTACGGCAATTCGACATAAACACACACGCATGTATGATGTATTACCAGATTACCCACCTCGGTAGACATAGCTCCACACGATACAGTTGGCTTGCTCCGATCAAAACAAACGCACATGAGCAGCGGTAGAGAGGGGGAGGAGGCCGCCGCAAGTGAGTTTTTTACGACCGTGTTGTGAAATATTCACCCCCCCCCACAGCTGTAGGGGGAGCTCGTGGGGAAAACATGCGACAACAAAGGAAAAATCAGCAAAGAAGTGACTAGAGTTCGCTAGAGTTGCCGAGTTCTCCTTTAACCCCCAGAGGTCGACGGCATCGCCGGCGATACCAGCTCGCTTTTTTTTTTATCAGTGTAAAAGAAACTCATAAATACTCTGTTGACTTTGATTTTCCATAGGAGTTCCATACATCAATCGATTCTGTTAAATGTGTATTATTTTTGTGTATACTCACAATAAAAACATAGTGTTGTGCTTTTCGACAAATAAAGAAAAATAAACACGAAGCGAGTTCTGCCTTCTCTCTGTCCGTGTAGTCCATTCTGAAACGCGTCCGAAAATGAACCATAACTCAGTGAATACTTCTCACACATACACGTGATATATGTCTTTATGAAGCTTGAAATCTCTTCTTTTAAATGAAGTAATTTATATAAAAAACAAATATTCTCATCTTGTGAAATCTGTATTAAAAGAGAGCGATTCCAGTCGACCTCATTAGAGCTAATTCAAATGTAATGTGACTCCGCCCACGGAGAGCGCACGCTATTCAAACGCAAATGGCTGAGGTAATCCGCGCAATCCTGTGAACGCCCCCCGTATCAGCTCGAGAAAACCAAAACACAAGTTTATTCAGAACATTACTTGCTTACACCGTCTCGCAGCGCTGTGAGGAATAATGAGGAATACGAGGAATACGAGCTGAGGAATACTAGTAAGTTTTTCCTTCTCGGGTTTCTGTTTATGAATGAATGAACGGCATATATGCGCGCTGTTTACCACAGCTGGCAAAAAACAATATTACGTGACAGTTCTCCATTATGGACGCGAGCTCTAAAAAAAAAACACTAAAAGACTTTCAAACTTTCACAGAGACCTCAAAACAGAAAGTACAAATCCTTTCTTTAAAACGAATTTCATTTTGTATCAATTGTATCTTAATTTTAATAATTTTTTCATTAACAAATTTCCTGGATTTAAAGTAAATAAGCCTATCGTCAACGAATGATGATGTTTTAGCAAACTGTATTGCTATACTGAGATGAGTAAAAATCGACTGAAATATGTTGAAATAAAATGTAGGCTATTTGTATAAGCAACGTAAACTACAAATTAACATTTATATGCCCTAATATTTCATGAAAACAACTTTACAGTCATGCGAAATATGAAAGACAACATTTTGTTTAGTAGATTTGGGTACAGTTTTTACTGTAGAATATACTGCCTCGTCAAATAAGCTTTTGTTTAGCAATTTCTATATATAAAATAGCCTAATATTTTTGTCAAAAATAAAGTCATCAACTAAGATGTTAGCTGTTCCAATGTTGGCTATATTCAAAGTAATGAATACATAGATAAAATGTAGGCCTATAATCTTTTTTTTTTTTTTACAAAGAAAGAGTACACTTGAAATATTGTTGAAATTGTAATTATTGTTGTAATTGTAACCTTTTTAATAAAATAGCAAAACATATGTACAAGATAGATGTAAGCAAAATCTTAAATGGTCAATATAAGTCTTCTTCTAAATATCTTTTGTCCTTGCATTGTGGCTCAGCCAGTTTCACACCTGTGTGAATGGCTCATCATTATGCAGAGTGGGTGGTAATTCAGGTGTAAACCACTCCTCGTTCACGCCCCCCTCGCATATTGGCTTTCCAAGCAAAACCTGTTTTACATCAATTTAAATCAATGTATGGTTTTATTTGAACGATAAAGCAAGACTATTTTCACATAATTTTGAAGAAAAAACTATAGGCGACGACATCCATTGGTCAAAAGTCTTATTGACACATATTTACTATGTGTTTTGTGGCCTTATTTCAGAAATTTTAGTTTTTTGTTTTTTCAATATCCACGCATAAACATTATTCTCTCAAAAATGAAAACATGTACATACACGTGGCTCACATATTATGGTAGCCCTGTTTGTGCTTTATAGAGTGAATTTACACCTTTGCCATTAATATGTTTATAAGCAACTGAAAAAAGCACAAATGTCAGGGCATGTCAGAACATCTCAAGGGCCCAGAAAACCGCTCAGACTCCAGAGGGTTAACATGTAATGTATCCCATTACTATGTATGATAATCTATGACTATGTCCACACATACACATTTCATGTCTCCATCTCTTCCATTACACTCTCACCCCTGTTCATGCAGTCTAGCTTGTCCGAATGTCTCTCTCACACACATTTATTCAACATCACTATGATTCACAAAATATGATTACAAATGATTATGGATACAAATAAAAAGTAATAATAATACTGAAATACAAAATGATACTGAAAATAATATGAAATAATGAAATTTTGTCTTCACAGCAAATCATATAAACAGATGTTTGACACGGTGCATAATCAGGGATTATGGCTGGCCTTGGGAGCATTCAGAACTTTACCAGATCAGAGTTTGTACATTGAAGCCAATGTACCATCACTTCAAAATAGCCGGCTGAAGCGATCATTCCAATATGCTATAACCATGGCCAACGACCACAGCTATATATATCTGAAACAGAGGGGCCCACCAACTATTAACTTAACGCTGTTAATACCTAATATCTAAGTATATTTCCCAGTGTGTTGTCACAAACAATAAAGACCAGAATGAAATGTTTTTATCTTTATATAAATAGTTTGTTTTCGATAGATCATAAATCATAAACAGAACAAAGCATGCATATGAAAATGAAATAATTTGAAATAAACCAGTACAGTAAGTCAAAGTAATATAGCAAATCTGCAAAGTAAATCTTTAAACGAAAAGTAATGAAATGACAATAAAATTAAAGAAGCTTATATGATCAGTTCAGGGTTGTAGATTCCTTGAGTAAGTATGGATTCACTACAATGAAAGTTAGTGTCAATGATGTTTAGGATGATGTCCAAGTTCCACAATGGCTAGAAAAATAGAACTTCAAGTGCCGAAATAGTCACAAAAATAAAATCCACAGAGTCAAGTCCTTGTACTCAGGACATTTGTTAATCCATAGGGATTAATGGATGAAAAAATTATTTTGATTAGCAAACCTCATATCCAAAAGGTAGAGCTTTAGCAAACCATACAGATTCTTCACACCATAATATAAGGTCACCTTTAAAGAGTCAGTCTACAAAAAAGAACAGAAGTCTAGCATCAGCTAGAGAGCCTACACATAAATAATATAGTAATTGAAAACAAATGCACAAAATAAACGATAAACAAAACTTACAAGATTGACCTGGGGCCTATACCATGAAGCCAGTTTAGGTGGCTAGCCAGCTATGTTTCAGTTTAGTTTCCGCCAACCCTGGGTTTTAGGTACTATGAAAGTAGCTTGGCTTTAATCGGTGTTCGTCGCCATGGTATCTTACGCTCCACAGCTAACCTGCTCCTGGGCACGTTATGTTCTGGATTCGAGATCTCAGACTGAAGTTTGACCAATCAGCTGAGAGCAAAGAAACATATAGGTGACGTAACTTATTCCCAGTGTCTGTTGCAATGGCTTCACCTTTTCTTCCAAATCCTGTGGACATTTCAGTGCAAATTGTTAGACGAGCACTTCATAGAGAAAGAGTTTTTAGCCAGACAAAATCCCCTTGCCTTTCCTGATAGTTACTTGTATGAAAGATACAGATTTTCTGCGGAAGGAATGTCTTATCTTTGCGAACTTCTTGAGCCACACATAAAGAATTTAACACGTCGAATTCATGCACTTACTGTACCGCAAATGGTAGCCTATTGCGTTGCGTTTTTTTGCAAGTGGTACATACGGTGGGTGATGCACAGAAGCTAGGGGAAAACACGGTTTGTCGAACCATTCGCAAGGGTCCTCGCTCTACAGGAGTATATGAATAGTTTCATTAATAGTGTTCCCCGGACATTTATCGACCATGTCCATAAAAGAGGGCTTTTATAAAATTGCCGGTAAGATTTTTTTAAGAGTGACATCACATGAACACTTTTTTTTCTTTTTTCAAAAAGAAAATTTCCCAAATGTACTATACAATACAATACATGTTAAGACTTATTTTAAATCTTTTTTATTATTATTCTGTTAATCTTATGATAGGATTCCCTAGAGTCATTGCAACATGTATGCAGTCTATTGCTCCAATCTCCACTGCTCTAGGGGAACATGAGACAGATTATGTTAATTGGAAGTCCTACCACAGCCTTCATTTTCAGGCAGAGATGATGTGAATATGTGAGATGATTTTCTGTGAGATGAATCTTTAAATTAATAGTAACATTAACAGATATAACAATGATCTACTAAACATTTAATCTGCAGACGACTTGTGGTCATGAACCACAATATGATCACAAGTTTGGATGCCAAAGTTTGGATTTTCTGTGAGTCTGTCTGTCAGCGCTTTGAGGAAAGCAAGTTAAATTTGGTACAGTACAAAACACTGTTAATTTGAACGGAGATAGAAAAACCTACACAATAACCCCCTATCATGACCCAGACAGGGCCACAGCACCGATTCAATGTGGCCCTCAGTAAAACCAGAGTGAAGATAGAGATGACCTTTGGCATCCTAAAGGCACGTTTCAACTGTGTTCGGCCCTTAAGAGTCACCAGAGCGGGCATCACAGATAGTGGCTGCATGTGCCATTCTGCACAATATAGCCACCATTAGAAAGGAGCGAGAAACACCACAAAACCAGCTTCTCCCCGATGAAACTGACCCGATCACACTTGACCACCCAGCTGGTGCAGATGTAGATGCAATCACCATACAATATTACACTTAATAAAAGCACACTGAAACTGCAGATAGGTCTCAAACTGTTTTATTGGTTTTGTGGGATGGGAGGGAGAAAGAGAGCAAGAGAAAGTTGCATTAATAAATATAAGCCTCCTCAGCTCACAGTCCAGCTCCTTTAGTGAACAGTCTAGTTCGAGTCTCCTTTTGTACAGGTCCCTGACTGAGTTCCACCTGAAACATAATTTCACCACAAACAGGACATTACAAGTTTTCTGGAGGCTCATCAAATCACAAAATTTCCCTTGACTTCCTACAAACACAGGACTGACTGTAATTTATGTCAAGGGTTTTAAATCCTTACCTTGTTCACATTTCTTCTGAAGCCCATTAAGGTAGAGGCCTCAGTTTCTGGGGCAGGTTGTGAAAAATCCTACAATAAAAGAGATGTGTAAGGGCCAGTCCATTTTTTATGCCACTCATTCAAATGTTTGCCATAATAAAAAGCCCAGTGCATTCACATCAGCAACTGTCTGAGAAAACACAGACAGAGTGTCTTCATTTCCTCCACCCTAATAAATAAAAATAGGCCAATGTAAAGCATAACTGTTGTAAAGCAGGTTATGTTTGGTGTTCTGTCTGTGCATACTGACCTCTGTGTGGGAGACTGTGTGTGTGTGTGTGTGTGTGTGCTGGCTTCAACAGGGACACTGTATTTCCCTCTACTGCAGAACATACAGTCAGCCATATATAAAACTTAAAAAATGTAGTAATGTATTGCACACGTACCCAGTGTTACTTGCTTAGAGGAGCCAGCACCAGGGTCAGATTGTACAGCACCATCCATAATCGGCCATCCCTTATTGCCTACTCAGAGCCAACTCCTCCGCCAGTGTTTTCTGAATTTAACTCTTTATTTCTGTTTGCTGCAAACAAGTGTTTGGGATAAAATGTTCACAAAAATAATAAAAAGTTGTGGTAAATACTCACCACTTTGAATTATATTTTTATATTTTTGTCTTTATCTGCTGCCAAGAACCTTTGGAGTTAGGGTTGCATCTAAAAAAAAAAATCAATGAATATTAATCTCTTAGTACATACATGCACATTTTTTATATATTATAAAAATAGGCTATAGGCTATATTACACATATACGCTACACATACATACATCATTTTACATAAATATAGAACGTATTTGGTTCTATAACTTAACAAACATATTAACAATCAGCAATCTTTCTCCAACAGTCTTCTCTTGCTTTGGCAGCAGAGACCGTATTGTTTCGAGCTTGAAATACATATTTAAATTCATCGTAATTATGAATGATTATCTCTTGCTTGGAAAAATATATCGCTCTCGCTCTACCCGCGATTGGTTGTTCATTGTCGACGTCACTCTTTTACAGTATGTGCACGCGCACGTGGAGTAATCATAGCTTAAGGATCAAAGCCTGAGTTGACAGAGAAAGCTGATGAGCTGCATCATGGTACCAGTAGAGCCTGATTGCATCGGTTTGGTTTTGTCAACTCAAAACTAATCCTGTAACCCTGAGTTTGTTCAGCTACCTTCATGGTACAGGCCCCTGGAAACAAAGTTTCTCAATCTGGACTCCAAATACGTATTTGCTGCAGGAGCTAGGACAATACGTTGCTTCCCTCTTCCAAACACAACTGACTTCCTCTACCTTACTACCAGTTTACATCAAAGGGGCTTTAACGCTCAAGTGCCCCCTAGGAGTGAGTACGAAATATTACAAGGGTAACAGCTAACAGTTACAATGCTATTAAACTAAAAGCAAACAAAAATAACCCAGCCTTCTCTACTTTTTCCTGCTCCCTTCTCTCTCTCTCTCTCTCTCTCTCTCTCTCTCTCTCTCTCTCTCTCTCTCTCTCTCTCTCTCTCTCTGAGTGAATGTTGGGAGTGAGTGGGGGGAGTTAGCGTGCGTGAGTGGAAGAGAACGCTATTGAATGAATTCATTTTTGTGGTTTGTTTGTGTAAATCTTTTGTTTGGCAAGCATATTGTTGAGCAAGTATAGACGCTGACTAAAAACGCTGTCGATCAGCAAAAGCTGGTCGATATGGCAGCTTCTCAAAGTTTGGATAACTTAATGTGGAGGCATGGCATTAAAATCATCCCTGTGGAGCGTTGTTCTATTGAGGATTGCAAAAGAGAAATATGCAAATAACTTTTGTGATCAAGGAATTTACTAATTGAAAAAATTGTGCAAAAGATAAAAATAAAAATTAATGATAAAAAATTAATGATGAATTTGAAACAGAATGATTTCTTTATTTTTCTTGTGTAGTATTTGTGGTTGTTTTTGCCCATTCTTGGTCTTTATTCATTCACTTATGATTACGCTAAGATTGGGCACACAATCTAGTTGTTCTTTTTCACCTTTAAGCCTTTATCATATGAGGTTGAACACATTGTTGAAGGGCAATTATTGAAAGTCAGAGCAAAGTTTGAAAAGTTTGTAAACATTTATGCTCCTGTACTTGGTCCTGAGGGGGTTATTTAATAAAGAAATTAAATTATGCTCTTTCTAGTTAAAAAAAATCAAACAAGAGTATGTTTATGGGAGGAGATTTTAATTGCACAGAAAATGACAAAGTAGATAGGAATCATAAATAGCCATATATTGCATCTCAGCATGAATTATTGAAACTCATTGCTTAACTTGATCTCTATGATATTTGGAGAATTTTGCATCAAAATTAAAGACAATATACATGGGCACAAGAAAGAATTGTATTACTTTGGCTAGACTGGATAGATTTTATTGTTATAAAGTGTGTGTATAAAATGTGTGATTTTACCTGTAAGTTTTTGTGACCACTGTTTAGTTGATCGTCACCTTTATATAGTGAATATAAAACCTAATAGTGCTTATTGACACTTTAATGTCTCGTTGCAAAATAAGTTTTTTTATTGAGACGTTTACATATTTTTGGAAGCAGTTTGGGTTGAAGAAGCATGACTATAGATTGTTATGACAGTGTTGGGATTATGGTAAAGTGGAGATACAGCAACTGTGCCATCAGTACACACTCAATGTTTCTAGGGAAATTTCTCGGTCAATGAGAGACCTAGAGATTGAAAATGTGGAACTGCAAAATTCAGTAGCATTCTCAGGAAATGGAGATCATACTGAGCTCATCAAATCCAAAAGGAACATTTTAGATCAAGGTCAAAGTTTATTTATATAGCACCTTTAAACAACATGAATGTTGACCAAAGTGCTTCACAAGCAAAAATACACATAGTAAAACAGAACATATCAAAACTCAAACTAAAACCCTAAAAAATTAAAACAGAAAAATGTATAAAAAGCAAAAGATAGTCATAACCTGGTACATCAAAAAAAAAAAAAAAAAAAAAAAAAAAAAAAAAAAACTGCAACCCCATAGCATTTAAAACATGCATACAAAATAAAACCAAGTTACTAGTGAGCCTGAGAAAAAAGGTAGGTTTTAATCGATGCTTTAAAAATGTTTAATAGTTCATAACATTTATATAGCGCTTTTCTCGGCACTCAAAGCACTTTACATAGAAGGGGGGATCCTCAACAATCACCAATGTGCAGCTCCACCTGGATGATGCGACAGCAGCCATATTGCGCCAGAACGGCCACCACACACCAGCTTATTGGTGGAGAGAGACAGTGATGAAGCCAATCAGTATATGAGGATGATTAGGAGGCCATGATGGACAGGGTTACACCCCTACTCTTTCGAAGGACATCCTGGGATTTTTAATGATCACAGAGAGTCAGGACCTCGGTTTAACGTCTCATCCGGTGAAGCAGGCGTAATGATATGACGCAGCGCCTGATAATAGTCCCCAGCTCGGTAGCCTATTATCAGGTGGCAGGCGCTGCGTCATATCATTACGCCTGCTTCACCCATGGTACGGCAGCAAAGTTTCTTGATTATTACACAGGAATGAGAGTATAGTTCCTAGCCATATCAGCCTAGAAAATCGCAACTTTACATTTTCCGTCGGTCTTAGTACACGATGTAACTACAGAAGAGTCAAGTTTTAAATAGGAAAAATATCGAAACTCTTTGGTCATTTTTTGACAGAAATGCTAATGGTCTTGTCCGATTCAATGATCTATGCTAAGCTATGCTAAAAGTGGTACCGCCAGACCCGGAGATCGGCTGAATGGATTCGAAAACGGTAAAACTCTTTAAACTGTTTAACTCTGGGGGAGTTGTAAAATGAAACTATTTCCAAAAAAAGTGCAGTATCCCTTTAATAGAGAAGCTTTGATAGTGGTTCATATAATAATATTTAACACCACTTACTTCTTATTTTACTCAACCACAAAGTGCTGAACAATCCTAACAACAAGTACTGAAGTATAAACATGTCTAAACACGATATGCCATATTTTGACCCGACGTACTGAGTCAGGTGAGCCGAAGCTCGGAAGTAGTAGCCTATAACGGTCATGAAGCGACCCTTGAACTCCTAATTCTCATCTACACCAAATAGCAAAAATAACAGCTGGTTTGACAAAGAAATACAATATCACTAGTAATACATCAGATATACTTACTCTTCTCATTTACGCACACTCTGAAGAAAGGATTGCTCACAATTACAATCCAACCAATCCATCTCTATTATACTGCATACTAAGTGTGTGACATCAGATATGTAAGGAATATGACTTAGCTCAAATGATTATAGGGAATCAAAATTATGAATCGGGTTGATTCATCTATATTCTTACAATATTAATAAATTATTGAAGCTGAAATTTAGACTTATTCGTATACATCAATGTTCAATTACAATGAATTATAATTCAATCATTAATATACCAAAATGTCCTTCTTTCAGATCAATTAATCAGAGTAATTTTAAGGGAAATTAATATATTAATTAAACAGTTGTTTGTCCCGCAAACTGGTCGTAAAATTAATTCCATCAACTTCTCAACAAAATTATCTCTTTCTTATAATTCGAAGAAAGCTATATTTTCCTGGCCATGGAAAATTACTTTCTTGTTCTTATAAAATGTAGGTTACTTAACAGTAGCCTAGCGCATTTGTAAAGCGTAGCTTGATCATCGTTTCATTGACTTGTAAAATGAACACTTATACAGAGACAATCTAGGATATAATGGGTCTTTAATAATTTGACTAATACTACATCGAACTAAGGAATACAAGTTCTACAATTTACATGAGTATGCATATAACAATACAAACAGTAAAGACAAATACAAGACTAAACGAATAACGAAAATGAGAGAGAGAGAGAGAGAGAGAGAGAGTACAATGAGAGAGATGAGAGAAAGTGAAACTAACATGTGCGATCAAAGATCGATCACAGTTAGGCAAAGTCACAGGCAGGGTAACCTCGAGAGACAACAAGGAATCAAATCACCTTAAAAGTTCAATAAACTTATCTTGCAAAATGGTTCTCTTTGTTGCTGAAGAACGCCGTGCGTGTGTCCTAAGAGCTGCTGCGTGTGTTTCTTTAAGAAAGCAGGGCTTGCTTCGGTGTGCGCGGCCGCGGGATTTTCAAAAGAGTCTTTTTCTTTGAGTTGAAGTTGCTTGCTGCGTTTGCTTCGCTGAGTCCGAATACGAAAATAAAGAAAAGACTTAAAGAAAACAAAAGAGAAATTCATTCACGAAAACGGTGAATGAATGCTCCCAACGGGAGCCATATGGGTCTTCTCGCTGATGAAGCGGGTTCGTAAAAGTGCTCTCGAGAAAGTTCTGTGTCTGTCTCTTATGGAGAGGATGGGCTCACGCCTGCTCCACGTACGTGAACCAATCATCTCAGAGTATCTCGAGCGGGAAAAAGTTCTTCTTTGTCTTGTCCAAAGGACTTATTTGCATAGTTTATGATGGTATAACATTCAGTCATTTCTACCTCGGAAGATTGTACACACAGAACAACACATTGTACTGTAATCTCCTATGTACGGTTGGTTTAGTCACCGCAAGACGGTCGAACAGATACCAAGGATGACATATAAAAGTGGAAGAAACATAAAGTTACATAAGATATGCATAATTACACACATTTAAGGTTTGTTCATTCAAATAAACGTCATAAACGGAGTGAATATAAACTGGGAAACACAGGAGTATATGAAATACATATGACATGCTTATATTCTAAGTTTAATGTTCAAAGTTTGTGTATGTGTGTGCGTTGGAATGTTTGTCACGTTGCTCTTCCCGTTATCTCTTGCAGAGAAGCTTTGGCTGCAGCTTGTGCAGGGTCGTAAAAGTGTTCTCCTCTAGAAAAAGGAGTCGGGTTACGGAATGCGATTCCACTGGAAAGATATTCTTCAACAATACATTTCAGAGCTAGACATTAGAAAATCATAATTATATGATCAAACAAATTAATAAAACATGCATACAGGAAGGTCAAACCCAAATCTGAGTTACATACATTAACTATATTTCTATAGGAGGATGTTTGTGTGTGTGTAGAAAGTTTTGTTATCTCTCTGTGGTCCAGAGAGGGGAAGGGGGTTTGGAATGCAGAACTATTCAAAGGTAAGGGAATGTGTTGACTTTTTTATCCTCCAAGGTGCAATTTATGTCGTAAAAGTCCATTTGCCCCAGTCTTTATGGAGCCTGGCGTATGATTTGTAATTTCGAAGTCAGGAGGTTACAAGCTCTGGTAAGCTTAGCAAAGAACGTTTTGGGCAGGAATGTGCTTAGAAAACACAGAGAGTCCGAATTTGTTAATTCAGAATCAAACGAATGAATGATTCAAATAGCCCAGTCGCTACAGATATAATATACAAACCAGCACGCACTTTGGTTACCCTATTACAAGCACTGAATAAACGGACGTAAACGTGAAACATAAAGCACAATATGGTCAACTGTACTAAATAATAGCAACACAAACATAACTTTTGGGGCCTTTTCTACAGTCTTGTTTTCATTCAACTGAAGAAAATTTTCATCCATACATTCTTTAATATCCTTCAAACATGCTAGCAAAGAAACAGAATCACTCTAATGGTAAATAGAGCTGGGTATCCTTTTTATAGATGTGATAGGAAATCTTATGATGCTCAAGGATCGAGCGCAGTGGAAGCATGTAAAGAGAAAATAAAACTTGACCCAGGATCGAACCGTGTGGCACCCCACAGGTGATTGGCACTGGGGAAGATGAAAATTCTCCAATTTCTACAGATATAATCTTATTTGAAAGATAAGACTCAAACCACTCTTAGACAGTATCACAGATGCCAACCTCGTGATTTAATCTTTTTAACAAAATACAATGGTCCACGGTGTCAAAAGCTGCACTTAAATCCAACAGAACAAGGACTGTACAGTTTCCAGTGCCAACTGATAACAAAATATCATTTGTCACTCTGAATAGGGCAGACTCAGTACTGTGCTTATCCTTAAAAGCAGACTTAAAAGCAGACTGAAAACGATCTAAGATGTTATTTAAAATTAAATACGGTATAAGTTGAGTCAAAAATCACTTTTTCCAGAACTTTCAGCAAAAAGGGCAACTTTGAAATGTGTCTGTAGTTATGAAGTTCAGAAGAATCTAGGGTTGGTGTTTTTAGCAAGGGGTGAACTACAGCATGTTTTAAACAGATTGGAACAGTGCTGCTATGCAGAGAGGCATTTATAATGGAAAGTACACTATGTAAAACAACATCCAATATCTCTTTAAGAAGGACAGCAGGAATAGAATCAAGAGAACAAGTGGTTAATTTCATATTAGAAATCACAGCCAGCAAATCAGAGTGAGATAGTGGGCCTATTTTAACAATCAAAGCGCATGGTCTAAAGCGCATGGTCTAAAGCGCAGGGCACAAGTTCACTTAGGGCGAGTCTGAATCCACTTTTGCTAGTTTAATGACGGGAAAAATGGTCGTCGCGCCAGGCGCATGTTCTAAAAGGGTTGTCCCTATTCTTGTAAGGGTGGAATTCCTGCAGGGGTTCAGTCTGCAAGACTGCTGAATGACTAAAGAAATGTTATTAGCAAGATGGTAGAAAACTCTACATTTCTTCTCTGTTCCACCCACTGCTACTTATACCAACGACGGAAATAAGCGCAGTTACAGTAGCTTAATATGTGGGAGAGCGTTGCTGTAGAGAGTGACAATATTGTATTGCAATAGGTAGCACTTCAAAGTCAATACCAAATCAAAACTAGTTAGCACATTAGTTGTAATTGAAAAGGTTTATTGACAAAATAAGGTTATGGTTACATTTAAAATAGTTACAAAATAGATGTATGAGATGATGATAACTTATATTATTAAACGTACCCAGCATATCTGAAAAATGTATATGAAAAAAAAAGAGAGAGAGAGAGAGAGAGAGACAAAGAAAAGAGGAGGCAAAAGGAGAGAGCCCCAAGAATAAGAAGAGAGCCCCAAGAAAGGAACCCAGAGAAGAAGAGAGCCAGAGCATCAAAGAGAAAGAGCAACAGTTTCAATCTTCTTTTATCCTTTCCTGACCATGTGACTTTAACCCAACTGTGAGACGTTTAAACTGACCAATCGGATAATTCCAATTTCCCCCACCATACTAAAGGTGTGGTGAGCGAGGTAAAAGTGCACAAGCAGACTATCTACGGGACAAGCCGGATTCCACCATATCATATGTACACAATAATAATCTTTTACATTGTAATCCTTTTAATTTTAATATTTGGCATGTTTGTGTGCTGCTGTGCAACCCTGTGTGTTTAATAAGCAGAGTGTACGCGCGTTGTGGACCCGCCTATAGGCACACATTACTAGCGCGCTCTTTAAATGACAAAATAAATATTGCGTCATTGACTTTAGAGCAGGTTTCAGTTGGTCAATGGCGCAGTCTATTTCTGTTCCTCAAAATAGCAACGGTCCAACAATGCGCAAGAACAAACCTCGTTCTCAGACCAGCAGCCCATGGGCGCACAAATGGGTGCAAATGCATTTGCTATTTAAACAATGTGGCACAGGACATGAAAATGAAAACTGCGTCGGGCTGAAACTCGAGCAAAAAACACTTGCGTCGCGCTTGGTGCTACATTGCGCCGGATGTAAGATAGGGCCCATAGTCTGAAAAGCAGACTATGCTTCTCTGTTCTGTAGCTTTCGGCCGTCTGTAAAAATATACCTCAGATTTCTTGTCAAATCTAGTTGTACAGTCAAAAGACATCACGTGTACTTTTACACGTTTAGATGTGTTTTTCGCAGCATTCATGCTGATAACAAATGCTGCCGCTCAGTCTTTTTGCCACCTAGTGGGCATAAACACAGTCATTTCGGCCAACAGTGACATCACGCACATTTCCTCTATAGGGGCAGGGTATTGGTCACGAATAATCTGTCTGCATCTACATTACATCTTTTTTTTGTTTTCCTTATCCATTTCTTTGTCCATTGTATCCATGTTTTCTGTAAATCTGCTACTGGGTTAACATATACAGTAACGTGTCCATGGCAAGAATAGAATTTTATTACAGTAAAACCTGGATCGCTGTGTTGACGGTTTACCTTACCTAAGAGAACAGTTTATGGGATTATATGCAACACACTTATGTCATTCCCTTGGGTAAGGGGAAATCACGCCTTAACTCTCATACTTAAGGGAAAAACTTGAGGTGCTTTATGCAACTGGGCACAGTTTTTTTTTGACTTTTAAAAAAAAGGCACAATATAATATTTGTGCGAAAGTGTCTCACTACAATGTATTCAAAGATTGCAAAGAGACAAAGTGGTCAGATGTGTTGAAGCCAGACTCTTCCCCTAGAGGCTGCTGGAGGTCCCTGTACAAACTTCCTATAGAGGAACGCACTGCAGATCTCCAATGGAGGGGTGTTCACTGGGCGGTAGCTACTAACAGACAATAATTCTTTTTCTTTTTTTAAATGGTTTAAGGTTAAGAGGATTGTTTCAGATCTTAGACGGGTAGGTTAGAGATTTGGGGGTAGTTTTTCATTTTTGGACCGAAATATGTTGCATCAGACAGGAAAAATATCTTGTTAATTAATTTTGTGGAAGGAGGAGCAAAGATGGCAATATGGTTAACACGGAAAAGGAAACTGATAGGAGAAGATGAAGGAGGTCCTGAGTAGAGTGCGGATCGGGCCGAATTTTTCTGTCCGAGCCCGGCCCGCGTCCGACAGAGCAGTAACCGAACCCGACCCGAGCCCGACAGGCATAAAGATATTTATGGCCGAGCCCGACCCGAGACCGACAGTTAAAATCCCATTTTTTTCTCATACTAATGACACATGTACGTTTGTTTGTGTGGAAAGCCCGCTTTTATTAAGCAACTGTAGGAAGGCATTCAGAAATGTCAACAGGATGAGTGCATCAGCGCGCACGGAGAAACAAGTGCACTTAACATAGGCGCGCATGCACGTGTTTGGTTGTCACGGCTACATAAACAAATTTGAAATTTGTGCACACAGGAAGACAGATGTTATGGTAAAATTTTACATGCATTTTAATCACAAAAACGAACGTTTGCATCAAGTGAAAGCATCAGGCACATTGGCTAACGTTACCTACATAATAAGCTGTTTTAAATTTAAAATGTTCAATGCCTTATCGCGCTGATGTGACCGAGCCCGACCCGAACCCGAACATAATTTCTAAATATCTGTCCGAACCCGGCCCGGCCCGTCGGGTACCGACGGGTCCCGTCGGGCTCGGGTCGGGTATCCATCCTCTAGTCCTGAGGTGGTTTTAAAGGCTCTTATAGTAATTAGATTCAAGGCAGAGTTTGCATATTTTAAATTGATGAATAATAATAAGTTTTTTGCACAGTGGATTATGAAAATGAGCTGGTATTAAGATTATGATGAGTTTTTGTGACTGTTAAAAACCTTACCAGACAGACCCAAGTTTGGCAAGTGATGCATACATGACATACCCAAAATAAAAAGGTTGCTGCTCATAAGTAATTCTGAATAGACACATAACCAACATATATTTAGAAAGCCAACCCTTGAGAGTTTACAGTTCAAGACTCAGAATTAATCAAACTGTTATTAATATTGAGATATATAAGCTCAAACATTAAAAAATATATATATTAAGAAAATTTGTATTATATGTATACAAATATTATGTGAATGTAGTATAACAACTTATAACCACAATTTAAGTGTAGCCACAATTGTGGTCATGCTTCTTTTAAAATGTGAGGATTATATCTCTAAAATTATGCGATTTATGAAGCCTATTTTGAGACCATGTTAGGGGAGGTTTTGGAGAAGTTTTAGAGAAGGCTGATAAGATTCTTATCAAATATTTGATTGCCCTGTAAACACCCATTTACAGTCTTTGACTAATGTCTGAAGAGGGGAACTGGCCCATTCATGCTTTATTGATGTAAATCGACGAGCATTTCACACCTCTGCCGGTATGAGACTTAGGCTGAATCCCAATTCTCTGTCTTACCCCTTCCCCTACCCCTACCCCTTCGTCTTACCCCTAGCCCTTGTCCCTCGAAACCGAGTGGTAAGCGCTAGGGGTGAAAACATACCCCTATGAAATGAGACACCACTTGGTTACTGTCAGGATTCCATCTTCACCACCACGCTCTCCTTCACCTCCGCCCACTCGTTCTCTCTCTCCGCCCAGTCATCACGTCACCCGTTCACTCTCCCCTGATTACTGAGCACCGTCACCTGTGTCCCATTACCAGCACTCCCTACAAAACCCACAGTCTCCCTTCATTCAGTGTCTGGTCTCGTCAATACATGACTCACAGACTCCCGATCACTCACCTGGATACCTACCTGCTGAAATCCTCTCCGGTCCGTCCTTCTTGCATCAAGTTCTGCCTTCAGTCCATCCTCATCTGCCTAGAGAACGAAAGAGAAAGACTTTACCATTCCAGCTAAGCAATCACTGTTTGTTCTGTGTTACTATTACTCACCATCTGTCTGCATCTCCGTTATCTGCAAATAAACCTATTAACTTACCAACCTTGTCTGCATCCTCTGTGATCCGTGACAGAAGACCAGACCCAACATGCAGAAAGCGGAGTCATCCGAAGACCTGTACACGGACATTCCTGCCGTTTCCATTCCATCCATCTCATCGATGTCAACACGTCCACTTCCGCATTCACCCACTACTTCGTTCACTGCCTCCGCGAGTCCCATGGCCCGGCCAGCGACCTTTTCCGGTGAGGCGGAGAACTGCAGTGGGTTTCTTCTTCAAACTTCACTATATTTCACCATGAATGAACACCAGTTTCACAACGATGCAGCCCGAGTCGCCTTCATGATTTCTCTCCTCTCAGGCCAAGCCCTTCAGTGGGCTCAATCATTATGGAACTCTGAGTCTACGGTGGTAAAATCCATTACTGAATTCACGCGGCATTTCAAGGAGGTCTTTGGACAAACTGTTTCGGAACTATCAGTTCATGATCAACTGTATAATCTCCGTCAAGGGAATTCATCGGTGAGTACATTCGCTTTACAGTTCAGAACCCTTGCCGCATCCAGTGGTTGGAACGAAACCGCTCTGATCACCGCTTATCGCCATGGCCTGAACCCTAACATCCGCCATCTGCTGGTGGTGTATGAGGACAGCATGGGTTTGGAGAACCTGATTCAGAAATCCATCCGCATCTCGCAACGCCTCTCTGCTTGTGATCTATCTGCACCCACTGTAAGTTCTCCGCCCACGGTTAGTTCCAATACTCCTCCAGCACCAGTTCCCATGGAGATCGACTCCACTCATCTTTCATCCTCTGAGCGTCAGCGCAGGATTCTGCATCATCTCTGTCTCTATTGTGGATCAGAGAAACACTTCCTCAGTTTCTGTCCAGTTCGTCCACCGCGGTCGGCGGTAAGTTCAATCCAACTCACTCCTAAGATTGAAGCATTAAATCGTACTAAAGTACATATCCTGACGTCTTCTATGTGTATCCCAGCGCAAGCTCTCATCGACTCCGGGTCAGCGGGGAACTTTATACCCACCCAGTGTCTTGAAAAACTGAACGTTCGCCGGCGACGCTTGGCTCAAGATCTGCCAATCCAAACCATCCAGGGCAAGCCACTGGGGCGAGGTCGTGTTCGTCACTTCACACCAACATTAACTCTTCGCATCGGATGTCTTCATTCTGAGGAGATTTCAGCCAACACTCCACTGGGAATCCGGAGAGGTTCTTCACTGGGGTGAGGATTGTCACGTATCCTGTCTTAGTTCTGTCAAGAAAACTCGACCTTCAGTCCGTTCCAAGTCTTCAATGAGTGAGTCCAGTTTTCCTGTTTGTTCAACCTCGGTGGAAAGTCCCGAGACATCAACGCAAGTCGAGATCCCAGTGGAGTACCGGGCGTTCCAGGATGTCTTCAGTAAGGTCCTGGCAACTAAACTACCACCTCACCGGCCATGGGACTGCGCTATCGACTTGCTACCCGGAGCCATCCTTCCCAAGGGCCGCATTTATCCTTTGTCCATCCCGGAACAGAAGGCCATGGAGGAGTACGTCAAGGACGCACTAGAACAGCAGTTCATTCGACCATCTACCTCCCCTGCCACTTCGAGTTTCTTCTTCGTGGCCAAGAAGGACGGAGGCTTGCGGCCGTGCATTGATTATCGTCAACTGAACTCTCAGACCATCAAGTTCCATTATCCCCTTCCTCTGGTCCCAGCCGCCCTGGAACAGCTTCGTGGTGCGAGCATCTTCTCGAAATTAGATCTCAGAAGTGCTTACAACCTGATTCGTATTCGACGAGGGGATGAGTGGAAGACTGCCTTCGTGACCCCCTCAGGCCACTACGAATACCGGGTTATGCCCTTCGGGCTGTCCAACGCTCCTGCCGTGTTCCAAGGATACATGGACGAGGTCCTACGAGAGTTTCTCAACCGATTCGTAGTGGTCTACATCGACGATATACTCATCTATTCCTCTTCTATGTCTGAACATCACCATCACGTCATTCAGGTTCTAGAAAAACTGAGAGAGCACCGACTATATCTGAAGCTGGAGAAGTGCGAGTTCCACATTTCGACTGTCCAATTCCTGGGTTACATCATTAACCAACAAGGCATTCAGATGGACCAGAGGAAGGTGGAAACCATCCAGCACTGGCCACAACCCTCTACCATAAAGGACCTTCAACGATTCCTGGG
Organism: Squalius cephalus; assembly: GCF_949319135.1. NCBI lineage: Eukaryota > Metazoa > Chordata > Actinopteri > Cypriniformes > Leuciscidae > Squalius > Squalius cephalus. The sequence goes on along the minus strand of NC_137135.1, from coordinate 2,403,497 downwards.
CTTCGCAAACTTCTATCGACGATTCATCCAAAACTACAGTCAGATCAGTGCTCCTCTCACCTCTGCACTCAAGGGCCGGCCCAAGTCTCTGTCCTTGTCTCCCGGTGCTATTCAAGCATTCCAGCAGTTGAAGGAAGCCTTCACGACAGCTCCTATCCTTGTTCATCCTGATCCAGATCTTCCATTCGTGGTAGAGGTGGATGCCTCTTCCCACGGGGTAGGAGCTGTCCTTTCTCAGCGGCAGGGTGAGTCACGTAAACTCCTTCCATGTGCCTTCTTCTCCAGAAAGCTGTCCCCGGCGGAGCTAAATTATGACATCGGCAACCGAGAGCTGCTGGCCATCAAGCTGGCTCTGGAGGAATGGAGACACTGGCTGGAGGGAGCCAACCACCAGTTTGAGGTAATAACTGACCATCGCAATCTTGAATACCTCAAAAAAGCCAAAAGACTGAACCCTCGTCAGGCCCGCTGGGCTCTCTTCTTTACCCGGTTTGATTTTGTAGTGTCGTACCGACCTGGAAGCAAGAACTGTAAGGCGGACGCACTCTCCCGGCTCCTTCATGCATCTCAAACCGACCTTCAACCTGAAACCATCCTCCCTCCAGCCATGATCCTGAGTCCCATCCTTTGGGACATTGACCAGCAGATCACCCAAGAGGCAGCTCGCCAGCCCGCTCCGCCGGGAGGTCCAGAAGGGCGCCTCTTCGTACCTCAACATCTCTGGACTCAGCACACACCGTTCCGGGCTCTGTACATCCGGGTAGCAAGCGTACCCTCTCGCTCCTCAGTCAACGGTACTGGTGGCCATCCATCTCCCAGGATGTATCCAGATTCGTCCGCGGATGCTCAGTCTGGAGGCTTCCCGAAGGCAAGCTAGTGCCGTTGCCTATTCCTCGGCGACCTTGGTCTCATATAAGTATAGACTTTATGACTGATCTACCTAATTCTGAGGGCTTCACCTGCGTATTCATTGTTGTGGACCGGTTCTCCAAGGGGTGTAAACTAATTCCTCTACCAGGTCTCCCCACTGCCTTGGAATCCGCGGAAGCCCTTTTCAACCACGTCTTCAGGAATTTCGGCATCCCTGAGGACATCGTCTCGGACAGAGGTCCCCAATTCATCTCTCGGGTATGGCATGCCTTCTTTAAGCTCCTCGGGGTCACTGTCAGCCTCTCTTCTGGATACCACCCTCAGACGAACGGCCAGACTGAGCGGAAGATCCAGGAGATAGGAAGATATCTGCGATCATACTGCCACCAGTACCAAGACAGCTGGAGCTGCTACCTCCCCTGGGCAGAGTACGCCCAGAACTCCCTGCGACAGAACACCACCGGGCTCACCCCCTTCCAATGCATCCTTGGATATCAACCTCCACTCTTTCCCTGGTCGGGTGAGCCCTCAGAGGTTCCAGCTGTCGACTTCTGGTTCCATCAGAGCGAGAGGGTATGGGACTCAGCTCACGTGCACCTCCAACAGGCTGTTCGGAGGCACAAGGAACACGCGGATCGTCGTCGACTAGAGGCACCCCAGTATCAACCAGGACAGAAGGTTTGGTTATCTACCCGGGACATCCGCCTCCGACTGCCTTTCCGTAAGCTGAGTCCTCGATTCATCGGACCTTTCACCATCCAGAGGCAGTTGAACGAAGTCACCTATAGGCTCAACCTTCCTCCTCAGTATCGGATCTCCCCTTCTTTCCATGTCTCCCTACTCAAACCCTTCACTGACCCTGTCATTCCTGTTCTCACAGATGGCTCTTCCTCGGACGTACCTCCTCCTCCCGTTCCAGTCGAAGAGGAACGAATTTACCGCGTCCACACCATCTTGGACTCCCGGCGGCGAGGTCCCCGCCTGGAATACCTGGTGGACTGGGAGGACTACGGGCCAGAGGAACGTTCTTGGGTTCTTGGTGACGACATCCTGGATCCTGCCCTGTTATCCCAGTTCCACGAAGACCATCCTGATCGTCCAGCACCCAGAGGTCGGGGTCGACCTCGCCGCCAGCAGCGCTCCTCTCAGGCCTCAGGAGCCGCCTTGGGAGGGGGGGGGTACTGTCAGGATTCCATCTTCACCACCACGCTCTCCTTCACCTCCGCCCACTCGTTCTCTCTCTCCGCCCAGTCATCACGTCACCCGTTCACTCTCCCCTGATTACTGAGCACCGTCACCTGTGTCCCATTACCAGCACTCCCAACAAAACCCACAGTCTCCCTTCATTCAGTGTCTGGTCTCGTCAATACATGACTCACAGACTCCCGATCACTCACCTGGATACCTACCTGCTGAAATCCTCTCCGGTCCATCCTTCTTGCATCCTGTTCTGCCTTCAGTCCATCCTGCATCTGCCTAGAGAACGAAAGAGAAATACTTTACCATTCCAGCTAAGCAATCACTGTTTGTTCTGTGTTACTATTACTCACCATCTGTCTGCATCTCCGTTATCTGCAAATAAACCTATTAACTTACCAACCTTGTCTGCATCCTCTGTGATCCGTGACAGTTACGTCATCATACATCATTACTAATATTTTTTATACACACTGCATGGTGTTTTGTATATCTGTTTCAGTTATCACTGTTTTGAATGTCACTGATGTTCAGAAACACTTTCTTTGTTAACAAAAATCTGTCTTTATTGGCCAATAAAGTAAACATAACAGGCAAAAAAATCTGATCATATTTTGATCTTAGAAACTTCAGTTCGGGACTTCCGGTTTCACGATGTAGTGAGAGGTCGCACGGTGTCTGTGCTCCGAATTTTTTTATTAAGTAGTGTTTACGACAGCCTTCTTTTCTTATCATTTGCGTGTGATAAAGTGTCTTTGGTGATCGGGGAGCGGAGCTAATACAGAAATGGGCAAAAATACTAAACCTGGCGCTGGCAGTGCTAAAAACCAAGAATCCTCTGGCAAAGATCACGAGGCATCCGAAATGGCGGCGGCGCCTGTTCCATTAACAGCAGCGGTGCTCGTGTCCGAGCTTGAGAAGTCGAGGCGAAGTCTGACAGAGGAATTCACAGCTTTGCTGAACTCTTCCTTATCTCCATTACAAACATCGCTGGAAAGCATCCACAGCACTTTGGCATCTCACACTGCCACTATTTCCGAGATGGAGACGGCTCTTACTGACCACAGCGGCAGGATCACTGAGCTGGAGAGCGAAGTCACCTCGCTCAAGGCCAATCTAACGGCGGCGGCTGATTTAAATGCAGCGCTTGGTTCTGCTGTGGAGGATTTGGTGTCCAGATCGAAACGACAGAATCTACGTGTGGTGGGCTTCCCAGAGGGGATTGAAGGCAGAAATCCAAGAGAATTCATGACTGACTTTTTCTTTGAAACTATGAAAGACGTCCTGTCAGCCCCCCCTGAAATTGATCGCGCTCATCGGAGTCTGGCGCCTAAACCCCGTCAAGGCGATAGACCGCGGCCGTTCATAGTTAAATTTCACAGGTTTTTGGACAAAGATGCTGCGCTACGATGGGCCAAGGAACATAGGGAGACCTCGTATCAAGGTCACACCATAAAGTTCTACGAGGACTTCAGCGTGGGTGTCGCCAGGAAGCGCGCAGCCTTCAACAAAGTCAAGTCAAGTTTGTACAAAAAAGGAATACGCTTCGGCATGATTTACCCAGCCCGCCTGCGCATCACTCATAACGGTGAGCATGTCTTTGACACTCCGGAGGCTGCTGAGCGCTACTTCCAGGAACACATTCAAGATGGATAAATTTTCAATTGTGCTGCCCTTCTATTAATCGCCAGTGATTAGACTGTTTCATAAACTGAGTACGGTAGCCTATGTCTTCTTCAGTTGCTTGAACTACGTGGATTAGGCTGCATAAGTTCATGCTCTCTCTTATTTCCAAGGACTGATGTTTATTGTCTCCCTGACAAGTCATTTTTGTTAGTTTGTAGTATCTTTTTATTTTTTCTGTTACTATTATTATTATTATTACTATTAATATTATTATTTTTATTATTATTATCATCATCACTATCAGTAGTATTATTCAGTTTCGGAGCGGTCATCACTGCATGGTTTTCCGGTTGTGCTACAGTAGTTTGTTCCTGCAACTCGTGTGGGTTTCAATGACGAGTTTAGGATGTATGTTCTTTTGTTTTTGTTGTTTTATCTGTTTTGGGGTTGGTTTCGTTCATATGGAGGGAAATTATAGCTTAAATGTGTGTGTGTGTGTGTTTTTTTTTTTGTTTTTTGTTTTTTTTTTTCTCTTCAGTCCGTTTCACTGATTTTGTCTCACATGCTTTAGTGAAATGGCTGGACTAAACACGGGGCTGAGTAGTAGAGGTATCTCGGTTAACATAGTTAGCTGGAATGTTCGAGGTTTGGGAGGGCCAATTAAACGTTCTCGAGTGTTTTCTCATCTTAAGAATTTGAATTCTGATATCATGTTTCTCCAGGAAACACACCTGCGAGTCAAAGACCACGTTAGATTAAGAAAACCCTGGATAGGCCAGGTGTTTCATTCTAATTTTAACAGCAGAGCCAGAGGTACAGCTATTGTTATGCATAAACGAGTTAATTTCTCTCCATCACAGATTATTGCAGATCGTGAGGGTCGTTATGTCATAGTCGTTGGCATTCTCTTTCATATGTCAGTTGTGTTTGTAAATATTTATGCCCCAAATTGGGATAATCCCACTTTTTTCTCTTCCCTTTTCTCTTCTATTCCAAACTTAAATTCGCATTATCTTATTTTGGGAGGTGATTTCAATTGTGTGATGGACCCAAGGTATGATCGGTCAAATCCTAAAACCTTAGAACAATCAGCTATGGCCAAAGCAGTGTCAGCATTCATGACTCAGACTGGTTGTGCTGACCCATGGCATGTTCTGAACCCGTCAAAAAAGGAATTTTCTTTTTTTTCTAGTGTTCACCAATCTTACTCGCGTATTGACTATTTTTTCCTAGATAAAGCTCTTTTGCCATTAGTCCGTTCCTCTGAATATTCGGCTATAGTCATTTCCGATCATGCACCACACTCTCTAAATCTGAATTTTTCTAATATTAGAGGTAGGGCAAATCAGTGGAGGTTTGACTCAGGATTATTATCTGATAAAGAATTTTGTAAGTATATAAGTAATAATATTGATACGTTTATTGAGACTAATAAATCAGATTCTGTTTCTCCTTCATTATTGTGGGAAACTTTCAAAGTGGTAATTCGAGGTTATATTATTTCATACGCTGGTTATAAGTACAAACAAAGAAAACAAAAGTTACAAGACCTGGTTAATCACATCATCGAGACTGATAGGCAGCTTCTTAATAATCCTACCCCTGAGTTGCGTGCTAAAAAATTTGAATTAAAAACGGAATTTGATTTGCTCAGTACAAAAAATGCGGAATTTATGCTGCGAAGAACTAAAGCCACTTATTATGAGCATGGAGATAAAGCTGGTCGGTTACTGGCTTCCCAGCTTAAGGGATTAACTGCCTCTCGTCTAATTACCCAGGTATATGACTCTTCTGGTTCCTTAACTAAAAACTCATCAGATATCAATGATGTTTTTTTCTCTTACTATTCCAATCTTTATAAATCAGAGCCACCTAAAGATGATTCCAGCATGGATAGTTTCTTAGATAGTTTAAATATTCCTCGTATTGATGCAGCAGTAGCAGATGATCTTGACAAGCCCCTAGAGTTGGACGCGATTCTGAAAGGTCTCCATCTTATGCAAAGCGGTAGGGCAGCAGGTCCAGACGGCTTTCCGATTGATTTCTACAAAATGTTTGCCAAAAATCTGGCTCCTTTGTTGTTAGATATGTATAATGACTCTTTAGCAAACGGTTCTCTTCCCTTAACTCTCACTCAGGCCTCTATTTCACTCATACTCAAGCGGGATAAGAACCCAGAAGAATGTGGCAATTGGAGGCCCATAAGTTTGTTAAATTCGGATGTCAAACTATTGGCTAAGGCGCTGGCTTGCCGTCTGGATCCCTGTCTTCCTAAAATAATCTCTGAAGATCAGACCGGCTTCATAAGGGGGCGACAATTATCATCAAATATTCGACGACTCTTAAATATAATTTTTTTCTCCATCCACCTCTCTATCTAGTGAGATAATCATTTCAATAGATGCAGAGAAGGCCTTTGACCGGGTTGAGTGGAATTATTTATTCAATATTTTAGATAGATTTGGCTTTGGCCCCTTTTTCACGTCATGGATACGCCTTCTGTACACTGCTCCTGTTGCCAGTGTGAGAACAAA